>NC_084680.1:14780000-15137500 GCF_028389875.1 Rhea pennata | reverse complement strand
ACAGGGACTCTTGTATGAGTAGCACGTGTCCAGTAAGGAGCAGACACAGCAGACCACTGCTGCAGGGCTGAGAAGGCACAAGCACCTGGAGCTACAGCTCCTGGTTGCCACCAAGCACAACATGGCCAGCAGGTGGGAGCACCGCCTACAAGGAACTGCGCCTTCCAGCTCCTCAAGAGGTGCAAGATGATCTTGCAGAGGCCCACTATGGGAACGTTGTCTCAAAATTGGTTTCTGTTACTCGGCGTGCAAGCAACCAATAGACACACAGCATTGAGACGTTTGTTTATTTCATTTCTGTGCAGAGAGGGGTGCCAAGTGGTAGATTCACAAAGCTAGCGTACCTTCTTCCCCCCTCCTTTTCTCATTCTTTATTTATATGTACACTTCTTGGGGAGTACTTTATACAAATTTTTCTATTGGTTACAATTTTATCACATCATGTATTCACTCCATGCTTGTACTTTACATTCCTGTTAATCAGCATAAGAAATGGAGAGGGTGACCGTAATAGCATTATCATGTCATTATTATCTCATTATTGATTTAGGGGAATGTAATTTAATTTGTTAATAAGCCTTAATGAACTTACAGGTTACTCTGGGTTATTCTGCTGTTTTTTGTTTTGCTGACTCCTCACATTCTTCAGTGTTGTGGTTTCTTTGAGGTTATTCGGCTGGAACCGGTTGTTCGCATCACTGATGTACGATACCCTCTCTCCCTTGTCCTTAAGTTTTATTAATTATTTGCAGAGTTTCCACAGCAGCGTTCCGAAAAGAATACTACCACTCGCAGCATGCGCGGCAGACTAAAATAGCCTCCCGGAAGCCCGGTGTCGGAGGCCTACTGCTCCCAGCATGCCGCGCAAAACAATATGGCCTCCCGGAAGCCTGCTGCTCCCGGCATGCTGCGCAAACCAACATGGCCCCTTCCGGAAGGCCAGTGCCGGAAGCCTACTGCTCCCGGCATGCAGTGCAAACCAACATTGCCCCCTCCGGAAGGCCAGTGCCGGAAGCACACTGATCTCGGCATGCCGTGCAAAACAACATGGCCCCCCCTCCGGAAGCCCAGTGCCGGAAGACTACTGCTCCCGGCATGCCGCGCAAAACAACATGGCCGCCCGGAGCCCAGTGCCGGAAGACTACTGGTCCCGGCATGCCGCGCAAAACAACATGGCCCCCTCCGGAAGCCCAGTGCCGGAAGACTACTGCTCCCGGCATGCCGCGCAAAACAACATGGCCGCCCGGAAGCCCAGTGCCGGAAGACTACTGCTCCCGGCATGCCGCGCAAAACAACATGGCCGCCCGGAAGCCCAGTGCCGGAAGACTACTGCTCCCGGCATGCCGCGCAAAACAACATGGCCTCCCGGAAGCCCCAGTGCCGGAAGACTACTGCTCCCGGCATGCCGCGCAAAACAACATGGCCTCCCGGAAGCCCAGTGCCGGAAGACTACTGCTCCCGGCATGCCGCGCAAAACAACATGGCCGCCCGGAAGCCCAGTGCCGGAAGACTACTGCTCCCGGCATGCCGCGCAAAACAACATGGCCGCCCGGAAGCCCAGTGCCGGAAGACTACTGCTCCCGGCATGCCGCGCAAAACAACATGGCCGCCCGGAAGCCCAGTGCCGGAAGACTACTGCTCCCGGCATGCCGGGCAGCCGCAGTGCTCCGTGAGGTTTGACCCTGCGGCGACTCCGTTCTGTCCCCTGCCAGGCCTCGGCACCCAGAAGCCCGGCCTGCGCCTCCGCGATCCGCAGCAGCGGCCCGGGGCTCCCCGCCAGCGGCCCCGGGTCAGCTCTGACACTGCCCCTGCCTTGCATGACCCTCTCCAGGGCTTCCCTCAAGATCCCTCCTGCCCCTCCCTGAGACGGTCTTCATCTGACCCCAGACTCCCCCACGCTAATCCAAATGTGCTCTAAACCCCACCACAGCCCTGGCGCAACCCCTTCAGCTTCACCCCTCCAGCCCCAGCACACCACCTCTCCCCTCCCCACAATGGCCCTGGTGCACTGCTCTTCCCCACCATGTCCTTGATACAAGGCCACCCCCAGCCCCCGTGAAGTTTTCCCCAGCCTGGTGCACCTTGGTTGTGCTGTGTTGCCCAGGACATTCCCATTCACCAAGACCCCCACCATCTGCAAGACCCACAGCCTGGATTCCCGCCCCCCCCCCCCCCCCCCGCTCCACTCACCTCTTCTGAGGTGCAGTTGCTGTTCCAGTAGGCAGTGCTTGGCAGCAGCTCCATTGTACTGGACTGACTCCAGCGTGAGCTTTTCCAAAACGCAGACCCTAGTCCCAGTGCATGCCCATTTCCTGCCCTCGCAATCAACCCAACAGGCCCCACCTTACACTTGTCCCAGCCCCAGGACCTACAGCTGCAGCCCATCAGGGACAGCTGGGACTGCCAGGACAGCAGAGGCACCCCCACTCTTGAGAGCAGCTTCCTGAAAGCTCAAGGGAGAGCTCTGGGGTGCACAGAGAGGAAAAGGAAGTGTTCAGGGGACAAGAGAACAAAGCAAAAGCTGTATGTTCCACAAAAGTTGAAAAAAGAGGCAATGGAAGAGCAAACAGAGCAACTCTGGGGGCACCAAAATGCAACAGGAGCGCCCTGGGGAACCCTCAGAAGCACTCAGAAAACTCTGCGCCAGAGGAGAAGGCCGAACAGAGAACATTGTGGCATGCTGCAAAGCAAACACAGGGCTCCAGGGCACACCAAAAGGCATACGGGTGGCTTGGGGGCAAAACAAAATGTGAATTGAGGAGTCCTTAGGACATCAGAGGATAAACACAGAGCTCCGGGGCAAATGAAAATACAAAGGGCCTCAGTGTGCACCAGTGGGGTCATAAAGCAAATCACAGAGCTCAGTGAAGGACAGGACAGTGCCTGCAGGCTCCCTCCACCCCACAGAAACTCTATCTCCCAACTATAGGCAGACAGACCTGGCCTCAGACACCCAAAGGATGTTGCAGATTGCTGAAAGCAAATCTGTGATTAGTCTGGGCACCTCGTACAGCCCTGGAGGGGTCCTGGCTGCCCCCACGATAATGGCAATCACCCCCAAGCCCTGGCAGTGCAAGGGCAGTTCCTCACAGCCCTGTGAACCACAGGCACTCCAAAGTACCAGCTCCCAGCCCCAGGCGCAGCTTGTAACCTCCTCCCCACAGCATCATCTCCAGGCAGGGGGACATCCAGAACCACAGACAGGAGCACAAAGAATAAAGCAACTGTTTATTGTTTTACTGCACAAAGATACCACCTGAGAGCGAGTCTGCCACAGAGCTCAGTGCCAGCACACTTCCCCTTACCAGGTGACATCTGAAGAGTCATCACCACGCCAGTGTCCATCCATCCATCCATTCGTTGGGGAAGAGTCAGTTCCCGCTGCAGCCCTTGACATGGCAGGTGTCTGCGTAGCTGATGGCCTACCCCTTCTGCTTTTTTCCTTCAGGGATAGGATTCAGCTCTGAGAATTGAGAGGACAATGCCTGATCTCACCTGCCTGTATTTTTGCATCCCAGACTAGAGCCCTACAGGACACTTGCACAGCTTTCAGCTCACCCGCCGCATTGCCAGTCTCAGTGTGGTGGGCCTGCACTGCATCAAACCCAGACCCAAGCTCAGTGCATAGAGATCAACACTAGGTACGGGGGAAGGTTACAGACATCAAAGGAGTGTTTGCAGCCTTAGGCTTCCTAGGCTTCAGGGCTTACAGTTTATTATCTAAGGATTTAGCCCTCTTCATTTATCAGTAAGCTGTAAGCCCTCCACCCTAAGTGACAAACTCCAAATCTTAGAATCCATGGTTGCTGAGGCTTTTAAACTTACGAAGTTGGATTTTAAATTCTGTGCCATGATTGCTAAGTGACCAAACTGTAACCCTTGTCTGATAAAGGCTGAGCCCCCACAAAATAAAAACACAACCCCTGCATGAGAGACCCTCAACAACAAACTAAACAAGAAACCTCAAGTGAAAACCTTCAAACCCTCAGCTTTAAGCAAGAAACATCAAAGCATCCATGAACATGAAAACAGTAAAGAGAAGCCAAAGATTTTGCCCATACCTTAAGAAGTTTCCCCTTCATTTAGAAGGGAACCAGAACAGGAAGGCATGCACCACAATCCTGTTAGAGTTGCTGTTTAGCGGCTTGGTTTTAGCCACATTCAGATGTGAGCATATGCAAGAATCACGCCGCTGGACTGCACTAAGCTGCACTACCACTGAATGTACCTGAAACAGTGCAAGCATCTTTGTTACAGATTGTTAATATTTTTGGTCCTCTCAGCTCAATGGACAACCATCCACAGCCAATGATACCAGTGACCACCAACAGCAAATCTACCTTCCACCTCACAGCCCTGCTCACATACAGTACAACCCCTTGACATAGCTGTGTCCACACTGCAAGTCAGAGCTCACGTTCCATGGCCAGCTGCAGATCTCTGCAGATCTCCCAACTATGACAATGCTCCTTTTACTGCTGGACTATGCTTCAGCACCTGCAAAGAGGCTGGAACAGTTACGGAGAGGCTGGGCAACAGCACAGCCCTCCTAGAACTGCTCCCTAATCCAAGGCCTGTAATTGTTTTCACAATGATGAGTGATGCTCTGTGCTGCTTCAGTCTCCCTCTCTGGCTCCATTTCATTGCAAGAATGTCACACCTGCCCTCAGGTACAGCCCTCCCAGACCCCTTCTGTACTTACAGACTTCCTTAAGAGAGTATCACAGAAATCAACAGAATGGGCTGAGCTGCTCCTCTTGAAGTTGCTAGCCCTCACAAGGTTATCCTGCAAATCAGTCAAACCATCAAGGGCCCTGGGAGGTTCTCATTTTAGAAGCTCTCTCCTCCCCCCCCCCCCCCCCAAAAAAAATAATAATGATGGTTCCCTAACACGAACAAATGCAGATCCCCCCCCCCTCCAGAAGCCCAGTAACAGTTTTTATCCTGGGGTCCCAAGTTGCTTGCAGCCAAGCAAGGCAAAAGGCAGTGGAGTCCCAGCTTACTCATCTCGCCACAAAAATTCTTATTTTAGGCCTCACTGCTTCTTCCAGGTAAACAGATCAAAATACAGCTCCAAGCAGGCAGCTGAGGCTTCACCTGACCTGGTGAAGCACATGGGCCCTGCTCCTCGCCCCTTCCCGGCGCTCGTGGACCGGCAGCGCAGGGAGTTTTCCCTCATCGCTGCTCCCCGCCCGCCCCCCCCCCCCCCCGGCCCTGGGGCGCCCCGCTTGTGCCGCCTTGCCCAGGATGTTCCCATCCGCGCGGGCACGCGCGGGGCACACAGCGGGCACCCTCCGGCCCCGCTCACGTCTTCCGCGATGTAGCCGCCCTACTGCTTCCAGCAGGTGGTGCTCGGCTGCAGCTCCCTTGTCTCAGAGCAGCCTCTGCACAAGCTTGCCCCAAATACAGCTCCGCTCCTGGCCTGTGCCCACCCCCTCCCTCTCCGCCATCGCCATCAGCCCCCCCGGCTCCACCTGGGCCTTGCCCCAGCCCCGGGCCCCACAACCGCAGCCCATCAGCAAGCAGTCAGCAGCAATGGTCCTCAGCCGCATCAGGGGCAGCTGGGGCTACCAGGGCACCAGAGGCAGCCCTGCTCCTGAGAGCAGCTTCCTGAAAGCTCAAGGGAGAGTCTTGGAGCACACAGAAGGCAAAAGGGAGCATTCAGGGGACAAGGGAACAAATCGGGAGCGGTGGGTGCAACAAATGTTAAAAAGAAAAAGAAAAAAAAACGACGACAGAGCAAGCAGAATAATTCTGGGAGCACCAAAAGGCAGCAGGAGGGCCCTGGGGCACACTCAGAAAACTCTGCAGCGGATGAGAAAGCTAAACAGAGAACTTGGCCGTGTGCTGTGGAGTGAACACAGGGCCCCGAGGCACACGGTGGCCATGGGGGCAACCCAAAATGTGAATTGAAGGCGCCTGAGGGCATCAGAGGGCAAACACAGGGCTCCGGGACAAAATACAAAAAAAGGCTTTGGGGCACACCAAAAGGTGCTGCTTTGGGGCACACCAAAAGGTGCTGCTTTGGGGCACACCAAAGCACGGCTGACGGCACAGCGCCCGCAGGCTCTCCCCAGCCCCATGGACATTTCCCAGCTGATCCCAAACAACTAACCCCAAACCATTCATCACAAGCCCATCCAAACACAAAGCCCCTAGCCCCAAAACTCTAACCTGACCGATACCCGGAAATATCAAACCTCCAACAGAAAACTGCCAGCCTCAAAGCTGAACCCCTAACCTTAAACTCAAGCCCAAATTCCTAATCTAAAGCCTCAAACCCCAAATCCAAATACAGCAACCCAAAGCCTCCAGAACCCTGAAACCAAAGCCCTGCACATCTAACCCCAAACCCCAGTAGCCTAGCCCCCCCAAAACAGCAGGAAGAATCAACTAATAAAAATACAGAAATACAGACAAGAGGGAAATTAAGCATGAAACAGCATAGGGGAGAGAGAGAGGGGACCAGCCAAGGGAAGGGAAACTCAAGCAGATGTGGAGAGAAAACAAAACATACGACTAAAATACAACAGAGGAAAAAATAACGGAATAGCTGAGGTTGGAAACACAACACAGAAAACTTGGAAACCAGAAGAAGAAAAGAATGTAAAAGAAACAGTGACCAATCATGACCAGCACACCAAGGTGAAATGTGTTTATCTGAAATGTACAAAAATACATATTTTTTATGACTCTCCATCCTCAGATGACACATTTTCTCCTCAGCAGAGCCCAGCTGGAAGCAGTAAGATTGCAGTGCCAGCTCGTTCATGTAGCAGTTTCTTGGTGTTGAACGCAGTGCCCTGTTCTCCTGGGCAGCAAAACCGATAACCTGGTGCCTTCCCAACAGGAGAACTGGCGTGAGCTGGGCCCAGAGTGGCTCCCACCAGAGTACACGTGAGAATAGGATTGTTCCCCGTGGAAGGGGTGCAGCAGGAGATGGAGCCTGCCTCTCCCAGCACATCACACAACATGGCCGCCACCACCATGCAGAGCCCTGTACCCCTCGGAGCACTACAAGCTTCACAGCCTTTTTAAGCTCTGGCACTCCTACCTCTCCTGTTACTACAGGTATCACCTGAAGGAGCCACATGGCACCTGTAAGGCTACCAACATGCAGTGTGTGGGCCCCTCGTCTCACCTGGGGGTGGAGGGCCCTAGTGGATGTGCGGGGATGCATCCAGCAGCCACAAATCTGTTTTAGCAGGCTCCTGCTTGCCCTGTGCAGCACCCAGATTTCCGTGTTCCAGTCACAAACTCTCTATATCACTCAACCCCGAATTCAAGCGCTTTTGTTTTGGGCTGAGGCATCTTCTATGTTTGAGGATGATCATTAGGGAAGCAGCTGCTTTTTGTCCCTTCCTGCTTTCTCCATTTGACTTCCTCCTCAAGGCCGTGCAGTTCTCCACAGCATGCCCTCAGCTTTGGGCATCTGGCTCCACGGCTCCTCTCCCCTAGGGAGCAGAGGGAAGCCTCAGGTGCTGCTGCTGGCCTGCAGCAGTGAGGCCCCTGCCTGCAGCCTAGAGGGAGGGCTCATGGGAGCCACAAGAAAGCAGCAGGCCAAGTCAGGTGTGTTTCAGTGCGTTTCCGACTTTTTTCCCCCTTGCTTTCAGATACAGTCTGGCAGTCCTTCCTGGCAGCCTCATGAACCTCCGCGGTCACGGGTGCTGCGGCCGAGCCGAGTCCTGCTCTTGCAGCGCTGCATCCTGCCTGCCGGCGCGCCCTCTGCGCCGCCGTCGTCTCTAGGACCCGGCGGCAGCCCGGGTTCCGCGGCCTGCGCCTGGCCTGCGCGGCAGGTCCGCGGGCTGCCGAGGCGCCACGCTGCAGCGGCCGCGGCGGAGAGGCCGCGGCGGCTGCGGGCGTCGCGCACCGCCAGCCGGCGGCTTCCGTGCCCAGCGCTCGCCAGGTCGCATCAGCGGGGAGCGCCGCAGCCGAGGGGAGTGCGGGGCGCCGCAGCGAGAAGGCGTCTCGATGCCCTTCTCAGGTGCGCCGGGCAGCCTCCCCGCCAGCTGCTGCTGGTGCCCGGCGCCTCTGAGAGTCCTCTGGTAACTACCTGGCTCGGGTGCGTCCGAGAGGAGCGGGCTGTTAGCGGCGGCGGGGAGCGCGGGCGGCGGGGCCCCGCGGCGCGGGCAGCGGGGCAGCGGAGGCGGCTGGTGCCGCAGCTGCCGGCGGGGGCAGGGGCGCCTCCGCTGCTCCGCGGTGCCTGGCAGAGGCCTTGGCGGCCTGGCGGCGACCCGAGCCGCGGGGACGCCGACGGTGCTCCGAGGTCGCCTTACGCACACCGGCAGAGCGGGCGAGCTCCCGAGAGCGAGGCCGGCGGGGGCTGAGCCGGGCGGCGCTCGGTAAGGCTGCCTCTCCTTCCGCTGGCGCGTGTTCTGTGTGTACCCGAGTGCACTGAGGTCTCTGGACATGGGCACAGATAAGTGCACACAAACATCAAAGATCTAAGAAGGTTCTGCCTACAGGAAAAGAAAATTTTGCCCTTCAATTCTGTTCTATAAATCGCTGAAAAATGAGCAGAAAACTGTATAGATGAGTTGTTCCATTTGGAAAATTAAGAATCTTTTGAAAAGCAAAGGTCTCTGGGTTTCTTAGGAACTGATGCCACTTTTCTTCTTTATGTACTGCTTTAATGAGATATCTTAAATATTTTATTTAGGGAATAATTGTATTTATGGAAACAGCTGGTGCAAAAATAACGAGTTCAGTCAATATTCTGAGGTTTCTAGGACTTTTTAGAAGATAATTACCTTAGTTCTAGCCATGCGAGATACTGTTTTTTCCTGAAAAACATACAGTATTTTTTTCATGTAAGTTACAAATTTTGTAGATTAGCCCCTTTAAAAATATTCTCAGAAGCTTTTTTCCCACAAGATATATATATATATATATATATATGTATATGTATATGTATATGTATATTTTTAAGCTAGCATCATGGTTTTGGATTTATTGGATTTTATTTGGGTTTTCACCCTTCTTTGCATCAGCTATATCACTGCCAGAACTTTTGCCTCATTCCTAGTAAACCAGAACTGTCGTTCCTATACCACAGACTCTTTTGCACACTGAGATGCTTTCTGCTTCTTTGGTCTCAAATGTGAAGCTGACTACACTCCAAAGACTACTATTGTGACAGTTCTGGTTTTCTTACGTATAAGAAAAAGATTATTTTTGTATTTCACCTGTTCTCTCACGTTACTGCTCCTTATACAAACCGTTATCACTGGCTTTTCTTCAGGTTCAGTATGAGGCTGTCTAGATGCCTCTGGAATTCCATTGCTCATTGTCTGGCAGGCAAGTCATCATGCAGGCCCACTCTTTTAATTGCATAATTTGAAGCAACACTGGCATTGCATCTTGAGTGAGTAGCAACATCCTACAGCAAATCTGTCTGCTTGACTATCTTGGAACTGGCTGGTCTGTGCTACAAGTAGCAGAAGTGTTTAGGTCTGGGCGGAAGCTAATGCAGACCTCCTGGTCAAGATTTGAGTGGTCTGAATTCTACGTAAGTCCTTAAGTCTGCTGTTTCTAACTGGTTAAGCACATCTGAAGGCTCAAAACCAACCAGATAGGAATGCTGGCAATGTGGACTCCAGACTTTAAGCCATCTTACTCTCGTGCTCTGTGTTCTCAGAGGTTTTGTGACCTTATTATTGGTTTTGCAAACATTAAAAAACAGAAAAAAATACTCAAATTTTGTGACCTAGTGTGTTCTTGAGAACTTTGCTTTTTTTGTAGCAGTCCAGTTGTGAGAAAGATGAATAGTTTTGTTTTAAAGTAATAAAAAGAAATTGAATGCATCTTCTCTTTTGGATTGTCGTATATTGTCTAAATGCTCTATATTACATGGTCGGGGAAGATGTGAGATACTTCACCAGTGCAGAGATACAGAAAAGTTTGGTTATAAAGGGAAAGTTCATCCTTTAAAAGTGCCACGAGAAGTGGGTTTGTGCTTTTTGGCAGAGTTGGGAAAGTTAAGATGTCGAAACAACTCTATCATTCTGTTTCATCTTGTGAGACTGTTAGGTTGAGATACACCAACTCTATTCCTGTCTGAGATTCTGCAGTCATTTTCAAACTGTATTCTCTATCTACAAGTTTCTTGCTGCTGAGGATCTCTTCTATCTTCAAGTTTATTTAAAAAATAAGACATTGTAAAACATTTTTTTAATAGAAGTAATGGTGAAAAGGTCGTGTTTTAAGAATACTATAGTACTGTTTGTAATCTGTGAGCATGCAGATATCAGAAATCTGATGAGCTCTGACTGAGACCAACTCTTTGTTGGTCTTTATATAGTCTAGACAAAGGACTTGAGTGACCCATGCTGTTAAAAGATGGAAGCAGATTAAAGTGGATGTAGCTCTTCAGAGAAAACAGAAAGGAGTTTATTTTGCTTTGTACTTTCCTTCAAGTTTATTACTATTCTGTATCATTTTCAGTGAATTTCTCCTTTTTTTTTAATACTCTGACATTTCTATTTCTCAGACTTTGTTTTCTAATTCATAGGTTGTAGGCTTTTTTCTCTGTTCTTTTTAAAAACATTATCTCTTTCTGTTTCTCAACACTTGTGCTTATAGAATCTGTTTTTATAGACTGGGGGGGGGAACTATAGTGTTGGGGGGGAGGTCTTCAGAGAGAGTATAAAGAGGAACTTGGCAAACAATCAGCTGTAATTCCAAGTAAAGCTAAGGTTGTTCTGCTATTTATGTCTCTTGTCAGCCGGTTACTGCAGCAGATACGCTGCATCTTGCAACATTCAGCACAGAATAAGAAACATCAGCCATTGCTACAAGCTGCCAACCATAATCCCAGATTTTAACTAGACAGCATCCAAGCCAATGGGTTTGCAACAAATCTCTTTATTTTCTTATTTTGCTATATTACCTTTTTTGTTCTTACTTCTGTGTGCTCATTGTTTGGTAGAATGGAAAAAGAACTGTTAACAGGATGTTGTTAGGAAGGGAGCTGTTTGTGCAAAGAAAAATCTTATTTTATACTATGCTTAAGACTTATTGCAGGATTGGAATAACAGGCAAATCAGATTTCTGTATTACACTATCTCCTTCATGCAGAAGCCCTGCATTTGCATTCCACCGTCGCTGGAATTTGGGTGTAGTGTTAGCCAGGTGCTGTAGTATAAGACAGGCCTTAAACTTTTTCAAGCTTTTCTTTTCCAGAGACCTACTTGCAAAGAAATTGATGGAGAAAAAAGCTCAATCTGGGAAATTGAAGTGAAAATCTCTACTGGTGTTGCAATTTCTAAGATTTGTCAAAAAGTAGGATGTGTGTGTTTGTTGTTTCTGAGAGAAGTTGATGTACTTTAAAAGCTGACGTTACTCCTTCAGGATGACAGGAGGGCATCTCAGAGCAAATATTTAAGTTTGAGTTAGTGCAAGTTATTTGTTTTAACCGCATTTTATACCTAGTGCACAGATGGGAAGATGAATAGGGATAAATGACAACTTCATTAGAGTGAAAATGAAGTGTTTTAGGTGGGAGGTAGTTCTTTCTGTTTCATTTATTCCACAGAAGTCTGTTCTTCTGAAGGAGTAAGAGAAATACAACTTATTTTTATGACAATAGCCTTGCAAAGCAATTCAGATATTTAGAGAGAAGGACAGTTCTATTCTAGTACAAAAAGCTGAGTAGGGATGATTGTTGATATTTCTTTAAATAAAGATTTTTCTGTCTCTAGTATAAATATATAAAAATTCCTTTATGTTATTTAACTCAGTATGCATATATATGTAAGTTAGGGTGTTTCTCAATATAGAAGCAGTCAGCTTTAAGTTTCCTATACTATTAGATGGAAGTTATTTTCAGGTGCTACATGGAATATTTTAACATAGATCTGCAATAAACCTGTTGTGGCAAAAGGTTAGATTTATGTTCTGACATGTAACTTAGGATGTATTGAACTCTATAGAAGTACTCTACAAATATCCTCTTTACAATGTATTATTTACAAGTTTCTATCAGTTTCCACAACTGGAAGATCTTTTCCACACGTGGGACAGAATCCATCAATAACATAAAATATATTCAGTGATACAGTACAAGTCATTGTTTGCAGTAATTAACCAGTTACCTTGTTGGAGTTTGTTGCCTTTAGACATAGCTTTTAGCTGAGCTTTTAAACAGAAAGATGTGAAGTGCAGATTCCTGTCACCTGTCAGCATAGAATATACAGAAGAAAGAATATACGTACAATCATTTCATGTAGTAATTTACTACCATCTACTGCCTGGATGGTTGTGATATTTAATAATACACAGCAGTGCAATGCAGTTAATTACAAATTTGAAGCTACTAAAGGAATTTGAGTAAGCGGAATACAATGATCTGAATTATAATTAGCCAAGAGGCAAGCTGTTACTCCAGCAAGCATTGTTCAGTCTTTAATGGCAATAGTTCATTTTAATATTGGTTTTTGACTTCTTATTGGAAAGTTTTAGAAAAGTCCTTCCATGGTCAAAATATTTTGGGTCATGTTATGCTTGATTTCTGGTGTGGAGGTTTAAACTTCATTCTAGGGTTTAATAGGTCTTATGTAACATGACAAGCATATAATATATTTATTTTTGGAACAACAGAGAAAGAGCCATTGTGAATATTCGTGTAAAAGGATGTGTTAGACTTTTAAAGACTTACAGCTGGAGGTTGCTGAAGACTCATTTGCAATGAAGTGGGCTGATGCTGCCTAGCAAGCCACATCCTGTCCTTGTGGTGTCTGAATTTTGGCTTTCCTAAAGAAATAATACTGCATAGTACTGTCATTCCTTCTGGCTAGGGTCTCTGAGGTCACTGCGTTTCTGTAGGTTTTGAGCTGTACGTGAGGGTGCTGAGATTATCTTTCAATTCCCTTACTGATGCAAAAACAGCAGCACTAAGCATGAGGTCCAGGATGCAGCGGAGACTACGAGGTGTGTGGAAACCTTGCAGAGGGAATTGCTGTGGGGAAGCTTTCTGTCAGAGTTAAACAGCAGCCAGTTATGAGATAACAGCTCCACAGGAGCCAGCTCCCTCAGCCGCCGCGTTTACTAGGCGAGCGGCACGGGGCCGCGCTGGGCGAGCTGTGCGCCCCGCCTTCCCCCGGCTCCGCCGCCGGCTGCGCAGGGCGGCCGGCCCGGACTACAATTCCCGGCGAGCCCCGGGGCGGGGCGGGGCCGCGCGCCGAGCCACCGCCGTCTCCGCCGCGCGGGACGGAGCTGCGGCCGGGAAGCGGAAAGGGCGAGGCCTGGGCCGCGCCGCCCGCATGGAGCTGAGCAGCGCGGAGGTGGCCTCCACCCGGCTCCTCAGCCTCACGCAGCGGTACCGGAGGCGGGGGCGGGGCGGGGCAGGGTGCCCGGCGCGGAGGGGCGGGGCAGGGTGCCCGGCGCGGAGGGGCGGGTGGCCGGCGGACAGCGGAGCAGTAGGTGTCGCGGCGCTGCGGCCGCCTCTCTCTGGGACTGCTGTAGGTGTCGTGGACAGAGCCAGAACCCCGTCTTCTGACTGGTTTGCAGCCTTTTTAGCGTTGTGCTGGCGCAAGCAGACATTGCTGATGTAGGAACTGTGGAACTGCGTGATTATTTTAGCGTGCTTGTGACTGTGTCCGCATCCTCTATGAAAATAGATTAACTAACGCGGTGTGAAGAAGGGTTGGCGAGTAGAGAGGAGAAGGGGGAGCCCAAGAGGCATACAGGCTGGAGAGAGAGGTGAAGTATATTCTAGATCCTAGGTACTGAAAAAAAATGTATTAAAATTGTTTAATTGTTTTTTTTTTTTTTTTTTTTTGGAAACCGTGTAACCATTATGTACATGGTACAGCGACAGAACAACTATTCTGTGCTAAAACAGTTTTACAATATAAGTAAATTCTAAATTATTGAGCCAAACTTGTCTGAGCCATTGCTAAACTAACGTAGAGTGTTTCACGGCTGGTGGTTCACCCTAATATGAGAAAAATTCTCTTAAAATTAACATAACTAGAGCAATAATATTTTTCTGATGTAGTCCAGGTCAGGACTGAGGAAGGAGGTAATTCAGTGAAGAAAATAAGTGAAGGCAGTCAATAGTAAGAGTAGGATGTTTATACACTAGATGATAGGATATTTCAAAGAGATAATGAGTAAAGATCTAGGTGTTAGCTAAGGAGAGACAGCCAAAGAGGCATGCAGCCTAGAATTCACTGAGGAATATGTAGACTTACACAGATGGAGTGATAATATAAATCTGGTCTTTGTATAAGTTTAAGCAAAAATGCCTAGCTTTCTAAAGGTTGTTTATATAGCATTTATACTGGTGCAAGATTCTATTTTTAATTGTTTGGTATGTAGGTGAGACTAACTTTTATGTATAATACTGATTTGAAAAGGACTGCTAGTGTATTTAAAAGTTAGGTATGTTTTAGATGCTTTGAATCAAGACCCAGATGGATAGGATGTTAACATTAAAATTCTGTTGGAAATTTGTTATTAATTTGCCCGTCTGTGCTTGTAATGGTGTTTTGGAGATTCTTTTTCTTTTTAATCTTATTCTGGCTTAAGGCTATTAAAATCGCATCTTTTTTTTGTACATGTTGTGTTAGAGAACATCTTTGCTATTCTAAGCATAGGTATATTGAGCAGCAGTTATTATGGTTTGCAGTCTATATTGTACATATATTTGATCATGGATTACATGATTGTTTACATATCTGTTTTCAAAAATGTTGTTGCACTATGTTAATTTTATTTTGTCCATTATTTTTATAGGAATAAAAAGTTTTTAAATTATTTTTGAGAGTGTGTAAGTTGTCAAACTGGAGCTAATTTAGTTTATTACCCTTCTTCAATGTGAGAAGTGTCTTTAACTAAAGAAAAGGAAATATCTGGTTTATAACCATAGAAGCATGACAATAGGTGTTGACATCACCCTTGCTGCCAAATCGAATGAATGTGGTAATAACAATTCATGCACCTCAGTTTCCATAAAATGAATGTGTCTTATATCATGCCTTCAAAGTTAACAGATTGAAATATTTTTGATTGAGGCAGGAGAACATCTTAGTCTCAGTGAGCTAAGATGTTACCTCATTTAAAATACTTCAAAATAGTCCTGAAAAAATAGAGCATGTGTTATAGGTCCATAAAATGATAATTAGATGTTCCTTGCTGGCAGATAGGTGTAGTAAAATGATTTGTTAATCTCTTGCCACTGTCAAGTCTTTGTATTACATTTGTTGCTTTGGAGAAACTTCTGTTTTTTAAATAGAGAGAGCAGTATCAGAAAATTGCCTGTGATACCAAAGGGGTGCGGTTTATGGTGAGACATTTCCTTTAATTAATTGAATATAGTTTGTGGAGAGGATAAGAACATACAGTTTTCAGGCACATAGGCTCTTTATGCCTTTTCTAAGCTTGTCTGTGTTTTCTATATTACATGATCTAAGAGAACATATTATTTCTCTCCATTGAACTCACTTGCTGTTGGTGTTCTCCTCTGCATCATTTGCTGAATATACTGTATCACATCAGGGAATCTCTGTACTCTTAGAAGGGTCAGATCTTAGCTCTTTGGGTCAGAATGGAGTCTCATGGGTTCACCTTAGAAGGGAAGCATGGATATCACTTCATTCTTTTTTGTCTTTCATGGACGTAGTTCCATTCAGAGCACAGTAGGCTTGCGATACTTCTCGTGATGACTTTATAATGTATATTGGGATTATCCAGTCCTGACCTATAAAACTGTCCTCACTTTCCCACGTCTTGAAAAGATTTATTGTGCTAGTAAGTGTTGTTGGGTTTTCCACCTGCTCCTTAAATTGTAATCTTACGTACACTTCTTCACTTGGTCAAAGACTGGACTTAAAATTTCAGAGCTCAGCAATAGCAAAATCAATTTTGACCCCTGTTTCCTTAAAATTCTGCCACCAGTACTGTCAGTGACAAATGTTCCTTGACCAAAATTACTTTTACAGCGGTTTCCAAGACAACTAGCACACCTAGCCACAAAAAATGAATTACGTAGAGCAAAAGTTGCACACACAGAAAATGCTAGCACTTCCCTGATTACCTGTTTTTTTGTAAAAGTGAAAAATTGTACGAAACAGTGCCTTAAGATGCATCGCAAATGATGCGTTCCATTTATTCCTTGAAGCTTCAGCCAAATTTCATATAGATCTAAGAATGCAGTAGAACACAGGAACTTTTAAAGGCTTTATTTGATGCATCAGTACTTTCTAGGCTTTTAGGGGTTTTTCCAAGTTCTATCTGAGATGTGTAAAGAAGCAAGTAACTTTAACCCCATAAAAATACTAATGCATTTTTATTTTTATAAGAAATCTTTCACTGATTAATTTACACATTCTAAATCATACTTGAGAACTTTTCATGCTGCCTGGAAGGGAAAAGAAAACCTAATGGCTTTATTTTTGTCTGTATAGATGTTTATCTTGAAATATTTTTGTTATATGTTACCCAGTCTTTAATAGCTGCAGAAAAATCCTTTAGCCAGATTTGCATGTGATATAAACCTATGACTAATAGCTTCAAAGTATTTCAAAGTATTTCTTTACCACAAAGCGTACTGAAGTAAAACTTGCTTTGCTTTTGCTTTTCTCTTTTTTTTTTTTGAACTTCAGCTGATGAAAACATGGAAGAAGATTTAGAGATTTTGCATTTGAAACACAATGTACAATAAGCAGAATTTTCCATGGAAATAGCATGTATAACAGTAGGAAGAAAAAAGATTGGGAGATTATCCAGTATGATTTGTATGGGCATGTCAATTTTTGCTACAAAACACTAAAAGATAAAATGTTTCAATAACAGAAGTTATTCTGTGGGATGTGTGGCTCCTAGGTACATTCAGTCTTTTCACTGTTCAGACTCTTCTCTCTGTTGCGGGCTGAGAAGAAACTGTTAAGTGTTGTGGTATGCTCCAATTTCTGTGTAATAACATGGCAGTATTGCATGATGATGAGGTTGACTCAGGGGCCCAACAGCAGCACCACTAGGTCTAGAGAAATGTTGGACATGAAGTCCTCATGGTGTATGTTCACTTAAGGTTTGAATATACTCCTGGTTATCTTAAAGTACCTTGAATATTGGTAAACTGCCTCCCTTTGCCCAGGATATAATCCTGATTTAGGAAAAATTTCTTTTGTTGGCCTCCATTAAAATTGTTTCATCTTTTTGCAGTTGATAAGGCTGTGAAAATTATCACTGTAAGAAATGTGAAAAGATAGGTAGAGATGTGCTGCCATAAACTTTGAAAATTCCATCCAGAGGGCCTGCTTTTTTGAGGTAGCATTCTGAAGCAGCTTTAGCCATGAGAAATGATTCTTATTGTGGCTCACTTGTAATTCAGACAATTCCAAGTTTTTAATAACTGTTTCTTCTCTCTCTTCCCGCCCCCCCCCCCTTCTGCCCTGCTGTGGAGGGAAGGAAAAGGAATTCTTGCTGTTACTTTAAATTAGATTATAAACTGTTGGAACCACAGACGTTGATGTTTATTTTTCTAATCTTAAGCATAAGGCTTTATACTGATTCGTTTGCTTGAGTACTTCTGTCTCGAAATAGTGCATCTTATGTATGATGAAAATGTAGCTGCTTTGATGGCAAAGGCTCTTAAGTCAGGACCCATGTCTGATTTCTTCTTTTACTACAAACTTTCTCCTTATCTACGGTGCAGATTCTTCATATAGGAACATCCTCGAAGGTATTTCACCCTGATTCTCAGGAAAGTTGACATAATAGCTGTCTTCAGTCAAACTTAAATTCATTGTGTGGACAACCAAAAGCTAAAATCTTAAATTATTGCATTTGTGTTCAGGTAGTAGTGCTTCTGAGTGTGTGATTGTTCGGGAGCTTATAAAAATCACATCCAGTGTGTTTTTAACTCAGTTCTGGCAGCTGGTTTTCTTCAAATCACTTTTATTACTCCTGCTGAGGCATGTATGTATATGTCCCCATAGGTGTCAGAACACAGACTAAGGCTTTGCTGCCTTTGGGGACCAGACTGGCTGTACAGGTCACTTCTTGCTTTGGAAGCAGTATAGCTGCATTTGTGCACCAGGGTGCCTGGCTGAAAGGAACCTGACCAAGTATATGAACTACCAAAAGTCCTAGTGGCATCTGAAGGCTTTATTCACATAAAGCTAGAAAGGCAGCTCTGTCATTAGAGCTGTCAGCATTCCTGCTTCACTGTGAGGGTCATCTAAAATGACTGCTAGTATCATGTCTTTATGCTTCCTACATAATCTGCATACTGGAATCAAATATTGGAATTAATTTGGTGAGTTTTAAAGTTTTAGTAGGTCTGTCTTGTTTATATTGCTCTTACTTGTGTGAAGGCATTGAATCCAAATGGACAGAACTCAAAAATATGAATCAGATTAAAAAAGTACAGTTAAATACAAATCCAAAAAGAAAAGCTGTCTAAAATTCAGAGTCTTGTGTCACGGTGTCTCCTAAAGACAAGAAACATGTATAAGGACATTGCAGTAAATTTTAAGTATTTCTTCTGTTTATTGATGTAATCCTACAATTTATAGCACAAAAGTTTATCTCATGTTGTTGGTCTGTGGTTTTTTTTTTTTTTTTTTTTTTTTTTTTTTTTACTTTCATTAAAATTCAAAATAATCTGCTTTATTTTCATTAATACTGACTTGATGGTGGTTGTAAATTTGGAACATGATGGAATGATTGTGCTACTAGCTGTAGCGCAGATTGGGTGATCAAGATTTATGTTAAATTTGCACCCAAATCTTTAGTTTGTATTTAAATATGTGTATCCCCATTTCAAATATAGGAAGATTAGTGTTTATAGGTAGAGGAGATGCTTGTTATCTTTTTGACTTCAGGAAGCACACGTGGATGTACTTAATGTGACATGACAGTGTGAGATTCTATGTGCTAACGCATGGGGATTTTGAAACTTGCATTCTAGGCTTCTGTTTTGCTTGCTTAACAGTTTTAGCTTTGTTAAGGTTAGGGAAGGGGAAACCTAGGCATGCTATTCTTTCCTTACATTTTTGAATTAAAACGCTTGCTTGTTTGTTTTCTCCCTGTGTATAGGCTGAATAAAGACTCTCCAAAAAAAGTGGTAGTAACATGCTAGGAGTGAACTTATTTAACATAGTGTGGTTGTTCTGTTCGAGTCATTAAGTTTGCTGCAGACTGCTGTTCTCTTAGATTAAATGGAGATCTAAGATGCAATTTTAAGCCACCATTCACTTTGAAACTCTGAGCTGATCACATTATGACTAAATATTTAATTTAATCATGCCTTTAACTTCCAATCAGGGCACAGACATTGCTTTCTATTTGAGGGTAATATGAAAGCCAAACTGCAATGGCTGCTAGCGATTGTTAACGTTGTTAAGAAATGTTTCTTGCAGTAGTGAGCTTATACACTGTGAACCTTGTTGAGCAGGAATTACTTTTGTCAATTGTAGTGAATCATATTGAAGGAGCTCTAAGGCTAGCTGACTGCGTACTAATGAAGCATTTCTATTCCAGCTCTGTCTCTGAAGACCTGGGTTGCAGACGTGGAGAGTTTAGCAGAAAGCATTATGGATCTGTGGAACTGGTAAGTTTACACAGCCCATCTTGTAATTTTAACAGTTTATAATGCAGTCAAATCCTTTTCTTTTAAATTCCAGGTAAAAGATCGGAATTAGCTTGGAAAACGTGCTTTCTAAGATGGGCTTCAAAATCATAGCGTAATAAAAAAAGGGTTCAGAGTAGTTTCAGAAAACGTCTTCTAGGAAATCTTTTTAGAACTCTATTTTTGAGTCTTTCATCTTATTGTGATAGAAAGTGTTATGTACACACTCACAGATTTTTGTATTTACTTCGAGATTATTTAGGAAGATTGAAATGGAACTTTTTTTTTTTCTTCCTATAACCTGAAGGTTGCAAAATACTAGGATTATATTTGATAGTTTTGGTGGTGATGTGAGTTAAAAACTGTGTGTGTGCTCATGTGTGTACATATGTGTGTTTGTATGTGTGTACATGCCTCTGAGTAGTGGGAAAGAGTTTAAAATTAAAAGAACCAGGCAGAGTAAGGATATTGAAAAACCTCTGTACCTTAAAAATCTGTCAATTTATTTTGTATTTTCTTCAAATTGAAAGATGAAGTTAATACTTCATTTTTCTCACAGAGAAATTTCTTCTTCTCTCTCTCTCTCTCTCTATATATATATATAAAGCAATATGTCAGCAGCTGAAATAGTGTGACTGTATATAAGACTATAATGAAGTATATATAAACTTGACTATAGGAAGACTGGAGTGGGGAGAGGCAAAGAAACTGAACTCTAGGTCTGTTACTATAAGAAATCACTAATGTCCTATTAGGTATTGTTGTTGTTTAAAGTTCTTGGACAGTATATTAATCAATAAATACACTTTTGGTATAAATTGATGGTTAGTTTCTGGAAGCTGTATTGCAAGAAAGCCAGGTACTTATCTTTCCATATATTCCATGTGTTCAGTTTAGTGTTCATTAAAAAGGCATGTGAACTGCTATATTATTAGGGACTTTTACTAAGAAAAATTACTGATAAATGTAATTCATAGTAAACTCATACACCTGGCCTTGTCTTTTGATTATCTTTCTTAAAATTCTTCTTGTATTTTATAGATGCCTTTTTATCTTTTGAGGTACAAACATATAAAGATGGTTGCACTTTCAAATTTCTGACTATTTAATTGAACTTCTTTCCCCTTAATATTTTCCATAGCAGCATCCCAATTGCTCTGTTATTTCTACCTTCTTTTTATTGCAACCTAATTATTTTATCTCTACAGTGAACATTTTCATAGGAACATCTTCCCTGCTGGTGTAGTATTACCAGTTGTCCAAATCATCTATTTTACAGTTTGTACAAGGCACCGGGATCTTCTGGAGTCTTTGCTGTGTTAGTTTATTTCTGGCATAGCCTCCGATCCCTTCAAAGCGGGGAATGAAGAGAACTTGAAAACATTGAGAACTCTTCCACCAAATAAAGGGAGATTTCTATTGCCCTAGAATAACATGGGCTGCTAGCAGGAAGCCAGGAATGATTACGATTACATTATTGTTGTTCAGATCCCATTTCTTAAGTTTGATATAGTATATGGCAGTCTAATTTTTTTGCAGTTTTGAGAGAAGTAATATGCAATGTCATTGACATCCAATCTTTGAGGAAAAAAACACATTCTCTTCCTGTTTTTTTATTATAGGAATCCTAAGCAATGTTGTTGAACATAGCAGAAATGATGCATTATCCTGTATTTTATTGACTTTTTGAAAGTTTTCTTTGAGAACAAAGAGAGTGTCAGTATTGTGTGAATCTCTGGATTCATTTACAAAAAGAACAGGCAGATTTTCCAGAATATTTATGAAGGTGCCAAATGTATTGAAATCTTCAACTGGAAATGAGCCATATTTGGCTAATGATGTTGGATATTAATGTTGGATTATTTATGATGTTAATGTTCTGATATTAGTGTTGGAAGCAGACTAGGAATCTCCTCTACCTTATGTTGTTCAGTGTCATCACTGACAATTATGTTTGGAGATTCTTGCTGCTGTCCATCTCCTGAAAGCATCAGTATATAAAATGCAATAAAAGATTGCTATTCTCATCAAAACATCCAACAAAGCAGGGTTTAGGCTCAGCAAGCCTGATAGGACTGGCATCAGGATGTCTCTAAGACCCATTATTTTGAGAGGAGCAGACTTCAAGATCAACTTCTGGAAAGAGAATGAATGTAGGCCATGAACGGTTAATCATGCACGTGGTTTACAACTTCCATCTAACAATGTGAAGAGCAAATTACGTTGCCTGCTTCTGGTTCTCCTGTTGCAACATACTGGAGTAATAGTGGAGAACTTCAATACTTGTTTATTTGATATATTTTTAGAAGAATCGTATTTTCCACGATGAAATCCTTCTGTAGGCAATTTGCTTGTTGGTGCAGCCAGAAGCTGAAACAGGACTTCTGGTTAGTGCTGGTATGTACCAAAAGAGCAAATGGCTCTGTCCTTCATACATCCTTAGAATTACAGTCAGGTTATTCCAAATCTGTATTCAAATTGATAATGGTTTTGCTGATCCTATCCTTGTGGGCAATCATATAATGCCTGGGAAAAAGAGAAACCATTGTGAGCTTTGGTTACTGACCGTATGGATATTTTTGAAGTTAGAACCTCTAAATTAAACTCTCTTACAGCTTATATCTAGTGATGCTGATGGAGCCATTCAGAGAGCTGGACGATTCCGTGTGGAAAATGGCACCTCTCATGAGGTAAATGATTAAAAATACTCATAGGAAGCTGAAAAAATAAGTCGACTTCAGTTACTATTTGTGACTGAAAGGCTTGTTTACAGTCGATTGCCAGTGAAGCAATCTTCAAAAAGCTAAATAATATGAGAATGAAGGAATCTGACTGGAGAGGGTTGGTGGTGTTTCTTTTCCCCAAGTGTGACTTAGATCTCTTTCAAGAGTGTGTAATCTCAACAATTTAATTTTTTAAGGAAAAAGCTGGTACTTCCTTTAGTTTCAGTACCATTTTGCTCACTTGATAATATTACAAGAAAAATGCATATCTTCTGAGTAATGTTTTGCAGTCTCCAGTTCAACACTTTGTGTTAATGTCCTGGTGATGCTATTATGTTTAAGCCAACCTCTAGGTTTTCAAGTTTTTTCCTCAGAGTCATGAGGTTATAGCTGCTTTTTTTCCCCTTAGCTGTCCTGTGGCAGTTATACTTCCTGTTAGATATGAAATGGAGAAGCTGACTGGAGCTTGCAAGAATCATTCCTTCTGTTTTCCTGTGCTGTTAAACTCATAATGTTCACTCTGCCAGCTCCAGGGATGCTTATGTTTCTATTGGCGGTGCAGGGGAAGAAAGGTGACAATCTTCCTTTGTAAAACATCTTCAACTGCAAATATCTTCTTAATATTTGAAGAAAGTAGACTTCACAGTCGTATCAAAGAAATAAGTGTAAATAATGTCTTAAGATGTGTAAGTTTAATCTGAAAAAATTTTGTTTAAGAGAATGGTAAGGAAATGCACTTAGTTACAACTTCTGTATAGGTCATTCTGAATAAATACAGCCTATACAAAATTAACTATACTTCTAAAACATAAATATTTTACAAGATCTATTTTCTTGACTTTTACTTTGTGTCTGCGTATTCAAGCTGAACACATTGAAAAGTTATGTGTCACCATTTTCGAGAAAATGCTTGTTTTCGTTTTGCCTTTTAAACAAATGCCTTAAATTTCAGGATTCATCCTTATTGAATATTTAGTCCAAAATACAGTAATTGACATTAATGTTTCAAAATACACAGTGAAGAAAAATTAGCATGAAGTGATGATAATACAAAACAGAAATTATAAGTCTATAACCATATTGTAGCTGTTTTACTTTACATGAAATCATTTGAATATTTTATAGAAAGGCATGTTCAGACATTCAAGATGCAGAAGACTTGTGTATCTGTATCTGCTCTGGTTAATATTTAAGTGTCTTATACCTAGTATAGCTGTTAGGGCTCTTAATTCTTCCTGCTATATCTCCAGTGTGTAGCTGTAGCTGAGAGGGAAGAAAAAGGGAGGAAAAAGGTAGAAGTAGATTCTGTTCCCTCATTCAAGGAAGGAGTAAAGCTTCCACATCTCACCAGTGCTGTAACCACTAATGATCTGGTAAAAGGGGAAGACATTACTACTTTTCCTTCTTGTTGTATTTTATGAGGGGGTGCTGACTTAAACACCTGTTTTCAGAAGGAATTTCATGTAGGAGAAGTGATTGTTTTTCAAAAAGGCATGGGGCTGGAGTCGTTTTTGCCAATTTGCATTTTTTACTGAGTAGCGCAGACAACTCTTTACTGGAATGTTTTTAATGGATCGGTATCTTGGGCATGTAATTTCCTCCATACTTGTAAAGAGACCCGTGCGTTATCTGGTCTGTGGACTGGTATTGCAGGGATTAATGTAAACAAGTGGCCTAAAAATTAAATCTTCATGGGGATATAGCTCTTAATAATTATTGTTAGTTGGCAGATGGCAGAAATTCCCACAGAATTAGTTAGTTTGAAGGTGTCATTTAATGAAGTAACCAACAAAGAAATTCTGATTTGAGCCATCATTCTTCAATCCTTATGTTTATCAAATTCACTTGTCAGGGAAATACATGTTAAGGCCCCAGCAAGCTTGTAATAACCTAATGTTGCTATTAAACAATTATTGATCGTGTATTCGCATCAGTATTGTTGAGTGCGGAGTTAAAGCAAACGAACTATGCTGCGTTTGTGCACTATGAAGTCGTGTTCCATACACTGTCTTTTTAGTTGTTCCATGCAGTTCAAAAGTTGACTAAGCCTGCATCACAGAAAGGTTCTCTGTGTGGGTGATGAATGGCCACAAAGTGAATAGGTATGGAGAATGGCTTTTTCATACGTGCTATTGCTGTGTTTACTCTTAATGGAAAAGAACTTCAGGGATGTTTGGGAATTTAGCTCAACAAGCCAATCATAGAATCATAGAATGGTAAGGTTGGAAGAGACCTCTGGAGATCGTCTAGTCAAGCCTTCAGCGTAGCCCGTACAGGGATCAAACCCGTGACCCTGGCATTAGCAGCACCATGCTCTTAACCAACTGAGCTAGTCCCGAAAAAACTTCCAGTAGCGCGCTCTGGTGTAGCAAGGAGTCCTTGAAGATTATTTTGGGAGGAACACAAAATAAAACATGGAGGGAGAATTCTGTTTATCAATTAATTTAAGTTTTAAAACTACAGATCTTTACTTCAAATCCTACATTCAAACAGCTCCTTTTTGGTGGCATATTAAGCTGTTATGCATAGCAGTGGCACAAAAGGAAAAGACTGCAATTATTTTTAAAAAAGAAAAAAAATAAAAAAGTTTGCATGAGAGGCACTGTAAGAAATTTAGTTTCGGCTGCATGACAATTGACTTCAGAATTGTTCTTTGCTTTTTAAAATGAAGAGTATAAGGTTAAAATTTATCCTGGTGAATCAGTTACTCTTCAATGGCCTTTATCTGAATTACATACTCTTACTTTCATTCGCCTTTTAATTTAATAGTCTCCCAAATCTGTTTCAGAATACAGACTACACTCCAGGTACATGGCACAGAACAGATGTGCATCTGGAAAACCCAGAGTATCATACAAGATGGTATTTCAAATATTTTCTAGGAAAAGGTAATTATCTTTTTACAAATGGATTGAAGACTTGTTTAGTGAAAATGCAAAATAGCTTCGAACTGCAATTATTTAAATGTGGAAAAGTATGGTACTAGTTTAGTGTTCATAATTCTTCTGTCTTGTACAGAAAATGAGTCCGTACTTCATATATTTTTAGCCTAAAGACAGAGGCTTTAGGCTGATTTGTAAGGAGCTGAATCAAGGTAATGGTTCCCTGCTGCCAAAAGGGAAAATTTTGACCTCCCCCTCTTGGCCTTGAAGGCTATACTGAACTTTTTATCTTTTTACACATATATATGTATATGTATGTATGTGTGTGTCTGTGTATATATATATAGTGTGTGTATATATGTATATATGTGTGCATATATTTATATAATACATGTGTATATATATATACACACACACACAAACACGTTTGTGTATGTGTGTGTTCTTTACATTTGATAACATTTCTTGTTTTTTTCCTAACAGTTCATCAAAATTATGTAGGTACAGATGTAGAGAAAAATCCTTTTTTTCTGTCTGTTGTACTCTCTGATCAAAGTAACCAGCGTGTTCCTCAATATCGTTCGATTCTTTGGAGAAAAACAGTAAGGAACAAATACTTATTGCTTCTCTGACCTTTTTTGTTTGCTTTTTTGGATAAATTTCTCCTCATTGACTTTATTTTAATTTCTTCATCATTTCAGTACATATTTTTCATTTTAATAAATGAAATTTATATAATAAAAACACATAATGGTTATCATAGGAGATTAAACTTTCTTACAGAAATCTGTGATGCCAGATTTTTTTTTTGTCATTACAATCAACACAACTTTATTTTTAGAAATTTTGCCTGAGTTGTTCTTGATTATATCCTGCCATCAATTTATGCAATGATTTATGCAGTGCTTTTGGGGTTTTTCTGTACAACTTTAAAAAAATAGCCAAGTGTGGTATTGGTTTCACTAATATATCTTTTTTTTATTAGCTGTTCATAATGACCTTTTATCTGAAGAAATGATTTAAAACTCTTCAGTGTAGATGTATGGTTCATCTTTTTGGTGAAGAAAAATAGTTTGTAATATCTACTAATTTCAACAGCCTTCATAATGCCCAAAATAGTAGTGCTAATTTCCACAGGTAGAGTAGTCTAAACTAAGCAAAAAATAATTTTGCGCTATCCACGGTTCTTTTCCCTTCCCCTTCTCTTTCCCCTCCTTCTTGTCCCCCCCCCCCCAACCATTAGTAACTATGGCTAAATTAAACTAGAGTTGTCTTGATCTATGCTTTTTACTTGTTTGTTTTTATTAATATTCGTATTTGAATGCATGGAAATGTCAATATGTCCTGTAATGTCTCCTAGTTTTTTTTTCCTTTATAGGGTACTCAGAAAATATGCCTGCCTTATTGTCCCACAAAAACATTATCGGTGAAATCTATACTAAGGTGTGTATTTATAAAGAAGCTGTCAGTTACAATACTTGTCTATATATCTTTCCTTGTAATTCAGAACTTCTGTTGCATGGTTTCATGATAGATTTATAGAAACAGTAAAACTAAGTATACAAATCTTTAATTGTTGAGGACAGCAATAAGTGGTTTTATGCCAGTCCTGTATTATACTAAGTTACAGCTTAGAAAAGAGGAAAAGCCTCAGCACTTTTTATTTGGCAGAGGAACTGTTTTCCAAGTGAATTGGAAAGTATGTACTATATGAACTTCAATGATGGGGAAGAAATACCTGTTTAAATTAGTCAGACCAGGCCTAAGGAGCAGATTTTGACTAGAGATCTGATTGTAACATGGGTATGGCTGGCATAATCAAATATGGAAAAACTAAGAATTATATCTTCAAGAAATGGTCCTCAAATTTCACACTTTGACCAAGTTATACATGCTGTCATTGAAGCTGAGAAAATTCATTTCTCCAGCCAGACTCAGTATAGGTGTGCTCATACTCTCTTCTGTCTCCTTTGTGACAGAGGAGAAAATAAAATGAGCAAGCACAACACTGTTTCTTCAACAGTGTGATAAGTTTGGAAGTCCTTTCGGCAGTATTCATTCCTATTTCATCTGTAATTTTTATGATCTAGTCATGCTGATGTGTTTTCTCAAATGGGGATTTGTTACTGATGGTTTCTTCAAATGCATCTTTGGTGAGAATTATACTCCCTCTAGAAATCCGTAGTATAAGTACTGTCATTTCACAAATGTCAGAATCATAGAATGATTGAAATTGGAAGGAACCTCTGGAGATCATCTAGTCCAAGCCCTCTACTGGGTTCACCTGGAGCAGATTGCCCAGAACTGCATCCAAATGGCTCTTGAATAATTCCTAGGATGGAGACTCTCTTTGGGCAACCTCTTTCAGAGTTTAGTCACCCTCACAGTAAAAAAAAAAAAAAATAAATAATAAAAAAAAAAAACTTCCTGTGTTTCAGTTTGTGCCCATTGCCTCTTGTCCTACCACTGGGCACCATTGAAAAGAGTCTAGGTCTATTGTCTTTACAGCCTCCCTTGAGATACTTATGTACTTTAATAACACCCTCTGTGAGCCTTCTCTTCTCTAGGTTAAACAGTTCCAGCTTACTCAGCCTTTCCTCGTATGACAGATGTTCCAGTCCCATAATTACCTTAGTGGCCCTTCATTGGGCTTGCTTCAGTAGCTCCATATCTCTCTCTTGTATTGCGGAGCCCAGACACAGTACTCCAGGTGTGGCCTCACCAGTGCTGAGCAGAGGGGAAAAGTGTTTTTTTAACCTCATAAGAAGTGTGTCCTAGATAAATGGGCAGTCTGTAAGTCCTCAAAACCTTTGGTCCAGGGTAAGTGCAAACAAATGTCTCTTAATTGCTCAGAACTGGAGGTCCCTGCTTCACCACTGGATATCACTGCCAGTCCCCATGTGACAGGAGGATTCTGGGAATGGATAATGTGGTTTTGACAGTCTTTAAGCATTTGACAATCTTTAAGCATTACCCTATTGCTGACAGCAGATGCCTGGTCAGTAAATGTGGCAGCAGACTCGCTTTCCTGTAGTTAGCCTTTGAGAGAAGGGTGATTCTCATTATCAGCTTCCATATCTGCCCACTAATCCCTGAAATATCTCTTCTCAGCATCACTTTCTAACTGAACCTCTCCCTCTTACTCATACCCATTTCTGATCAGGCATCTCAGACTGGAGAAATCTTTGTCCTTTTGTCATCCACAGTCTTAGGCTTTTGTTGAAATACCTTCATGGACTCCATTCTATGGTGTTCCAGTCTCCTGCAGGGAAAAATGAAGACTTGTTTTGGATAACTTGTTTCCTACAAATCTTACTCAGTGATGAGTCTGAGCCTGCTTGTAGGCAGTTAAACATCTTGTTATCGTACAGCATCTATAAAGATCCTTTTTTATCAACAATACCATTATGAAACCTGCCAATATGGATTGTGCTTTTCTGTCTCTTGTTCTCTTAAGGTTTGTAACTAAGCGCTAAGTGGCAAATCCCAACTAATGAATGTCTTTCATTTATATGGGCTAAAAACAGGTTTGGAAAGCTCTTTTTTTACTTTAGAATTAGAAACTTTTGGATGGAACTGGAAGGGTAAATGAGAATGATTTTTTTTTTAAAGATGTTTTACCACTACCCCACCTGCATAGCTTGTATCCTTCTACTCCCCAAAATTCTTTTTTGTTTGTCAGAGTCCAATACTTTATGAACAGGTTCCTTTAGATATTGCTCATGTGGAGGGTATAATGTTTAATACAAAGTTTAATTATTTGATGTTATCTGAAGTTACACATGATTTTGATTTTAGCATGGTGATACGGCAATGTTCTCAAATCACAATATAAAAACAAATAACACTTAGCAGTGTATAGCAATTGCAATGTACAATTGAATCTCCACAAAAATTTGAATTTCATTATCAGTCTTTAGACTATTCTTTTTGTCACAGTGCTGGTCATCCTCAGTCTCTGGGAAGGAATACGTGGGTTGAAACCAGCTCAAGCCCATGTTCTCTTTTAAAGCTCTCTTGTTCATGTTGGGCTGAGCCACATATGCATTCCCCATGCTGGTCTGGCTGAGTTGTTTATAGATGTGGGGTCTCCAGTGGCAAGTCTGTGCCCCATCTGTTATCATATTATGTCACTGCTAGTCCACATTGCATCCTGTGTCTTCGCTTCTCAAGGCCCGAGCTATTGTACCAGGCATGCATTTCATCATGTTGGAGTCATAAATGTCTCATTCTGCATAGGGTAACTGCTCTTTACTGAGCCATTATTATAAACTATGGTAATCCTGTACAAAGATAAATGTAAAAAAAGAAAAACAGCTACAGACAAATGGTCAGTTTGAAAAATTGCTGTTACAGCTAAACCACTAAACCAAAGTTGCAAGCAGGTCAAAAAAAGCTCAGACAGAGCAAGCGTAATAAGCCTTGATCCTGAGACATTGGAAATGCTGTACAAAGCTGAATCGTTACTTGATTCATTAAGTGTTATAATTCATATAAAACACAAACCTGTAATTGTTAAATCACCCTTATAACATGTAGAGCCGAGTTCAGAATTCTTGCAGCTAAGAAAAGGCCCTATCCACAGGTTCCAAAAAGGAGAAATGTATTTGTTCCTTTGTCTCCAAGTATAATGAGCTGTGCTCACCTCGAGCTCAAGGCTGGCAGCAGCTACCGAGTAAGATTCTTTTGGCAGGGCTGTGTATCTCAGCTACTCAGACTTACCTCAGAATTTGTTGTTTGCACAGCAACTTCATCTGTCTCTAGTGGTAGCTGGAGCCACAGCAAGCAAAATCGCACGCTTAGAGAATTATAGGACTCTGCAGAGTACTATAAGCTAAATATCTATCATAGTTACTCAAGTGAAAAATAAAACTAATTAGAGTCACTGGACCATAATATGTGTACCTCAAAAACCTGTTTTGTCCTGCTGTAGGTCCGCATTTCTTTAAGTCAGAGGCAGACGTTTGTAAGCACGTTGTTCAACTTAGCTGATATAACCAATTTGTCTAGAAAAAAGGTGTTCACTTTTTCCTTTGATATTGGGATGAATTTGGCTTCATTGACCAAATCCTTTGAGGATTGTTTGTTACTGAAATTCTGTGAATCGAGAAGGAAATAAAATAGCTTTCAGCTCCTTTCTGCGCTTGGGATCATGGCAGGTAGTGTACCTTCCTTAAAAAAGAAGAAAAAAAAATGAAAAAAAGCTAGCCTCCCTCAGAACTGCATAGTAGGCAGTTTGAGAAAATCCAAACTGTTACCGCAGTTGTTTTCTCCAGTGACTGTCTCCAGCAGTCTTTGCTTCTGCCTGCTTCTCATAGGGTTTTTGCCATCTGTTATCAGCTAGATGAATATCCAGATGATCCAGATGAAGGGGATCCTTTTGCCCACTCATGCTTAGACTGAGTGCTCTTCCCTGAGTATCTTTTGCTTTTAGGATCCTTAATTTTCCTCCTGAGCTCCTTTGACGTCTCACCCTGTATACAACCAATGTGAATGTAGATACAGAACTGTCTGTCTCAAAGAAGTCTTTGTAAATTGGACCATTTAAATTCCTTTAAACAAGGATTAAAGTAAATGCTGTCTGTATTGTGTTCTAGCATAAACAACAATGAAAAGATCCATCAGACTCCACCACCCCAGCAGTTCACTGTGCCCTGTGCAGACTGCATTCTGCAATGTGTGATGTGCTGCAGAGTTCTATAAATGAAAATTAGGAGAAAATATAACAAAATAATATTAAATGTAGCAACATGGATTAGGAAAAGAAATGTTGTATATTGCATCTTTCTACTTATTGAGGTAGTTGATCTTGTTTCTTATTTAAGTAACTTTATTTTTATGTTTGTGGATCTTTGATGTGTATATTTATTGTTAAAATGCTTTTTTTTTTCTTTTGACTTGCCTGTATTATTTCAGAAGAGAGAGAAGAAGAGTTTACAAAACTAAACATCTTACTGAGTCATTCTAAAATTCTCACGATGAGTATGTGTAAAGCCGAAGTGAAGGGTGATGGAGTAAAGGATTTTGCTTTATAAGTAAACATAGTAAATTTAAATGGATATCCATGCATTATCTTATTCGTTTCTGGTTTTAAAAGCAAGAAGAAGTTCAAGAAAACTTAGAGGTTAGTGTTATGGAAAATAGTTATACCACGAAGTATGCAATGAGAGAGGCCCTTTGAACAGTATCTTCTATAACCAGTTAGTGAATTAATGTTGAAATGTATCTCTTCCTTGCTGTGTAATAATATTTCAGTTGCATTTCAGTGCTATGAGTCTTGACAAGTTTGAGAAGAGCCCAAGGGAAATTCTTCATCCTGAGATACAAAAGGTAAGAGGTGACTTTTTCTTCTTTTTGGTAACTTTTCTTTATTATTTTCTGGAAAAAATAAGTCATTCATTGTAAATACTACTAGTTTCTTTACTGCAGTAGCATGATAATAATTATGAGTAGGATAATTTGATATTACAAGGTAAACTATCATTTCAGTTGAACTGTCCACTTCAAAAGAAAACTTAAATATACAAAAGTGTAATCATTTTTTGTGCTATCCTTAATAAGTGTTTTAAACATTTTTTTATTTATTTACAGGATTTGTTGGTTCTTGAAGAGCAAGAGGTAAATGTGAACTTACCACTCCTAGCTCAGCAGCCTGTTCAATGAGTATAGCTTTGCATTTGGAGTATTTGCACTGATGTGTTTGTGGGAACGTAAGAACTGAATGCTTATTGCAGTAAAAAAAAATGTAATGCTAATTTTCAACATTTAAAGACAAAAATCATTTAAAGTACCATTGTAAAAGTTAAACATATGTAATAAAATTCACAACCTATGGTCAAAGGTAAATTACTAGGTAAAAGGTGAGTATCCGTTACTCTAGTATGTAACGGAGTTGTATGAGATGTGTATTCCTATACACAGGATGTATGCATAGATACATATATACATATCCTTAGAGAAAATTTAGGTCTTTTTTTCTATTTGCCTGTTTATCATAAAATCTCTGGTTTTATTTCTCAGGGATCTGTAAATTTTAAATTTGGAGTCCTTTATGCTAGGGATGGGCAGCTTACAGATGATGAAATGTTCAGCAATGGTGAGTTTTTCCACCTTTTTCTTAATTGTTTTATTCATCCAAATAAAAAATGTAGGATAGTGCTAGATACTGCACAAGTGGTAAACCCGAAGGGAGGTGAATATGGCAGCAGTAGTTTTGTTAGGTTATTGTGTTCATGTAGATGAAAAAACAGAGCATGGAATCTTCTATCTCTATGAAAGCTTAGTACAGCAAATTTGCTGTTACAGCTTGAAAGATACTGAAATTTCCTTTCTAGAAATGGACTATACAATGTAAGAATAAAAACAAAAGAAAAGCAATTAGGGGAGGCAACTCTTCTTAGGTGTGAAATACCACTTTCGTTTCTTTCATTCTTAAATTTTTGCATTGTGACATTCTTCTACATTCTCGGACAGTGCCCTGGAATTAGCAAGAGAGGTTACTGTTTAATGACACGTGATGAACCTTTTTCTGTCATTCTGCAAGGCTGGATGAAGATACACATACCTACATTTTATATATATATGTGTGTGTGTGTGTGTGTGTGTGTATATATATGCATATAAGATAGAAAGCTTGGATGACAGGAGGAGAAAATAATCCAGCTGAAACTCTCATTTCTGCTTGTAATTGTGTGTTACTGGGAGGATGATTTGATTCTGTATAGTAATCTTCAATAGCAGCTCTACTACTGCATGCACTTTTCATTTCTAATATTTCTCCCTTCTTTGTGTAGAAACTGGAAGTGAAAGCTTTCAAAGATTTTTGGATCTCATGGGTGACAAAATTACTTTGAAAGGGTGGACAGGATACAGAGGAGGATTGGACACCAAAAGTAAGATTCATTGAAGCAAGGAAGTAAATGTATGTTTTTGCTTACTGCCTGTACATATTGTGTGTATGGTAGGAATAATACAGTCTTTAAACAGACTTCCTCAAGTGCATGCTAAATGCTCTGCTTTACTAGGAAAAAGTCAAGCAGGTTAGCTTAAATCACTGGCGTGGAATGCAGTGGAAGAAAAATTTTCATATGAACTGTGTTTTAAGGTGACAGTTTCACTTTATATTGGAATGGAGTAGATCAGAGACAGGCTAGACTCTGTAGAGTGGAATCAAATAACAGTATCACTTTACAGCATTGCACTCTCCAAGAATCTGACATGTTACTAGCCTCATGATGTTAGGGCATCATGACTTGAAGAACCATGCATGATTGCAGGTGGTTAAGTAAAGGGCATCATAAGTTAACTGTGTGAATATGCAGATGAGGTTGCAAATGTGGGTTCAGACGCAGGGAAATCTTGCAACGTGGACATACTCTAAAATGTGTTTAGCAAGAAATGATGGATCAGAAAAAGGGATGAAGAATGTTTGGTAGTTGGACGTGAAGTATCTTCTAATCCTTAGAAAACCTAAAGACATATTCCTGCTGTGAATGTTCGTCTTCCTTTGCAGATGATACAACAGGATCCTTTTCCATCTATACAGTTTATCAAGGGCATGAAATTATGTTCCATGTTTCAACCATGCTACCATATTCTAGAGAGAACAAGCAGCAGGTACATGGTTTTCATTATTTTTATTATTTTTTCAAAATCAAACCCTCCAGAACTCTTTTACGTAAAACAAGGATTATTTTTACTTGTTAATATTTTAGAAATGTGAAACTCAATTTTTTTTCTCAAAATTATACGTAATTTTTGTTATGAAGATACTACATCACATCTTCACAAGTGTCTTCTCTACCATAATGAAGAATGTAAATATTGATTGATTTAAAACTGATCAAGTATTTTATTATTTCAGTGACTTGTAGAATTCTGCTGAAAGAATATCATTGCCTCAAAGAATTTAGGAAGGATGGAAATTAGACTTACATATGAATAGTCAGAATACTCACATACATAGTATAGAACACGTAATCAGTTGTTAATGTAGCTTGAAGGAAATTTCCCTTGTAAGCATGTGAACAACTGTGGCAAGCTTTGTTAAGCACTGTTCTTAAGCACTCTGAAGCACTACCGTTACCCTCTCATAGGTAAAGAAGCAGATGAGTACTTAGGTACTTATGCAAAGATGCTCTTGTCCATTGCTTGAACCTTTCTATGTATTATAAGAAAATAATATATACATTTATATTATATATATATATATATATATATATATTTATATATTTATATATATATAAGCATATGCTTTTATATGTACGCAGATATCTACAGTGATTTATCTGAGATTGTTTGCAAATTACTTTCTTCGTTGTTTTCTTTTTTAAGCAAAATTATATATTAGAATAAGGTAATTAGAAGATATAAATAATTTCAGTGTCTTTTTTTTTTTAATTTCCATGTCAGTTTTTTCAGGCTTTTGCCTTTGACTGATGACAAGATGACAGCAGAAGCTGGAGGCCAATCATGTAATTTAGTCTTTTTAAAGAGTGACACAACATCAGGGTTTTTCCCCTTTCATTTCACGTAGTGGATTTGCTTTTTTAGAATGTTAGGTGTTCCATGCCCAACTCATGAATATTAGTGTTTTGCCAAATTTAAAATATGCAATAGAATCATAGAATCACAGAATGGTAAGGTTGAAAGGGACCTCTGGAGATCATCTAGTCCAACCCTCAGCATAGCCCATACGGGGATTGAACCCGCGGCCCTGGCATTAGCAGCACCACACTCTGACCAACTGAGCTTGTTTAGCTCAGTAGTTTAGGCCCCAGTAGTGGCTGTTTTAACAGCTGCCTTATGTGCAACATACAACAGCCGTGTTTAGTGCCATGCCATTGGTAAGTTTACTTGGTTACAGCTAAATAATTATTTTATATAGGCTTCAATCATATTGATGATACTTCGTCTTTCATTTCTCTTACCGGCAGTTTAGGAATGTTGTATTTCATTGTTCTCACACAGAATTGTTAAGGCATTGATCTCATTCAAGTCATTGTGTTTGTCCTTTTTCAGGTAGAAAGGAAGAGACATATTGGAAATGACATTGTCACTATCGTGTTTCAGGAAGGAGAAGAGTCTTCTCCAGCATTTAAGCCATCTATGATTCGCTCTCATTTTACACGTATCTTTTTTTTCTTATTTTTTTTCTTGTGGTTACTTTTTTTAGGATAACGTTACTTTTAATCCTTCTAACTCCTTTTGGTATGCTATTTATCGGAGGGAAAAATATTTTCTAGCGACAAATGCATTCTTGCATTCTTTACCTTTGGCTGCTTGATTAGGAATTTCTTGGTCTGCCATGTAAAAAAAATTTTTTTACCTTGAACCACTCAAAAGACTAGAAAGCTAAAACAGGAATATGATTTTAAATCTTATTTTTATAACCAAGACTTATATGGATCCTTTTACAAATTAAATTTCATACATTCCATAAAATTTAAATTCAGAAAATATTTCACTTAATAATGTGATTATTTGGATGTTATGTAATGTAGTGATTTTGCATTAACTCCTGAATGTTGCCTTTTAATGTCTAGATGTGTTTAGATATTTATGAATTTCAGTTTAGTGGTTCTCAGATCTTTCGGACAATAAACCACCATCTATGCTAAAAATTTATCACAGCCTAACTTTCTCAAACTTTCATTTGAAAACACTGTGAAGACAATATGGTTCCAAAAACCAGTAGCCAGTTGCTTGGGACCACTTATCACAGGATCACAGCAGTGGTCCATCACAATCTAGGATCTCTTAGTCTAGATGACATATGTAACTAAAGAAGAAAAACCTGAGTTCTATCCGTGCTCTGTTTCTAGGACTTTAAAAGATCACAAAGCTTATGACATCTTAACCTAATTCTCATGCTGACTACTTTTATTGTTAGAGCTTTAGGTTTCTTGGTAGCTTCATCCGTGAGTTGTCTGTCTTGTGAGATTTAAGCTCTTAATGGAAAAAGCTTCAAGAAAAAAAACACATAATCTTTTGATATTACAGCCAATTAAATATTGTTATAAAGAGGTGTTTGCTGAGTATATCTGATACTCTTTACCTGAGTTATCAGCATTAGTGAAAAAAAGGAATAATTATTCCCTCATTGCTGTTGGGAGGACTAGTTATGATGCAGCTTATATGTTGCACACTTTTGGATTTTAACAAACATTTCAAGGTTCAAAAGCCTCATTGGGCATGGGATGCCTGGCACCAATTTGTCTTGGGCAATTCTGACATCCCCTGTTGTCCACTTGCCTCTTGTTCTTTAGTGATGGATGTGGGCTAAGTGCTAGGCTTATTGCGTCTTGTTAACAAAGATGCTGACCAAACTTAGAAGAAAACCTTTTTAAAAGACTGATACTTGCCTGTTGATGTGGTGCCTCTGCACAAAGGAGATAGTTCTTCGCAGCTTTACTTGTGTTTTGTTGGTGGGAGCGAGGGAAGGAGGCATAAAGAGACAGAGGAGCTACATGTTGGTGTTCTAACATCATTATATAACTTGGAAATGCTTTTGAGCTAGTGTGTGGGCTCACATGATTGTCACATATGCATAGCAGGAAAGTCGCTGGAGCCCTGGCCTTACACTCTGAATCCATGACACAGTGATTTTTTTGGCAGCTTTTTTGGTCATTTAAGAAACATTTTGAAGTTAATGCAGAGTGCATTGCAGTTAATGCAGAGCTGATGCATTGAAAACACTCAGCAGAACACTCCAATAGTGAGGTGCTGTTCTGGTCCTGGATACCTTTCTGAAAGGTCAGGCCTGTTTGAGGGGACTTCACTTTCCCTCAGGGACATGACTGTCCCATTGAATTATGATCAATGCCTTATTCAGAAATGTACCTAGTATCTTCAGTTTCAAGGAATTGCTTTCCTTTATCTGAATCGAGTTCTTACTTTCATAGTGAGTTGGGGCATGTTCCCTAAATCCATAAGAACTTGTGATCATTTAGGTCTCTGTAAGTAATCCACAGCTTGTCCATGGATTTATATCATCTTCCTGATGTTTTCAGTTAACTATAGCAGGGAAAAAAGTGTCCCCAAGAAATCCTAAGGGTTGACAGCGGTCAGTGTCAAATATGATGTTAGCAGCCCTTCCTATTCATTTTTGCATACTCTGGCACCCCCTTTTTGTTATTTCTACAGTAGGAAAAGTTAAACTTGCCCATACTGTAAAGTGCTGCTCCACATAGTAATGATAACTGCTGTAACATGGATAAGGTTACATGATACTGTGCTAAACAGGCTTAGATGGTTTGCCATGTGTCATCTTCAGATAGGACTGAGATACCAGGTAAAGGCATCCTGTGTCATTTTAGATGTCCTAGCATATCTGAGAGTCTGTATAGGTCTGGCAGGAATGACACAGGGCCTACAGGAGATATGTGCCCTTCTTGCAATGGCAGCTGAAGATGAGGCAGTATACTCTCAAGCATCTTAAATAGCACTGAATGCTTATGCTGAAACAGTTGAATCCTGTCATAAGTCTTTTTATTGTGCAGTCTCCAGTGTCAGTGGTCAGAACCATTAAGGTCTGACCATTAAGATCAGGCAATGGTCTCTTCATTCTATCCGGAACAAACTAGAGCCCATTAAGTTATTCAGACTTAGGTTTTATTGGACGCTGTTTGTAAGGACTGAAAAGCTTAGGTACAGTGTTAAGGAAGTTGACCAAAGCAAGAAATCTCTAATTGATTTCATAAAATTATCTCATAAGGTAACCATAAGGATTCCTCTTTTTTTGCCAAGGTTTGCCCTAAGTTATGAATCAAGATTGGTAATAGATCTTTGTGCGTTCCCACTTTACGTTACTTTTCTCTATTTTCTTATGATTCTGTTAGCTGTATTGTTTTGTGGGAGTCTTTTCTTCAATGGACGTTTTAGCATAAGCAACCTTCAGAATGAATATATTTTTTAATTAAAATCAATAGAATTTTTAATCACAAATACAAAACTACATGGCATACCTTCTTTTTCTTATAATGGCTAGAAATTTGCATTTGTGGTAGTGGCTCATTTTTTAAAAAAATGTTGTTCAGATATAATAAACTTTTGTATGAGACCTCCTTCACAATAGCAGAATATGCGTAGTCTAGAATATTTTATGTCTTTACATTGATTCATATATTTGACCATTATTGAATCTGCCTTTGTTACAGAAAAAATAATTTATTAAAATACAGGTGAGCTTCATTAATACTGGATTAATTTCCTTAACTAGTGTGGCAGATATTTTTGCTTTGGTGAGATATAATAAGCAGAATGATAGTTACAGGTAGGTGCTGATCACAACAAATTTCTTCGCATTAAATTTCTAATGGGATAGAGAGGTAAACATTTTGTATTGTCCACCTGTCTGTATGCCAGGAAGCAAAAAGAAATTTTAAAACTGAACGGTAATACAGACCTGCATGCAGATGGCTGCAAACTGACTATGAATTATATGTTTCTAAACATCAGAATAATGGCATTCTGGAGTAGATTTAAGTTGGCAAACTATTTTTTAGATAAAATGTAACAAAATGATGAAAGATATGTCACAAGGTTCTGTCCTGATGATGTCAACAAGATGTAGTGAAGTGCATGTATGATGAAATTAATCAAATGTGATGTTGCAGTAGCCTAGATCCTAATGTGTCTGTGTTCAGTTGTAGATGAGCAAACAAGCTCATTTTTAGTACCCTTGAGTAGATGATGTACAATTGGACATTGTGTACCTAAAACCTAGTGAAGCTTTACTGGTAAATGTATTCTTCATCTGTTTCTCGATTAGCTGTGGGATACTTGCACTTGGAGGCATGTGTTGCCCAAATCTGAATCTGTTTGGTCTCACCAGAATCTGAACAGCAAAGCAAGTGCTTCTGCCACCTAGTGCCTAGGCTTTAATGCACAATGTGGCTTTTGCCACATAGTTCATCCCAACTGTTGGCCTGAAATTATTGGTGAGATGTCAGAGATACCTGTTAGTCTGGAAAAAGCAGAACAGCAGCAGGGTGGCGTTGGCCGAGCACATGAAAGTGTTTCAACTTGGGCTTGACCCAAGTGAGTAGTAATGAGAAATAAAAAAGCCACCCTATAGCTAAGAACAAGTTCTACAGTTTTCAGCATAGCACATAGACTTGCTACTGTTATTGCTGCTTTTCGTAGTACCACTAATGCCTAGAATAATCCCTTTTCTATTGGAAGTATGCTAAACCATTTACTGCTTCAACTAGGCCAAAAAAACGGGAGGATTGCTTTTGCATTCAGGTAGAGCTCTAATGACAGGATTGAGCAGATTTGAAATCACTGCCAACTCAGATGCTAAATTCTCTGATGGCTAAGGAATTTGCATTAGGAAACCCAAATATTTGTTTTAGGCAGCACTAGACAGGAAACTTTGAAGCATGAAATGAAAATTATGCCTTAAACTGGAACAACCATGTATCTCTGTACTACACCAAATCAGAAATAAAAACTTGGGAAGATGGGAGGGGATGTCAATCTGTTAGCCTCTGGGTGTGTATTCCTAGTACTCTCTGTGCACTGTGTGAGCCTGCACAGCTAAAGTTGTTATTTAGCCAAAGTTTAAACTGTTGGTCAATCATTATACCCCATGATTGCAGGACAAAGCTGGATATTGGCCATGTTTCATCTGCTCCCTTGAGGTGAATTGCTTTGTAGTGAAAAGAAAGGAATTGTGCACAGTGTAGTTTTGGAAATGTTTTCTCAGGGCCCTTAAGTAGGCTGGTTTTACTTCCTCCTTCCTTGCTGATGCCATGACTTCGAGGACTTGAACAGATTGGAGAAGAGACCAGCAATATCCCTTGCACTGATCACCTGGCACTGGTGCTTTTTTTGGACAGCCTGTGTCATTCTGATAGCTAGGTATTACAGTACAAATAACGCAGGTATTTTTTTCGGCCTCTCCTTCAAAGCACAGTATAGACAAATGGTACCAGCCATGTTCCATGGTTTCAGAAGTTGCTGCTCAGATCTAATCACTTGTTTCCAGCCATTCCAACATATGTAAATTTGGCTTGCTTTTGGAGATTTTTTTTATGCTTCACAGGCTGAGCTATCTTCATAGTTATAAAAGAATCTGTTCTTGCTGCAGTACAGTTAACAGTATGTTGATTATCTTAGTGTTACAGGACCAACTAAACTGTCTTGCCTACCTGCAGAACTTGATCATTATCAGTAGAAGTCTGATACTTCTTAATTGCTGAACTGCAATTTCAACTACTTACACATTACTTGAAATCATCTACAGTGGAAGTGCACAAGAATGTGGAGAGAAGAAAGTGGATTGTTAATTGGATTTCTTCAAGAGAGATTGCTCATATATACATGTGATTTCACCTGTCTTACCTTCTTTTCTTGAGTCTCTACTTTGGGACATGTTGGAAGAGAAGTTTCACACTATTCTTCTTACTCTCAATGTTGAGTGTAAGAGATAGAGCATGTGTATGCCAAATAGGTCTGGGAGCTGAAAGTCTACAAGCCTAGCCTGTTGGTAGTTCCTCCTTTAGAAAGGAGGTAATTATATTTTGCCTTAAGATTTTGTGAGAACCTTGTGGCATTGTTTATTCTTTTTTCAACTGATTGTCCGCATGTTTGCTTTTCATAAACTACCATCCCAAGTTAGAGAGGCATAGAGTGTGCTCATGATTCCAGTGTGCAGTGCAGGCTTTGCTGCTTCTTTTCTTCTTACCTTCTTGCTCTGGGATAGAAATGTGGGCATCCATTCCTATTTAGGCTTCAAGAGGTTAGAGCTATTGTTCTAATTGTTAGCTAATAGTCACTAGATAAGCCAGCCAAATTCAATGTTTTTAAAGTTACTTTTTATTTAGAAAAGAGAGTAGCAATAAACAGGATAAAATTGCCTCTCTAAATAAGTGACCGGTTTTACTAGATCAATTAGGCCTATTCCTTAGTTGCTTCATTCAGCTGGTCTTAACACATTATCCCATAGTGCGTACCACACAGTATTTTTGGCTAGTATGATATGCTTCGCTACAGGATTGACCTTTTGTTTTTGTTTCATTTCTTTCCAGATAAGCAGTTTCCACGTTTGGGTCTCAGCTTGCCTTAATTACATTTCTCAGTCCCATCACCTAAGGCCTGTGGGCCTGTTCCTTCTGTCACTTTTCCATGAGAACAGTCTTCCAAGTGGCCAAAATCTCAAACAAGAGAAATAGAAGTCCAGGCTTTTGAGACAGGTTTTCCTTGTTTCACCGGCCATGCCACTGTGAGGTCTGACCCTGAATTTCTGCTTCAAATGACTTTAATTTTGCATTAATAAAGAAATCTATTGTTTGGTTTGGTTGTGTTTTCCCCTTCCAATTCTTTCTACACTAGCCAAGGAAGATTTTACACCTTGAGTAGGGATAAATGATTGCTTTTTACCTGGATTGAATAAAATGGATATAGGGCATCTCTGAGATTATATCCTGAATCTGTGAAACAGGGATTATGGTGATCAATATTCCTGCAACAACTGAAATGTAATACAGCATTTCAGACTGTGTATGCAACTTTCATAAAAAAAGACCGTTTGAATATATTGGAATCCATTTGATCCAAGACCAGGCAACCTCTGCTGCTTTTTGAACAAGCAAATTCTGACTAGTTTGTATAACAGTGGAGTTAATATATTTTGTTACCACTCACCTTGCTGTGACCTGTGTCAGCCGCATATGCTGCTTGGATGGTCTTTGTCTGACTTCTAGCTTATAGTGAAGAAAATTATGCAGACTGTTATTTGAAAAATCAAAGAATGATTGCTTTCCTTAAAGAAGCTGTGGTTTGCTGAGCGTGTTGTATGCACAGATTTGGTACCTGCCATTCATTCTAGCTATACTGGGTTCTTTATGATTCAAAAAAAAAAAAAAAAAAAAAAAAAAAAAAAAAAAAACCACTCAACAGATTCAACTGTCATGTAAGCCATTTTGTCTCTTACTTCCTTAGAAAAAGTGAATTAACTATTCCCAAGGTAAAGTTCAGCTGCGGTAGCTATCATTATTCAGAAAGAATCAGATTTTTTGTGTGTATGGTGAAGGCATAGGAAAGGTGGAAATCTACAAGGAGAAAATGTTTTGGTTAACTAACTGTTTTTTTTTTTTTTTTTTTTTTTTTTTTTTATGGCTTAGTTTGAAAAAGACTGGATTTTTGCCAATACCAGATCTACAAAGTTCTGTTGTAACTGTTAGTATTCCAATGTTAATTCACCTAAAGAATGAAGAACTTTGGTCTGAGTGAATAGTTCTGTGCCCATTTATGGTTTTTCTTTTTTTCTTTTGTTGTTAGAGCCGTGGAAGTTCTTACCTAACACATGCCCTGAAAACAGTTTCCAGTTCTTGCTTCTGTTTTGAATAGTGCCTGTTGAAATGATGAGTTTCGAATGTGACTTTCAATACAAGTAAAGAGCTGTTCTTTCAATAGGCTGAAAATATTTTCAGAAGAAAGCGTTCCTCTCTTTGGGCCTCCCCTTCCATCCCCACCTGTGTTTACAAATCACCAGGAATTCAGGGATTTTGTATTAGTGAAATGTAAGTCAGTTCTTCTTCTGCTAAAAACACTTTTTTAGTAAGTGCTCTAATAAATTGAAATTCAAAATGCTTAGGATGTGGTAAATTATAAACACATTTTCCTGTGTATGCCACAGTTCTGTACAGATTTCCCCCTCTTCCCCCAAATTCTTAAGAGTGGATGGGATGCCAGTTCTATCAAACTGTTCCACTCAGGTTGACAAAAAATGAATTTCTGTGCAGTTATGCTACTCAGATTGCTAGATTCAGACCGACCTTTACATTTTCAGAGTGTGTAGCTGTATTTAGCTTTGTATTTTCTTAAGGGCCTTGGAGATTTGGAAAAAAGTACAATGTGGTTAGATAGATTTAGTAATAAAAGGTGTTAGGTTAACAGCTCAGAAAACCTAGGAAATTAAGCTTTTCTGAATGCATGCTGTATGGACAATAGTAAATTTAGCACTATTAAGAATTTTTTGTTCTGCAGTGATTCAGTTCTAGATTTCACTTTGTTTACTTACCCTTCTAAATCAGCCAGAAAGACTTCGAGACCTGGTCATGATAATTAAAATTAAACATCTGAGAGGAGCATATCTGATAACTCATTTCACATACATTACTAAAAAATACTTGAATTGATTTAGTACTTTAATTGAGTAGAAGTCTGTCTTTCATTTTCATATCAGTTAGGAGGTTATTGGGATGACTTGTACAATTGTATTTTTATTATTTTCTTTTTTAACCCTTTTAAGCTTCAGGGGTTGATATTTACTCAAATATGGGTGAGAAGGGAAACAAATCTAAATTCCTCATGAAGAAACAAGTATTTGTATAAAGAGACAATTTAGAGTCAGTGAAAGGTAGCAAAGCCTTTTTAAGTAATTATCTTCTTTTCTTACTTCATTTTAGTAATAAACGGGGAAAAAGCTACCTTGGAAACCCCAACGTTTGCTCAGAAACGTCAACGCACTTTGGACATGCTGATTCGCTCTTTATACCAGGACCTAATGCCTGATCTACACAAGGTAAATGTAAGTCATTAGTGATCTCTGTACTCTTTATATACCCACTCCTGCTCTCATTAGTACATTGAATGTTCTGTTGCTTAAAAAGGCAATCATTGTGATAAGCACTGAATTGTGTACACTAGGCTAAATATTAATTGTTATAGTCTATTCACCATAAAAACTGCACTTATTTGTTAGGTTATGTGTAAATTTGGATCATTTTTACCCTTGGGTAACCATGAGATAACTTCACTCCAGAATGATAGAGACTTACTCCTGAGGTGAATTTTAACCAAGAAAAGAGAAGTTCAATACTTCTAAAATTAATGATTTTTTTCTGCTTATTTTTCTTAGTTAAATAGGGCTACTTAAACTTTTTTTTTTAATAAATGTATTAATATCTGTGGTCTTTATTATAATCTTACAGAATGTAACACTGGTAAATGCTGACACATTGAAAAGTAAAGCGGTAAAGGATTGGAGTTGTGATTTCTGTCCTCTGAAAAGCTATAATGTTAAGTTCATCATGGCAGGAAAATACCCCAAAAGGACAGAAAATTTAAGTGATACCTGATTAAATTAAAAAAAAAAAAGAAAAAAGGAAAACTTATGGTTCGTTTAAAAAAAAAAAAAAAAAAAAAAAAAACTTTTCCTGTTTTAGAACATGCTCAATAGGAGGTCCTTTAGTGATGTGTTACCAGAGTCCCCAAAGTCAACACGGAAAAAAGAGGAAGCTCGACAAGCAGAATTTGTCCGTCTTGGTCAGGTAGGCTCAATTTGGGAAGTATGTGTCTATATTTAGAAAGACTGTGTTACCCATCTTGTTATAACTTGATTAGTATATGGAGTTATGTCAGGGCTTAATGCAATTCTCTCTGGTCAGAAATAGTTCTGCAGTATTACATTATTTTAACTTATCTTAAAGTAAAATATGAATAAAAGTATTTATCTGTAACATCTGAGATAAATAACAGTTGCAAATATTTTTATAAAAAACATAAATGGAAAGCATGATTGGAAAAATTGTCCTACAGGATCAAACCTAAATGGTCTGTCTCTTTTTTTTGTACAGCAGCTGATTTCTGTATCCCAGGAGAAAAATGATCTGTCTTTCTGTATGCTTTCAAGTACTCTTTCATGGAGTCCTTGCATAAGTTCCAAGATTGAATTTCTTAAAATTTACTTATTACTAGCTTAGGAAGAAGTTTTGAGAGTCCTGCTAAATCAGAGATTGCCCCACATCTTTGAAGATAAAGGTGTTTGAACAGATCAGAGACTGCCTTCAGTCTTCTTTGGGCTTATTGACATCTTGATCTAATGAGAAGTAAAACTTTTTGATGATGCAGATGGTGCAGAAGACAGGCTGATCTGATCTCACAGTTCATTGCAGCTGAAAAAGAAAGTATCTCTGCCCATCAATTCCCCTGTCTCTTCCTCCTTGTCTCTGGGCTGGTTACATAGTTCTGCTGCTTATGTAAAGACTACCTTTTTTCTTAGCTAATTGAACTCACTAACCCAGCAGGAAACTAAACTAGAAAAACAAACAAACAAAGAAAAAAAACACAGTACTCTTCCCTATCTCTATTTTTAATCTAGATTAGTAGACTGAGTTAAATCATGAAAAGAGTCTGACAAGTTCCAGATCCAGTAAAAGGCAGAGAGTGGAGCCAGATAGTTAAGAACAAGAGAGAAAGAAGCAAGGCCTCCCTCTCTGGTGGCAAAAAGCTGGTGGGTTAAGGCTTAATTCTGTAAGCAGCTGAGCCAAAGTGTGCATTTCAGCTCAAAGTGTGCACTGTCTTTGAATCTATATTTTTGTATGCTTCTAAACTGAAGAACATATTTGATACAAATGTATTTGTAGAATTAATGCCAGCAGTTCATAACTGCCTCTTAACTGACACACCACCGAACAGCCACTTTACAAAAACAGAATCAGTCTTTGGGGGATTCTGTAACATTATTCAGTAAGAATGAATTTTTCGACAAGCCTTTAAAAGGATGTTATTTCAAAGGACTTCTTGATTTCTTTCTTGAATACATTTCTTAATATTACTTCCTGTTATGAACAACAGACCTCTGAAGTTCAGGTACTGTCCCTACTGTCCTGTTGCATGCCAGAAATATACTGGATAATGATTGACGGTGAAGAACATTACTTCCAAAAGAAAATGTCACATTGAGAGCTTAAGATTAGTCTGCAGAAGTTGGTGCTAAGGAATTTCAGGGCTGTTAAAGCTTGCATTGGCAGCACTGCAAGGTCTTTTCTTTCGTATTTTGCCCACACCTCCCTCAACCACCGTGAAATAACTTGCAACTCTAGACAGACATCAAAATAAAAGTAAATGTTTTTAATATCCGTAAAGAAATAACAAATAAATGATTTCCTGGGTTTACTAATTACAGAATTTACAGAAATTAAAGAAAAGCATGGTTATCTAAAGTACAGGGACCTATGAACTTGATTATCCCCCAGTTAAAAGCTGTTAAGAATTTGCTGCTCACTGAGCAAATGTAACTGGGAACAGTTCTTTAACAATACCGCCATCTTAGGCATAATCTTCTTCAAAGGGAAATCCAATATGTGGTTAACATATAAGTTTATGCTATTTTTTTTTTCTTGGAACTTTTCTTCACATTTAAATCTTTTCCTTTGCTGCAAGTTTTCCTCAAATTAATGAACTATATGTTTGAATGGTATAGCATGTCTTTCAAGTAGTTTGTGATCATTCTTTTCTAACTGTGAATGTGTCTGTCCCTTTGTTATAGCCAGTTTTGTCAGACAGAAGACAAACCCTACTGACTGGCTCAGCAGTATATTTAAATTATGTATTTGTTGTCAAGAAGATGAGTACTACTGACTGATGGAATTCAAATGTTAAAGCAATTAAATATTTCATCTCCATATCACGTGTAATTCAAATGCGTAAATAGTGCATGCAGCTTATTACTACCACTTGATGGAGACTATACATGGTGGTGGGCAAACTTTAGGACAGTGAATTTGGAGTACGTAATTTACAATTTCATGTGTCCTTGCTTTATAGGAACACTGGATTTTGGTCTGCCTTTAAAGATCTTTAGCAATGAAGGTGTAAAGGATACCTTAAATAGGCTTGTTCTGTATCTCACTGAAACTTTGTTTATACAGTGTTTCTCTAGAGCTTTTAGTCCTTTCAGAGTCAGCACATTTCTAGTTATTGGTAGTGGCAGAATATGTGATACTGTGGCAATATATCTGACATCCCACAACAATGCATGTAGGGTTTCACTTAGTGTATAATTTTGCAAATGAAAGGTCTGTTTGTATAACTGATATGAGGACCCAATATCCAGCTAACAGAAAAAATGAATTCTGACTAGCTTTTATCATTTGAGGTGTTTTGTTTGTTTTTCTTTTCTGTTACTGTTTGACATTTATTTTAGATTTTTAAGGTTTTGTTTCTTGAGGGGGAAAAGAAAGTATTTTTTGGCTTAGCAGATATCTAGCAGATATCTGGCAACTAATGCAGCGTTTGTTCAGGATATAAGGAATACTGCTTCTTGCCTGAGAAAATTACTTAATAAGAATTCTAAGCTGGAACTACTTTGTATTCCTAAGTTGTCCTTTCCTTACAGTTTGGACAAAAACTCAATTTAAATAAAGCATCTGTTTTGTATTAGGCTTTGAAATTGAAAACCACTGTGAAAGGGGATGCACCAACTAACTTGGCAACCACAAGCCTTTGTAAAAAGGAGGTGAGTGTAACCATCTGTCTGACTAAGAGTTACTAGAAAATGTGGCATTCTAAATGCCCTTGAGTGTCATTGCATCCCAAGTTTGCATAATATTTATTTGCTTTTGTAATCAGGTGCTATTGCAGCAAAGATGCAATGTATAGTGTCAGAGTGATTCTGCAGACAATATTCAATGAATAAAGAGTGAATCTGGAGCTAGAAGCGCCTCTTAAGCTTAAAGAATGTCAAAATATTTTCATATCTGAGAACAGTTGTTTTTCCATATGCAGTCATCTTTTAACTTCTCATCAAATTTAAAACAAAATTCAGTTATGTTTTCGTTTCCAGTGTGGTGCCAAATTTTTCCAGGGCATAGGAAAGTGTGGTTTTCTATCTTCCACTCTCTATGTACATCTTTTATACAGTACCATCAGAAGTGCTTGTAGAATTTCAGAGACTTCAGTTAATATTTAATATTTGTTTGGGGGTGGGGGGACCTTGGGAGGTAAGTAGTGAGCTGAGTATCAGTTGCATGGGTTTTGATTCCAGTATTCCAGAAATGTAGCTTATATCTATTAGTCTTCTGTAATAGGGAGAATATTTCTTCTGTAAGAAAACAAGCTAAATTCTGCAGTCTCAAATTCAAAAAATATACTGTTGAGTAGTATTTGATGCCAAAAATATCTGTTACTACTTGTCACTGTATATCAAATTTTGTGTCTTTATGATCTCTATTTCCTAGTGTACTTATATATATACCTTATGTTACTTCATAGCCTTGGGAATCCCAGTCTTTCTGCAGCAATTTTCCTCATGAGGTTGTCTGTGCGGATTCTTGGGGCCAGTCCTTGCTAGTTTCTACAGACGCTGGCATCTTGTTAGTAGATGGTTAGTAGATGATCCAGTGTTTCTATGTCAATTATTTACGTATCTTACTAAATTCCTGAAAATGTATGTTCATAAACTCTATTCAGGTGTTGGCAGCTCCTCACTTATAGTTACAAATTCAAGTGAATTTATTACATTTATGTAACCTAGTTGCAAAAATTCTCCCTGCACCAAAATCAAACCGTATTAGGGAACCAACTTCAGTGCAGATTCCTGAATGCCTTGTTTTTTCCAATGATGTTCTCTTGACTAGCTGAAGACTTATGAAATCAAATGCAAGCTCAAGGAGTATCTACATGTTCTGTATGGATTTCTTAGTCCTTGATGATGCTACTGAGCATGAAGCCAAAGGCTTATGTGGCAAAGAAAGCCTGATACTTCCCTAGCAATGATTTTTCCTAGCTTGACTCCTTATCCTTTGTGGGTCACACAGGGCTGTCAGAACTGAGGGATGAAGTTAGTTCTCAGTGATTATTCTCAAACTTCCCAAAGGAAAGGTCTCTTTTACACTTCAGTTATATAATCTCATCCAAGGCAATGATGAAACACTCTTAAGGAAATACCAACTATGATGCATACAGATATATACATAGCAGACTTAGGCAGATTATTTCATTTTCATTAGAAAAGAACAAGGCTTTTATTACAAGAATGAAATAGTTCAAAACCCCTGACTACCAAATTGCAGAATTTTAAAGAAAATGTTTGTTTCCTTTTTAGATGGTCAACCTTTGGTACAAGTATTTGATAAAACTCTCCAAATAAAGCAGATGCATGTGCTGGAAGCTCTGGATCTTTTGATTGCCAGAACAGAAAAAGGTGAGACAAGTCCCTGTTCCTTGATTCTAATATGAATGTTGTTGGCTCACTGTTACTCAGCAGAAACAGCAGTAGAAGGGAATAGTTAAGCTATGCATCTTAAAGAAAGAAGCGTGAAAAAACACTCTAGGTTTTAATTCCTGGAGTACTAGATTTATACAATCACCTTTTGTTACATCACAGCCATTACTGTTTTGTTGTTGTTAGGTTTAGAGTTTTTATTGTTTTCCTTTAGAGATGCTGTTACCTCTTTCCCTTTCCCCATTTCCTGTGGGCTCCTCAGACACTGTTCAGTTACGCGCAAGTCCCACGGTTTTAGAGATTGCATGTTTTGTGAGTCACGCTTGCCATTGACAGACAACTGTCTGATGCTTCATTTTTAAAAAGGGAGTACGTACAGCAGCTGTCACATACAGCTGGTCTTTTTTGAAGAGAATGGAAAAAAATCTCTAGATGTGTCAGACAGATTCATGGACCTGTTAAGGCAAACCTAACACTGGTCAAATGATGTATTTCTATTTAAAATTACTGTGGTAGTTGCATCTTTGTTCCTGGGAAAGAAAATTTGTCATGACATACGCAGAAAAGATGTCATGTTCCATCCCTGGGGTCCTCTTTGAAGACCTCTCAGAGCACAAAACTATCCCAAGCTCTGTGAGAGACAAATATTGCCATTTTGTGTTTAGCCAATATTGTGTGTCCTGTAGTACTGTGTAGGCAGTATTTCCCTTCTCTTGCAGTATATCTAGGTCTGTACTCTAGTCTGTTCTGCAACCCTGATAGGCAAAAGCTCATTATGTGGGATCCTAAATACCTTTCCTAACCCTTCAGCATTGTCTGTCAGGCCCTTTTGTTGGAACAGATGCTTCTGAATACCTCTGTTAGTGAGCTTAAATTAAGGCTGTACTGTTTCTAGCATAGGAAGTGGTCGCTGGTGCATCACATTCTTTGCAGGAATTTTATATAAGGCTGCGTGAAGATGATCCTCTCAAACCTTGACAAAGGCAGTGTTGCTTTTCTAGTCTGTTAATTCTGTTGCTTCTTTCTCCAAAAGGAGTAGGTTACTCTGTCAATTTCTACTTTTTCCTGGATTGCTGAAAAGTTTACTTATTACAGAAGGAATGTTATCAGAATCAATAAAATATACAAATTAACAGCAGGAACAATTTCATTAGAGCCTGTTTTTCAAAAGAGATTTTTTTCCATCTGGCCACAACCTCAATTTTCTCATCCAGAATATACATCCCAAATATCATAGAATTTCTACAGAAAATTAATAGCATTCTTAACCTGAATCATGTTCAACCTTGCTACTATCTCAGAAATTCCTTTTCTTCTGCCAGAAAGTAATTTAATCTTGCCACTTGCAACAAGATTTTTGGAAGAAACAAAAAGGACTTTTACCCGTCTTTTAAAAGAATTGTCATATTTTGTCTTTTTTCCTGACAGTTTTAATTTATTTGTGATCCAGAGCTGATGCAGAAATTGGGAAGTAGTTTCTTCAGCCACTATTTGAACTCAGCACCCCCTGGAAGTCACCTTAACGGGATTATATGTCTATTCCATTACGCAAAAGGGTGGGAGGAAATTACTTACCCTGCAACTGTTCTACCAAATTCGTTTTATCTGTATTTATGTTTTTCCCGAAAGTCCGTGATTTGAAATTCACAAAGCAAGCATACACATAAAGCAAGTACAAGATTTTGTATGTAACACAAAGAAAATATTTATAATTTTTTGTTGTTTTTTATAATGTTATGTCTGTCTGTTTCGTATTAGCTGAAGTTACATTAACCCAAACTTAAGGTAAAACGTAGTTCCTTTGGTATCACTTTGTAAATAAAATTTGTTAGTGATGTTGGTGTGAGCTTTTCAGAAGCAAGGCAAAATAATCTCCACAGAATAGAAGAAAAAAATCTAAAGGAAAATTTCATATTGAATGATGTGTATATTTAATAGTAAGCAAACAAATAAGCAGAGGAACGTATGAATGAACATGAAAGAAAACAAACATGGAAACAAAATCAGAAATGTCAGAATACAAAATCAAATACATTTGGCAATAGACATAGAAAGTAACAAGAAAACATTTCGTGGGAACAAATAAATTGTTGATGCACTATTCTGCCCAATGCAGCGATGGTAAGGAGTGGGAGAGGAGAAAGACACTTAGTGGGACAAATGATTGCAAATTTTTAAGTGAGTAAAATATTTTTTAAATTGGGTGGTTCTGATGAAATTGACCCTGGAATGCTTGCAAAACTATCTGAAACTATCTGAAAGGCATTTGCAATGACCTTTGAACATACCTGGAGGATGGGAGACTTCTCTAAAGATCTGAAAAGGGTAGTTTTATCTGAAGTTTTTGAAGGTTTGTGAAGCTACTAGAACAGATCACTAAATTTAATAGTCAAACTGTTAGACTGTTTAGTCAAACTTGGAGAGAAAGATGTAGCGAGGCTTTTTGAGGAAGGAATTACTGGTATCAATGCACTATACTTCAAATATATCTTTGATAAAGATTTATCCTTTCAAAAAAGTGCAAAGATATTTAACTCTTAATATGGATGCTTTCCTGATTTTTTTTAAGATTATTTTTAAACTTGCTAATATTCTGGCCTCCTATTTTGCATTTGTGTACCATATTGAAATTAAAATATGGGGCAGAATAGAAATCGTACTTGCCCTTTCTTTTCAGAAAGTGCTTCAAGCACTGTTTTGGCATCTGACCTATTGGAGACCTCCTTTCTGTCCCCATGGTCACTGAAGATGGCTGATACAGCAAAAATGGGAAGGATAATGAATTAGATAAGCAAAAGCATACTCATACTGGACTTATAAACTAGTGTTAAAGGTTTTGTGGGATTTTTAGCATATAGTGTTATATGCTAAGTTAAGCATATGTTTTAATCTTAACTTTTAAAGTGTATGCTTCAAGTGCATCAATGTGAAACAGTGACATTTTAAGACTCTAGCAGAAAACTTGGGGATGGTATTATGAAATTACTCATATAGAGTATAGTATTTCTGCAGCAATGATTTGTAACAGCCAGGCTTGAGATCATCTTCAGGCAGCTCTTGTAAGAAACAAGTATTGCTCCCACTACTTTCTAGCATACCATATTTTTCTGAGGGAGAGGAAATGTTAACAATGAAACTGGAGCTGAAGATAACACTATCAGCAAGAGCTATTTCAAGTCAGCCTTTCCAGAGAAGAAGACATTGAAGAAATTATCTATACTGATATCAATGATAACGGCATGAATTACTTTGGTAGCAATGATCCCTGTACTAATATTGATTAAATTTGTCCCAGTAATGAGATACAAGGCCAGCGGAGCACAGAAATAGATCTGTTTTGCCATCCAAACACAGCTTTTCTGTTACCACTTACTTTTCCATTGAGGTGAGAGGGAAGGAGGAAGAGCTCCTTCACTTACATTAATCAAGTCCATAGGAGGTAAAGAAAAACTGTGAAGAAGCTCAGATGATAGTCTGACATCTTGACAGACAGCCACAGATCTAACACTGCAGCAGGGGTGTTTGGGAGGTCTGCAAAGCAGCTAGTATCCTGAAAGAGATGTGACGGATCCTAGAGGACATACCTATCAAAGGGACAGAGCTCTTTTGAGCACAAGTAAAGGTGAAGATTGCAATGATCTTTGAACATACCTGGAGAACGGGAGACTTCTAAAGATCTGAAAAGAGTAGTTATATCTGAAGTTTTTGAAGGTTTGTGAAGCTGCTAGAACAGATCATTAAAGGTCATTGCTTATGTCTGCTGAGAGGCAGGCTCACTGTTGATTCCATTGAGTTGTAGTGCCATGACCTAAGGGGATCTCTACCTCTATTCCTTTTTTTAAAAAAAGCTTATTAATACTAACTTCAGCAAAAGCAGAAGACATTGTTCTGCCTTAATAAAAATGCTTACCAAAGACAAAATTTATCATATTTGTCATTCTCTGTTGCACATACATAGCACTTTCCCAGAGATAAGTATGTCATGTTTCAGAGAAGCATAAAGGGTCCTCTGAAGTTTGCCATAACCCTCTTAGATTGTTTCTGCTCTGCTCTGCTCACTGTTTCAGCCTTCACAGCAGACAGCTAGATATTGCATCAGCTGTTGTCTGCATCTTTTTTATTCCTTACACCTACCTAGATCTTTTTCATAATTGCCTCTTATGTCAGCATAAATTTATCTTATTGCTGCATCTGGGGATCAAAGAAGATACTTAGAAATTCATGGAAGACACTTAAAGTCATTATATTTGATTATATTGAAAGGAGGAGGGTCTCTTATCCTAGTCTAGAGCTTCAAACATAGAACAAAATACCTCCAAAAATGATAGTGTTGAATTTTGATAGTAATGCATACTTCCAACTGTCTGCAGGCTTACAACCGTGGTGTGTGTTTGTTTGTTTGTTTTAATAGTGTAGCCACTCAAATTGCTCAGAGAAAGTTCCTGAGATTTGCTGTAGGTACGCAATGCGGTGTTTTGAAATTGTTTGAATAGCCAGGAATCCTCACAAAATATTTAGCTGGAGTAGTTGCTCAGCTAGGAAAACTGAACGCAGCGGTTACCACTGGATGAACGAATGATAAGTCTGAGGCAAAATCCAGGATAAAATGGTAATAAATTTAGAATAAACTTTTCTCGGTCTTGAATGGCTGCACTTTCTGTTAGATTACAAAAAAAAAAAAATAAAAGGCTATCTTTCTGATCTCATTGCATGTGGTGGTAGTCATAAGAGTTGCAACTGATCCTACATCAGAAAGGATAACCTACCTTCATCTTATGGCAATAACTTCTTTAGCTTAAAACCAAAAACAAATGAAATAGGATTTTAGGATACTAGTTCACGTATAGTGGGTGTTTTTTTTTTAGGTGTGACGTTTGACAACACTCATATGCAGCACTGAGAATTGTGCTGTAGTCTAGTCCATTGTAAGAATGGATGAACAGGCATGTTCTTGATTACATTTCTAGTTTCATAGAATTAAAATGTTGCATGAATTTGGTAGTCACTCTTTATTCCTTTCTTAAAGCAAGACACCACAAATTTTTTACGGACCTCAGATGGACAAAAAAGGTCAGTCAGTCAGCTGTGACAGCCATTCATCTTTGGGTGTGAGGATTATAATTTGCACCTTCCAAAAGCTGGCAATAAGCTTTGAGACTTTCTGAGCAGACAACACCCCAAATTGTTGCATCTAGCATGTAAGATGTTAGCTTTTTAAGTGCCGTGGATAAGGACAATTTCAAATATGGTAAGGAGATTCTCAGGTACAGTGTGAAATACCTTATAGATAGCCTTACTCATCAAGAATAAAAAAGTTTTGGAAAGGAGCAAGTCTGCTAGAACAGATCATTAAAGGTCATTGCTTATGTCTGCTGAGAGGCAGGCTCACTGTTGATTCCATTGAGTTGCAGTGCCATTACTGGCAGATCTAAAGCAGATCTAAAGCATGCAGTTGACACATTGTACATCTGCATCTTAGTTTACTTGTTGATAACTTGTTTGACATTCTAAATGGCTAATGTGTGCATTTTCTATGCCTTGCTATTCATCTGACTATTAAGACTTGTCCCCACCGCAGCAATCTGTATTTAGAACCTTTGCTTATTTGAGAAATTTGCCTGTTTCTGAAATCATCACGTTGTTATATTGGAATAACTAACTGAATGCTACAAAGCAGATACTGAATTGATGAGGGCAATAATACTGTCCCTGAACATTTGATTTAGCTAATGTTTTTCAGACTTCCCTCTAGAAGGCTGAATGCTGCTTGCCATTCTTCTTTCATGAACTCCACAAGCACACAAGAGAGGGATTACATTTAGTTTGTTTTCCTTTAGTCAGTGTTGTCAGTGAGAATTTGTCTGAGTCTGATTAAGCAATGTTTCAGATTGTGGTAGACCTAAGGAATGGTTCATGTTTTTCTACTCTTTATGCTTGCTACAGGAAAAGAAGGTGATGCAAAGGCCAGATTTTGCCCTCATGCATATTGATGTTCTGTTGGAATGGAAGGCAGCATCCATTCTGATCTTGCTCTTGAATTTACAGTAGGATCCACCAGTGGGATCCACACTGTATGTTAAGAAAGCATGTTTAATTTTTCCAGGTATCTGAGCTAGTCCAGTAATTCTATGCCACCTAAAGAAATTACCTTTGTCTTACATGCATTCTAAGAAACATGGTTCTTGAATAAGAAATTATTCTTAACAGTTGTTCATGTCTAACTGAAAACAGTAGTGCATGGTTTATTTATTTGTTTTGGACTTAGGGTTATATTTTTCAGTCATCTCTATCTTTGTTGGAAGCAAAAGGTTTAGCTATGGCTGTGAATACTGTGTTATTTTTGCAGTTCGAATATCCCTTGGAACTTTAAGTTGCCTACATTTTGAAGAACTGACAAAGAAAAACAGTCTGCCTCCAGAAGGCTTTCAAACTCTGTTGCAGGTTTCATGGTTTGTTGTTTCCTGGCTCTCTCCATCCTTCAGGAAAGGATTCTCGTCTCCTTGTCTTCAGACTGAGTGCTGTCCAAAAAGATATAGAAACAAAGCAGATGATAAGGAGCAAATATGACTGTAGAGAAAATAAACTGGAGAGAACAAAAGGTGATTTTTATTACTCTTTGTTAAAAGCATCCACTAAGGTATTGTGGCAATAGTTGACATAGGTTTTATTAGTTCTGTGGTAGGTATTAAGCTTCAGTTTTGTTCTGGACAGTCGATTCAAACTTTATTAAGCTTATATGTGAAAATAAGTTTGGATATAGTCCAGCATGCCATTTGAGTACTTTGTAAAAATATCAAGCTATTTGGCAAATTCTGCTAAAAAATAGCTCTAGAGAGAAACAGATATATTACTTTCAGAATTCAGGGGTACAAGAAGAATTATGCAAGAATGCAAGACTAAAGTAAAAGTCACTAAGGGTGAGGAACACTGGCAAATTTCTGTTAAAAAGTAATGCTTAGAATAGTTTGGGTGTTGCAGATTATTTTAGTAGATATAAGCATTTTCTGATCTGCAGCAGCAAGCATCTTTAGAAGGATGGAACCTGCAGAATAGTAAAAATCTGTATACTTAGTCTTTTACTTGCAAATCTTAATAAGAGGAGAACAATGAGATTTCAAAAAAGTCATAGCCTTTTGTCTTTTTCTAGAAGAGAATGTTACAACATTGGGGGGATTGTAATTCTATAATGCTAAAGTATCTTAGTCGTGCATCAGAGCTGCATTGTATTAACTGTTGTACAAATACAAAACAAAAAAGCAGGCCCTAACCCAAGTAGTTAATCTAGAGCATTATTTCCTCAGGCTGCCATTTGTATGCCATTAATACTCACCATGGCAGTGAGCTGAGGATTGTTGTGGCTATTCGGAACAAACTACTACTTGTCACAAAGAAATATAATCCATGCAACAGTTTAACCAGCAGCTCTCTGCTATCATCATCTGAATCTCCAGTAGAGGAATTCCAGTACATCCGGGTATGTGTAATCAAATCACTACTTATCTTTCCAGACTGGGCAGCACTCAGCTTGTGGCGGGAAAGGCAAAGGACATACAATTTATTTATTTTTTCTGAACCTCTGAAGAGTTTAAAGTAGAAGCTGTATTATGAATTTCCATCACATATATACCAAAGAAAACAGATTTTTAAAACCAAGTTTCTGCTTGTAACCTGTCAGGTTTCTGTGCTTACAGCACATTACTTTAAATTCATGGAGTACCTGCAGTACTTTTAGTAAGAACTTGAAAAAGAGAATAATTTGATTATTTACATTACAGGAAATATGCCTTTCTGACCCTCCAGTGGTTATGACTCTGGTGGATGGACCTACTGGAGACAGTGACAATATGATCTGTGTAGCATATCGTCATCAGTTTGATTTAGTTAATGAAAGTACTGGGGAGTCCTACAGATTGCATCATGTTGAAGCAAACAAGGTAAGTTCTCAGCACTGAAACTAATTTCTTACAGAACCACACTGAAGATAGTTTCTTGCAGATTTAGTGCATCCCGTGATGACCTCCTACAAGTATCATTTAGGAAGCTCCTCATGTCTCTTACTTTTCACTTCTGTAACCTTTGCTTTAGGGGACTCTGAGATGTTTCTTCCTTTTAGGATACGTGATAATAATCACTCCCAAGAGATGCAAATATAAGATTTGACACAGTAGGAAAGAGCCTGTATCTCAGACTCTGGAATATCACTATCAGCAGAAATGCAAAGCCTTCTTTCTCCTTTCTTAGTCAATAGTTTACTTTTTGCTCTTTCTTTATAGTCTCAATATTTTATTTTTTAAAGAAATTGCAGCAAAATAAATTCAGTTGTTGACCAACGGTCTCTCATTCAACTTTGCATATTTGCATGTAGTAAGGCTGAGATATTTGTATTCAGCTTTTAGATCTATTAAAGAAATTGCTGGAAATATCCATGAATAACATTAAGAAAAAGAAAAACTACATTGATATTACTGTTATAGTGACTGCTCCTTTCTAACTGGGATTTAGGCCTGGGAATTTAAATATTAAGGCTTACTGTATAAAGGAAAACCAAAGAGCTGCTGTTCATGGAATCAACCTCTTCCACCTTTCCATGGTCAAACACTAAATATTGTGATCTGGGAAGTGCTTCACTAATCTGACCTTATGTATCTAACGGTTTGATGTGCTCAAATCCACACCACATTATCTGACTGTAATGCAGAATTTGATGTACCCTTATAAGCAGAGAGATTTTCATCTTACGAATTTGTATTTTTTTTTAAATTATATTAACCAAGAAAATCAAATTTTCTGAAAGGATCCCCTACTTTCTACGGGTGTTTTGAGTTTCTTAATTTAACTGTAAAATAAATACAGGGCTGAAGTGTGAGAATTTATGTAGCCTATGCTATGTTAAAAAAAAAAAAAAAAAAAAAAAGTAGTTTATCCAGTGTCAATTCTCAGCTTCTAAATTCAATGTACTCAGTAATTCTTGAAGTACATCCATACTGATCTCTTTAAGTGTTAGTGGTTTTGATCCAGTAATTGATGGTTTTGGTCATTCTGTTAGTGAGAATATGCTGTGGAGCTTTTTTTGGATTTTGCTTTTTTAAAAGCTTTCTTATTAGAATTGATAATCCCTGTCTAACATATGCTAGGTGACCCTGCTTGAGCGGGGGGAGTTGGACTAGATGATCTCCAGAGGTCGCTTCCAACCTTACCGATTCCATGATTCTGTGGTATTTTTGGCGTAGCGTGTTGGTTCACACCCATCCTGAAATCACCCCATTTTCCAACATTCTTATTGCCAAATAAGTTTTGTAAGCTTTTATCATCTTATAGTATAAATATAGTCATCACTGAATACAAAAGAAATTGGTTTCCATCTTAAGAGCATCCTGACAACAAATTGCAAAAGAGATTGCATTTGGAAAATGACATTTTTTTTTATCTGTACGCGCACCAACTGGTAGCATAGCTTTTTAGTTAAAACCTGGTTGTATTAACCTCAATATCCTGTCTGCCCATCCATTACCCTTGCCCATTATCATTGCAGGTTAATTTTGTTGCAGCTATTGATGTATATGAAGATGGTGAAGCTGGTTTGCTGTTATGTTATAACTGTAAGTATTTAGGGAAGACTGAAAATAGTAAGGTCTCAATCAGTATATGTACTTCTTTTTGTCAGTGGAGTCTGAATATGTATTTTAAAATAATTTCAGTGTTTCATTGAAAGATTTTCAATATACTTTTCAAGTTAAATGCATATTACAGAGATTAGAAATAGAAGTATTATTTTATTGCAAGCTATGCTAAATTTAGAAATACTAGCTATACAGTTTTAATTTCAGTTATACAGATGTGAGACCAAATATCTATTGAATTTACCACTTTATTCACAAAAGTCCTGTTCCGTCAGCTCTATCTCATTCTTTGGATAGCTCACACTTACTAGGTTTTTCCAAGAAATGTACATTTTATCATTCCTTCTTTTTGATTCTTTGTGCTGTCCCATTCTGTCTTTTACTTTCTTCCTCCACCCCATTTCTTTGTGCTGTCCCATTCTTTCATTGTAAATCTCTCATCCTCCTTTTGCAAAAAGGCCTTGGATACCACACACACATGCTTCTTCCTACAATGCACATGTACATTTGCTTCCAATCCTCATGAAAATAGAAGCTCACAGAATGAAGCAGCCTTTGTTAGGTGGTGCTGAAAGACGAGGCAGAGCTTTCTTTGTTCCAGAAGGCATATCCTGTTTGTCTTTCTGAAGTGAGCATTGATGGAGACAGGATAAATATGCCTATGTTCCTGCACTGGCTATTGGACTGATACTGCAGAGCAAGATTTAAGCGTCTCTAAACTATATACCTTTATGCTCTGTGAGGCGTCTTGGTTCTAGTAGCTTGCTGGATCCTAGCTGGTTCTGGTTCACTTGGTACTACATCAGAACTATTAAACTCTCTGAGATAGCATGATGAAGACTCTCAGATGTATTTCTGTGCAGAATCAGTTCCCCTGTAATAGACCCATCACTGAGCCTGAGCTGAAAAACTTACTTGATCTCAGAGGTACTCTGAAGTTGCTGCATAGGCTTATACTGAATTCCTATTTCTAGGAAACTATTGTGGAAAAACCTACATTTGTTCTTTGTGGAGTCTCATTAATTATCAAAGTATCATCATAGAACAAATATGAAACCATAGGATTTGGCAGTGTCCTATGTTTGTGTTTAGAAAAAAGATATTTAATGCCTTTCTGGATTTAAATTTTGACTCTGTCTAAGCAAATCAATTACAGAAAAAATAGAATTTTGGCTAAAAAAGGTAGAGCTGGAAGAAAGAAGGAGGGAAGTAAAAAATAAGAGTGGCATGAACAGCATCAACCAATGGATATCGAGATGGTGGAGTTCCGGATCCTGTAGGGAAGATGTAAGGCCACAAGCAGGATTGGGCTTCAAAGATGGTCAGAGGGCTGGAACATCTGCCCTGTGAGGAACCACTGCAAGAGCTGGGCCTCTTCAGCCTGGGAAAGAGAAGATTGAGGGGGAATCTTATCAAGGTGTACAAGTACCTGAAGGGAGGGTGTCAGACTCTTTTCAGTTGTCCCATGTGACAGGACAAGAGGCAATGAGTAGAAATTGAAGCACAGGAAGTTCCACCTGAATGTGAGGGGGAATTTCTTCACTGTGAGAGTGACGGAGCACTCCAACAGGTTGCCCAGAGAGGTTGTGGAGTCTCCTTCTCTGGAGATCTTCAAGGCCCGCCTGGACATAACCCTGTCTAACATGCTCTAGGTGACCCTGCTGAGCAGGGAGGTTGGACTAGATGATCTCCAGAGGTCCCTTCCAACCTTACTGATTCTATGATTCTATGATATACGGCACACAGGCTCAACATATTTCTGTATTTGAGATGCTGATAGTTGTTTACTGGAGCCCCCAGTTCATTTAGCTGAGCTTGTCAAGAACAAAAGATGATTGTAAACTTACCTCCTTAAGAAGGTTTTACTCTGTTTGCTAACATAGCATCTCAGATTCTGAATGTTAGTGGTTATTTTATCACCAGTAATGCATATGTGTTGAGAAAAATATGTTGGTAATAGACAGTTAAGTTTTCCATCATCTAGATGCATCAGATAAAATTTCAGAATTGCATTCCAGGTAAGAAGTTCTATAAGCCAGAGTGTTCATGTTTGACACTCAGAAAGACACTGCACCTACAGAACCTAAGAAATAGGCACATGAATTATGTGATTAATGAAATCGTTGCATCTATAGTATCCCAAGTATATTATGGTCTTCAAGGAATGTAAACTGTCTAGCATATTGTTGCTTGAAGGGCAGTTCCTTCTGGCAGAGGGCTACAGTACTGCTGATGTTGTTTTCAGACATTTTTTTGCCTGTTCTATCCACAGACAAGGTAAGAAATTGATGACTGCTGAAATAGAAGAATACTTATTTCATGAAATATTCCAAAATATTAATATGTAGATTCACAGAACCACAGAATAGTTGGTTTTGGAAGGGTCCTCTGGAGATCATCTAGTCCAGTGCCCTTGCTCAAGCAGTTTGCCCATGAACATGTCGTCAGATTTTGACTGTCTTCAAGGGTGGAGACTCCACAAGCAGTCTGGGCAGCCTAGTGCAGTGTTCTGACACTATCACAGTAAAGAAGTGTTTCCTTGTGTTCTAGTGGAATTTCCTGTGTTCTAGTTTGTGCCCATTGCCTCTTACCCTGCCACTGGGAACTGCTGAGAAGGGTCTGGCCCCATCCTCTTGACACCCTCCCATCAGATATTTATACACATTGATAAGATCCAGGCTGAACAGTCCCAAGTCTCTCAACCTCTCTTCCTATGAGAGATGCTTCAATCGCTTAATCATCTTTGTGGCCCTTTGCTGGACTCACTCCAGCAGGTCTGTCCTGTACTGAGGAGCCCAGAACTGGGCCCTGCACTCTAGATGTGGCCTCACCAGAGCTGAGTAGAGAGGAAGGATCACCTCCCTTGACCTGCTGGCAATGCTCTTCCTAAATGCAGCCCAGGATGCTATTGGCCATCTTTACCACGTGAGCATATTGCTGGCTCATGTTCAACTTGCTTTCCCCAGTTCCTTCTCTGCCAAACTATTCTCAAGCTCATTGGCCCCTAGCTTGCACTGACGCAAGAGGCTATTCCTCCCCAGGGGCAGGCCTTTGCATTTTCCTTTGTTGGACTTAATGAGGTTCCTGTCTGCCCATTTCTCCAGCCTGTCAAGGTTCCTCTGAATGATAGCACAACCATCTAGTATATTTTGATTTTTCAAATGTTAAGTTCACAATGGAAGCGTGTTTTCCCTATTATCTACATAGATATAGCAGTAGTTCTACATAAATATTTGATTGTATCTATAACCCATACTTCTGCAAAATTTGCCAATAATGTCATTGTCATTTGCAAGGTAAGGTGATGGATTTTTTTTTTCTTTCAAATAGATGTTTGCCAGTATAGAAAGGTGTATCCCCTTAATGGAGGTTCTCCATTGATCCAGCCATCAGCTTCCAACTTCCACTTCAGCTGGAATCAAGTTCCTTATGCTGTTGGTAAGAAAATATCATCATATATTTTTACTGGATGGCTCTTTTTTTCCTTATATTTGAGCTTGTACTTACCTCTTAGAGAAATTACATGTATGCTAGGAACAGGCATGTTGCAGTCATCATGCTACATCAGCCAAGTTTCTACACAGGATATCTTAAAAAAGTGGAGCCTTGAGGCCAAATTCTTGCTTGCTGAACTTTTCTCTTTTATCTTTTTTTTTTTTTCTGTTTTTCATTTTCTATTCAGTCTACATTCTGCCAGACATGGAGAGTGACGTTTTCTTCAGGCCTCGTGTAGCTGAATGTCCATTGATATGTTAGAGAATATTTGTCACAGAAAAGGGAGGTGCCAGAATAGGTCAGATACTCAGGAACAGTTTTTATGGAGCATCTGAAAAACATTTACATTAATCATTTTCCCTTGCTAAATACTTTTTTTTCATTACAGTTTGTGCTTTCCCTTATATTCTTGCCTTCACTACTGATTCCATCGAGATCCGGTTAGTGGTGAATGGGAACTTAGTCCACACAGCAGTTGTACCTGAGCTTCAGCTTGTAGCATCAAGGGTAAGACACAAGAAAAGTATGTTTGTTTCTGTAAGATATTGGAATGTAATTCACAGAAAAGTTGGTGCAGTGAAAAAAGAACCAAAACAAAACTGAAATGTGGTTGTTACTTGATGTATGGTAACTGCTCATATGTGTGCTTTTACTTTGTATCAAGTACAGACAGAATCAGAATTTTTCCCACTGTCTATTACTGCTCCCAGTAATCCAGATCTGAGGTATTTGATTGTTTAAGGGGCAAATGCTGTCTTCCACATCAGAGAAGGTTTCATTTATATTGGGTAACCTTTCCGTGGCTAACCATGGTTGACTTGGCAGCAATATTGCAGCAATGGCCATGGAAAATAATGGGCAAACATTTGAATTTTTATTCGACAAATGATTTAGAAAGTCTGCTGTACTAATGATGAGTTATTTGTCATTTCAGTCAGATATTTATTTTAAAGCTACTGCTGCAGTAAGTGGATCATCTAATAGCAGTTCCAAGGAAATGAGTTCAAGAAGTTCTCCTCAGACACCGATAGCATATGAAATACCAGAATGTCCTCTTTCTTCTTTAGAAGGTAACATGGTTTCCAGGCAGCTTGAATGATGGTCTTGGATCATTCCAAGAATTACCATGTCTTATTGCAGCAGTAAAAAAAAATCAGAAAATAAAAGTGAATCAGATATTTTGAGTTCATAGTTGAGTCAGCAAGATAGACACTTTTTGTTTATCCACAGATCTGAAGCATCTGGCAGAGCTTTTCCCACACATTATCTCCTCTGAGATATGCGTGACAGCACTGCTTTGAAAAAATTATTTCTGTAGAAAAGGATGAATTAAATTTCAGTAGCTTGATGAATCCTTGGCAATATAGCCAAAACTAAGAATGTGAAGACACTCAGTTGTGGAAAAACTTCACATACGCCATTCATTTAATTTAAGGCCAGCTAAACTATCACTGGGTGATAGTTTAGCAACTATTACTTTTTGCAACCAAAAGGGTAAGAAGTTGTTCTAGCTGAAAAAAGAGTTTGTACAGTCAATTTAAGGTAACGTGATCTGTCAATCAGTTGAGGAACAATGATGGCGAAACAAGGGAACATCAACTAGGTAGTGCAAGGTGTATGTATTTCTTGCTCACTTATATCTGCTGCTAGACTCTTAGGGCAGGGGGGGAGGAGAAAGGAATCATAATTTTAATTTTTAAAAGGCAGTGGTATTTGATGGTAAATTGTTTTTTCTAGGAATTAGGCAAACACACCTATGTCAGCTAAGAAGAGGAGCCATAATTTAAGCCACTTAAGATTCAGGCTCCAGTATTCCAACAGTTGGTTTTGCTTAACCAACCTGATAGCCTTCTATGATGGAATGACTGGCTGTGTAGATGAGGGCAGAGCAGTGGATGTTGTGTACCTTGACTTCAGCAAGGCTTTTGACACTGTCTCTCGTAACATCCTCCTAGAGAAGCTCTGGAAGTGTGGGTTAGATGAGTGGACAGTGAGGTGGATTGAGAACTGGCTGAAAGGCAGAGCTCAGAGGGTCGTCGTCAGTGGCATGGAGTCTAATTGGAGGCCTGTGGCTAGTGGCGTCCCCCAGGGCTCAGTACTGGGTCCCATCCTGTTCAACTTCTTCATCAACGACGTGGATGAGGGGATGGAGTGCCTCCTGAGCAAGTTTGCTGATGATCTCAAGCTGGGAGGAGTGGCTGCTACAGCTGAGGGCTGTGCTGCCATTCAGAGAGACCTGGACAGGCTGGAGAGTTGGGCAGAAAGGAACCTCATGAGGATCAACAAGGGCAATTGCAGAGTCCTGCACCTAGGGAAAAATAACCCTAGGCACCAGTACAAGCTGGGGGCTGACCTTCTGGGGAGCAGCTCTGCAGAGAAGGACCTAGGAGTCATCCAGCAGGTGGATGACAAGGTGACCATGAGGCAGCAATGTGCCCTTGTGGCCAAGAAGGCGAGTGGTCTCCTGGGGTGCATTGGGAAGAGTGCTTCCAGCAGGTTGAGGGAGGTGATCCTGCCCCTCTACTCAGCCCTGGTGAGTCCTCATCTCGAGTACTGTGTCCAGTTCTGGGCTCCCCAGTGCAAGAGAGACATGGAACTGCTGGAGAGAGTCCAGTGTAGGGCTTCAAAGATGATCAGAGGGCTGGAGCATCTGCCCTATGAGGAACAACTGCAAGAGCTGGGCCTCTTCAGCCTGGGAAAGAGAAGACTGAGGGGGAATCTTATCAAGGTGTACAAGTACCTGAAGGGAGGGTGTCAAGGGGACAGGGACAAACTCTTTTCAGTTGTCCCATGTGACAGGACAAGAGGCAATGAGTAGAAATTGAAGCACAGGAAGTTCCACCTGAATGTGAGGGGGAATTTCTTCACTGTGAGAGTGACGGAGCACTCCAACAGGTTGCCCAGAGAGGTTGTGGAGTCTCCTTCTCTGGAGATCTTCAAGGCCCGCCTGGACACAACCCTGTCTAACATGCTCTAGGTGACCCTGCTGAGCAGGGAGGTTGGACTAGATGATCTCCAGAGGTCCCTTCCAACCTTACTGATTCTATGATTCTATGAACATATTAAAATATATGGAAAATCTTGCACAGAGTGCAAAGTCATGGTCTTCTAGTCAGGATAGCAGCCTCAAGACATGGTAGTTCACTTTGCATTTCCACTGCCAATTCATCGTGTTACCAGGAGTCAGTCTTTTTCTCTCTAAGCCAAATTGTCAGGCTGCAAAATTTGGTTATATTTTTTCCTCCTCCTACCCTGTTTATATTGAAAGGTCTCTGGGGCAAGAAAAGTCTTTGTTGTTTGGATTAAAAATCATCCAGCACAATGAAGTCTATATAACTTTTCATTTGTCATCATTAAGAGCCATTACTTCTGTGGAAGTGTAATACTCTTTTTTCATTATATATTTCAGATGAAGTTCCATGCAAAAACCTGTACAAAATTCCTCTCAGCAATCTGGTTGGGCGGAGCATTGAACGACCTCTGAAGTCACCTTTGGTTTCCAAGGTCATTGCTACTCCAATGTCCACTGGCATTGCTTCTGTTCCTGTTACTCACTCACTATCGTTATCTCGTATGGAAATTAAAGAAATCGCAAGCAGAACACGTAAAGAATTGTTGGGTAAGCTCCCCTCATTCTTTAGTGTACATATCAGTTACCAGCTATGACATCTTTAATCTTTGGACCATCATAGACAGATTTCTGACATGTGACCGTATTTGCAAATAAGTGCTACAAACAAATGAAACATTGGGAAAACTGCGTATTTGCAAATTGTCTATCTAGTGTCTAGTCACATATTAGGTCTGATATTCTTAGCCAGCTAGAAACTATTTAGTTATAATAGAAACCAAGGAAAGAGATCTTAATATCTTCATGAATATTTAAATTTTCTTTCGAGAGTATTAAGTTTTTTATTCCTTTATTGAGGCCTCTTGGATGAGCCGATTCCCAAGACAGAAGATCCACAGAAGCAAAAAAAGGTTTCTCGAAGACAGTCGGACCCCAAGCAGGGAGCAGTAAGATCAACTAGTAGTGACAGGTAATACACTGGCTTGAAAAAGAAACCTAAGCAGGCTGTTTTTCAAACTGATCATGCTTATCACAGTGGGCTAGGGGCTGACTGAGACCTTAGTATACTAATGTGAATTTCATACTAATGTGTCTGAGCATCTGAATATTTGTATTATTGAAATGATTATACTTTCTGCTGAAGTTATGTGATGAGCAAAACAAGACTAAATGGGATTTTGTTGGGGAACCTGCTACAGATCCTATCATTAAGAACTGCACTATGCAGACTTGCTCGCTGTTTTCTTCATATGGTCTTGTCTTTCCCAAATAAATTTTGCAAAGAAACATAGTAGCCTGTATGGCTCAGCTCACCTGGCCCCCTTGCTATTCTGCTGTTTTCACTCTTCACAGCCCACGTTTGTGAAGAGTAGAGACAAAATTTAGCCAGGATACAATAGACTGGGATAATTTTTTGTTAATTTTCTGCAATTTAAATTTGTATTTGATTTATTTCAATATTTGGAAAACATTTTGGGGGGAAGAAACTAACATTAGCTTTTGGGAATATTCAGATATTTATAAACTTTATGTTTTGCTTGTGTTCTGCTTATATGGCAGCAATATGAACGGTTACTGAAGTATAGGTAAACAGAGAGAAATTCAGTTTTGATGGTATTCTGTCTTTAATACAACTTGATTGAATCTAGAAATAGCCATTTATCCTACTTGCTCTGATCTGTGTATTTTTTTTAGTAACCTTTGTCTTCCTCTTTCAGGATAATCTCAAGCTCTTCTGAAAGCAATTCTGAAAAGCGTCATCTTTCCACTAGTTCAGATCCTGATACTGTAGCAAACAGAGAGGAGAGCCCACCATCTAGCTGTCCTTTTCAGCTGACTTCTTTATATGATGAAGACATCATTGATTTGAAATGATGACAGTCTTAACCTTTCTTCTTTCCTTTTCTTAAAACTCTGTGAGCTCTATAGGAATGTCACAAACACTGCTTCTAGTGATAAATGTGGCTGGAGATATTGGTGATTAATCTTTATAGAATCCATGCTGTTCTGGCTAGCTCAACCTGACTTGGTGATGCTTACATCCTTGACATATAGATGTTTCCTTTTCTCAGTTAAGGAACCATTACTCTTTATGGCATTCAAAAGGTAGGTAATCAGTGAGAGCTTTAAGCTGAAACTGAACTGAACAAAAGGTAATCCTCCTTCTGTACTTCTTATATTTGAAGTACCTGAATGAAAGTAACATTTAGCTAAGCTGATTGCTCTTACTAGTACTGAGTACAACAGTGTGTCGTATGGGAAGAAAAATTTGGTAATATAAATCATGCCTTCTGTTCTTTAATTTTTAAAAAAAGAAAAAGGTTGTAGGCAAGGTCTTTCCAACAGTGCAGTTTGTCCTTGAAGAGGTACAGCTGTATTATGTTCACCAAAAGAATCAAGGATACTCTGTAAAGATCAGGTAAGATATGAACATGCTGCTTTCTTTGCTCTAACCTATCCATGCATATTTTTTAAAAGAAAGCTGAAAACTGTTTTGGCATTAAGAATCCTTGAGCAGAGAACCTCTTTATATAAAATACAAACTTTGACAATATTCCTTAAAAATTGAAAGTCAAAGAAATATTTTGCTTCTCCATCTGGAATACTGTTCCTGTAGTGCACCTACAGAATTTTCATAGAGGCAGAAGCCAATGCTTGATTTTCTTTTTTACTACACAAGAATTCCTGCACAGGCACCAACATTAGCTGTTGTCTGCTCTTACACTGACAATGTAAGTCTTTGCTCCAGATAACTGTATTTTTCTAAGCAGATCCAGACTGAAGTTTCACTGCTAAGCAGATGGTTTTCTATGATGAAATGGTCATATAAGATCTTTTGTTATTTTAAAGGACAGGATTTCATCTTTAAGGATTGTTGGTTTTTTTAACCCTTTTCTCTATGCCAAAAATTAATTTTAAACAGTATTTTGAAAGGGTTTGCTTTTTTTCATGAAAGTGTGATGCTTCCAGATTTTTTTATATATGAAGATTTTAGCTTTAATAGCAAGTATTTCTTGCTGTATACTTAGAAATACTTCTGCTTTCTTGATTTATTTTGTAGTATCATTCATGTATTATGATTTCACTTTCTGTCCATGCATGAATATCTGGAGATTTGTGCCTTTTTTTACTTCAGTCTGTCTGAATGTAAAACTTTTTCCAAAGTACTTTGTGCCCAGTTTATTATATGTATTGGTTTAATCGCTCCACTTAAGAAAATATGCAAGGCCTTAATTGAAGGGATCACTTCTTATTCTTAACTACAATGGCCGATCAAGGAAAGAAGCAATATTTTCAAACAATAATTAATCCAGGAGCAGAAGCAGTGTTAACCAATGGCTGCTGCTGTTTCAGGATTTTTGCACCCGTAGATGTTGTTTGGGATATACCTTAATAAATATCTGAAAGGAAATGCTAGCTTTAAGTCTTTGCAAGAGGTTGTAATTTCCAGAGATTGTATTCATTTATCCTGTCGTCTTTATCCAGTCAGCTAAGGCTGAAAAAAACAGCAGTCTGAAAGTGTTACATGTGATGCTTCTTTTTTGCTGGAAGTTGTAAATGCTTCTCTGGACTCATTGAATCCACTTTAGGGAGCTCTACTCACACTAAAATAGGTTTAGAAAGCAGAAGCATCACCTTCTCTTTTCCATAAATTGAATTCTGAGTGTAGTATTTTACTTCTGTTGTGTGTGTGTTTTTGAAGACTGTACCAGTGTGTTGCAAAACTCGGGCTTTAGTTAAGATAAAATTTTAACTGGAAACTTTGCTTTGCATTCTTAGAATATCAGATTTTAAATATATTGCAGTTGTTCACTCCTGCTATTCTAGCATGACTTAACATGACTAATAGTTTGATAGTAGCTGAAGCAACACAGGGAGTTTAAAAAGCTTGTTTAGAGGAACTTGAGCAAATACATATTTAGGTATGCTGAAAGACACAGAAAGACCTTAGAGATGGAGCACTAGAGAGATCAAGAAGAATGGGGAAAGCTTGACAGAAGATGACCACTGGAAATGGTGGTTCTTGGGATGCATACAGCTGTGGCATTTGCACCTAACCAAGACATGATTATAGTCAGAGGGCCTCAGGAAGGCAAGTTATTTTCTTTGAGCAGAATCACAACAAAGGTAATAAAGTGTTGCCCAGATTTTAAGTATCTGCAGTATGTACACAAATACACATGCACAAACAGACACATACAAACAGAATCTTTATCTATATATGCATGTGTATATATATCTGCCTGTAATAGCAGCACTGATGACATCCAGCAAATACAAACAAGCAGTATATGAAAGGAGTACTGCTAAAATCTGAATGCTTAAGCTTGACAAGAAATGATCAGACTGACTACATGGTACTTATCTTGAACAGGATGTTGGAATAATTTGAAAAGGGAAGCCCAGATCCTGTCAACTGGCTTTTTTACTTTTTTTCCCTAATCTGAAATTTATGCTATAGCTTGACTTAATGGGTCAGATGAAAGCTGTTAGCAGGTCGCATTGGTACTTTCTGGTCCTAAGGTTATTACTCATATAGGACAGAGCCAATCTGAACACTGTCTTTATTCCAAATGTACAAAGTAAGTGCCTTAAAAAAAATGTAATTTCTTGAGTTTTTGCTTCTGTAATTAATCAGCATGTCTTGCAGGCATGTAGGGATAAGATCAGACTTACCAAAAGGAATTGGGAGGGGTCAAGTGACATTAGTTTAGCTGTATGACTCCTGGGGATGGTAGATGAGGCCTTAGGGTAGGATACATGCAGCTATTACATAGTTATTGTAGGAGAGAAACCTGGAGTGTAACTAGAAGGTAGAGAGCACAGTAGTTATGTTCCAATTTTTTTGTGACACAAGTCACAAGAACTAAATTCAATGACTATATCACATTTATCATATCTAAAACAGATTATTGCACAATTCTGTGCAACTGCTGGCACAGCTGGACAAAAAGCCACTGTACAAGGATGTGGGTCCTTAACAGCCTCAGACTGTGCCATGAGTTACATGCAGTACACGTGAATTTATAAATGTTTGGAAAATGAAAATAACAAAACCCTTCCTTCTTAAGAAGAAGTAAAACCACAAGTGCAGCTTGGAAGGGGTAGGTGCTATCAATCCCGATTGGCAGAAATATAAACTCTAGAAAGAATGGATGCATGTGAACAATCAATACCTTCAGTTACTTGTTTTGCAAAGGAAAAGTGGTCCTGTTCTGATTACAACTCTTTCCTTGGTTTTGTTGTTGTTGTTCTGCTTTTAAGTGCATAACATACAGCATGGAAGCAGCAGCCAGAATGAGTACTGCGCCTGCACATGACTATTCATATACACATACAAGCCCCCAAAATATTTCTCATAAATATTTATTATTACCTGGTAGATTCAAATGAAATATTGAGTACTAGGCCAGTCCGTTGTATAAATATTTAAGCAGTTCATAGTATGGTAAGGAACAGTTAACCATTTAGGTAGGCCCCACAAGAAGAGCAACCCTGTGGCCTAACCAGTTACATGTGCTCAAAGTTGCTGCTCCTGCCATTTACTTTCTGCTGTTCTGCCAATACAGCTATTTAGGACAAACTAGTACCATGCTAATGCATGCTTTCCTAAAGGTGTGCATTTTTAACTTGTACGTGCAGATGTAGGAGCTTTCCCAGCCAGATGTTAGGGGTTTTTTTTTCCTGCATTTGAGATTTTTTTTTTTATGTTTGTGATGTCTCTCGCAAGTTTTAAATGTCTAAAAGTACTAAGCATATATAAAAAAATCTAACATTACTTGATCTTACATCCCAGTTGCAAGTGAAAAGCTGTCTTGGTATCATTTTTGTTGCTGTCTGTGTATGCAGCTACGTACCATACTATATTACTGCTGCAAACAATTTTGTGTCACAGTTCGTACGCCCAGTGCCTGCCAATTATGTTAAAGCAGTATTTTCTAATAACCTACCTAATTTTTGTAAGGGAATAAACTATACCCTGAAATCTAAATACCTAATATTAGGGATACGGGAAACGTTCTGTGACTGCAGCAAACATCTGTACTAGCATGCAGGATAGAAAGTATTTTTACTGTTAACATAAAGGAAATAACAGTTACTTTGCCAGGCTATACAATGCCTAGCTGCTGCACTTCACTGCTGCCTTGCAACTGACTGACTCCTGTTTGCTTAAAATTACATTAGCACATAATTTGAAGAGAAAATTTAAGAATATTTTTTGCATATTTATTTATAGCTTTGTTAGGTATTTATCTGACTGAATGAAAATGTTGTGTCTTTAAAGGTTTGTACAAAGTGTTAGCAACTTGAAATGTCAGTTTTAATGAAACATTTGAATGTTAGCAAACTGCTTTGTACTTTAATAACTGCATATTGTTAAGACTGTTGCTAAATTTCTGTGATGAAAAACTATTTATCACCACTTGTCTTAAAACTTGATGTATTGCCATTGTTTTTAATGTCATGTGATAATGTGTATGTTTTGTGTTTTAGATGTAGCATCCAAATAGAAACATTCCTATCATGGCTAGAACTGTTTTAAGTGCAGTGTATCACCTTTTTGCAGGGGTAACAGGCACTATTTATTCCTTCATCCATAATAAACAATAAATTTGCCATCACTTACTTTTTTTGCAATAGCAGGACTAATGACTTTTCTAAACTTGACTCATTAAACAGAAACTAAAAGGAAACAGGTAGTATGGAACTAGGGTTCCAGGACAACCCTGGATTATTGTTTCCACCATTTATATCCTGTAGATATTTTGCGTTAGAGGATGCAATTCATTTATGCAAGTGCTGCGTCACACCAATAACATCAGTCTTTGAGGCTTAAGCATAACACATCATTGACAAGAACCATACGCAGCATCTCTTTAGAGGTTCTAGAGGTCTTCTAGACTTTCAGAAACCTGCTTTATTTGCAGATCTTTACCCTTCTAAGTTAACACTGCAAAAGATGCTTTTTTTTTTTCCCTGCAAATGGTGCACTCCCTTATTCTAAGAGATTTTTTTTTAATTCTCTGGAAAAGAGATACTCTTGACTCAATTCTGAAATACATACTGCTGAAAGATAAACCCTTTCTCAAAATCCATTCCTAGCTAACTCACCATTCCTAGGAAAAATGATGTCTAGCAAAAATTAAAGCCTAACACTCGTTATACTTCTGAAGATGCTTCACACTGGAATGTTTCTTAAGACAGTAGACAGTACTTGAACTACTGATATTTCATTAAACAAGTTAGGTGAAACCCACTATGCTGATAAAACAGGCTTAGTTGACATGTCCTGAAAATGGGGACATGCATCAACTGTTACCTGGAAACACAAGCACGAAGAGGCTATTCACATTACTACAAGATCAGACAAAGATTCTAGGGGCCTTCAGTAAGTAATGAAGTTCTGCTGTTATCCCTCTATACAGATCTTGGAATAAGTCATACAGCAAAAGCATAGAACTGATGTTCATCTAGTGTAACTTTATAAAAAGAAGGGGAAAGTTTAGACTGAGACAAACTCCTTGGAGGACATTCAAATATTTACAAACATGTCAACTCTGCAACCACAGAGTTAGCAGCTGTTACATAAGTATGCTAATTCAGCCTGTCCTAGCTCAAGGCAGCTTTCTGAGGTCTCAATAAACTTAAAACTCCCACAATTTACAACAGCATCTCAAAAGACATGAAAGCATATCCTTCCTATCTAGTCAGAATAAAGACTTCCATGGTCAGAAGTCCCAGACACACAAGCAGGTACACAAATAAAGGAAAAGCCATAGTGGTCTGAAGTTAACATTAGCCAGACTATACCATTAGTTTCTTCTCTGTAGCATATGCCACAAAATAAGTTAGCACAGCATGTATATTGGGTCGATGGAATTAAGTTTTACAAATTTAAATCTTTATTTACATCTTCCAAAAAGAAAGAAAGAAAGAAAGAAAAAGACAAATGATTTAACATTTTTACTTGATCATAGTCAGTCTGGGCTATAGGTGAAAGAAACACAGAAACTGAAGAAAAAAAAATACATCCAAGACCTGTATAAGGGAAAATAGGTATTACAATTAATAGGCAGAAATGCTAAAGTGTGTGCAGATTCCCTTTATTTTTTTTAATAAAAAAAAATATTTTTCTCAATCAAATTGTGTCACTGAGAAGTCTGCTAAGTGATACAGATAGTTTAACAATGGCAGCATAGTTCATGATATGAAAGTTTCACATCAATATAAGAGCCTTGGGGTTAAGATCTTCTGAAGTATGCTTCAATTTGTTCCAGGGTCCGTCCTTTTGTTTCAGGAACATAAAAAGCTGTGAAAATTACATTCATGCAACAGAAGGCAGAGAAGAGCCAAAATGTGCCATAGGATGTTAAGAAACCCTACAGGAGGGGAAAAAAGGGGGAAAAAATATTACAATCTTACAATATTAAAAATAATACTGCAAATCTATAGCTCTGTATTGCTAGAGAACAAGGTTCTCTCAGGAGCATCTATAATTAAAGTTTCCTTATGAAAAGGAACTCCTGATTGTAGTTTATGATGCTTACTATAAGATCATGAAATTCCTTGGTTACTAAAAAGGCCATAACCCAGTTTGTTAACACACAAGCGCCACTGGAAATGCCTCTCGCTTTAAGTGGAAAAATTTCAGACATCACCAGCCATGGGATGGGACCCCAGCCAAGGGCAAAACCTGCAATTACAAACAAAAGAGAATAAATGCAAGTTAGACATATTACAAAGAGAAGACTGAATAATGTGCACGTTAGTCAAGTAAGGTATGTGGTTTTCACCATGATTCTAGAAATGCAATACAAGAGACTAATAAAATAAGTTATTTTAGGGCAGCACTGCAAATGCTGATGCACTTCATGTCAAATCAGTTATAAAGGTGTTCTTAACAGGCTAAACTTCTTGCTAAGAAGTCTCTGAAGTGGTAGACTTAAAAGTAAACTTTGTGTCTATCTGCAGCTGCTTTGTACCATTACAGAACTCAGCACAAATCAGGTGCTCCCACAGATTGATTAATGACTAAAGCAATTCAACCTGAGCAATTCCTATTTACTATTAGCACAAGGAGGTATAAATTGATTTGCAAGCATATTGGCTTAACTACTTAATTCCTAGCTTTACCAACAAGACTGTGAATGGTCAGCCCAACTTTATACACTACAACGTTATACACTACAAAGCTCTGTTGAAGACAAAACTCATCTCTAATGAGATGAGAAAGTTTGTTTTGTGTAATTTCTGCTTCAAAGCCTGTCCCACTTACCAGCAACAAAGAGCCCTAGGCTCACTACAGCAAGCCAGGAGAGGTTGCTTTCTGTTCCTGGGGATACTGTATTTAAGGTGAAGAGTAGATCAGGATGCGATGAGTTGTTTGGATTTGGAAGGACCATTTTAAAGTACAGCCCAAACAATGCAGTACTGAGAGCCATGATGATCCCTGAAAAAGAAAGCAATAACCAAGTTGTCATTGATTGCCACCTGGGTACATTTTTTTAAGAGAAAGAACATAGTTGGTCAAACAAGTAAAAGGTTTGCTGGCCCTGGCAGAAACGTTTCTTACATGATAGTGTTCCTGAGAATAAAGACTGGACTTGACAAAACTGAAAGAACTCAGGCATAATCATTAAGCACTGTCAAGCACAATAGTCTTGACAGCAGTCATTACTATTGAACTAAGTATGCAACAGAATTGTGTCAAACAATTAATTTTCCCAGCAAATTTACTTGATAAGTTAAAAAAAAAAAATCTTATGTTACTAATAGCACGATGTTCCATGAAAGTAGCAACAGACATGGATAAATGAAGGCATTATTTTGAAACGGCCACTTGTTGCTAACCCAGCTTTAGGTAAGCACTGAAAACATGCAACAGAAAAACCTGGCATTCCATGGTGGCTCTTAAATTTACATGCAACACAAAGTGCATCCACCTGGCCATTTATGCTGATTAAAGTCCTCATTGTATAGTCTTTAAGATACAATTAGGTTTTACCAGATATGTAAAGTAGTACTTTTCGTCCAGTTTTATCTATGATAAGTGCAGCCACTGCAGTGAAACATACTTGTATGGAACCAACAACAACAGAAGCCATTCTGCTGTCCTGGAATAAAGGAAGAGGTAAGGAGAAGGATTCACTATTCAGACTGATAAGAGTATCACTTACTGGCCATTACACATGCATTTTTTTCTTGAACCTGGGACAAACTATGCCCCAGGACTTACCAAAGGGGCGGGGAGGAGCAACAGGAATAGATACTATTAGAATTTTATTTGAAGTCATTTAAATGTAAGACTGAGAACAGGAAGGGGAAAACACACAGACAATAGACAATTTGCACAAAATACTGATCTTTGCAGAGGATTTGCAACTAATTAAAAAATCCACACACAAAGATGACTATAACAGAATTTTGTACCAGTAGCAAAGTTTCAGACTATCAACCCACAACTACTTCTCCCCAAAAGCGTAAGTTCAGGTATGCCAGAGTAACACAGTCAAGAGGGCCTCTGGAATCCAGAACAAAAAAGCCCACCGAAACCCAAACCCTATTCTTTACGACACAGACAGGATCATCATCAAATCACTCTGTTACATGATCTAGACTTCTCTAGCGCTGTCTAAACTCAAATGATAGGCACATTTGCCAATTTGCAAATGCACTCCAATTACCTTGAAATTTGCATCTTCAAAGATAGTTTCTGCATAAAACATAACTGCATTAATGCCAGTTACTTGCTGGAAGAACATTAGTGCCACACCAATAAGAAGTGGCCTGTAGATTGAAGGATTCTTGAACTCCAAGAAACTCAATCCCTGTTAAAAGATTAAGCAATAATTCAGTGGAAAATTCAACTCTTTAAATGAAAAAACAAAGAACTTCCTCGAAAGATTTCAGTCTGTTCAAAAATATTAAGTTCCTCTTTAGTCTAAGTGCTCCCCACCCCAATGCCTTGATATTTACATTTGAAATATCAGGACTCCATAAAAGCCTTTTTTCCCCCTTTTCTCAGGTTCTAGAGACAGAAATTGAGCCACGGTATTGGCAGAGTATATGGAAGTAGACTTCAGAAACAAAGTAGTGATTTCAAAAGTTCATGAATGTGAAATCAGATTTCTCCTCTGGCCTTTCATATCTTGCCATTATTAAAATGAATAAACCTTTGTGGAGAAAGCTAACATGAATGAATTCATAGTTTACAGATTAGACATGCCTGTTTAAGGAGGCTGTTAAATAACATCTCATTACAAGAGACTAAATTATGCTATTACAGAGATGCAAGAAATAATACAACTGCACAACACAAAAAATAAGAAATCAGGGGTAAGGGTTGAATAGCTTGAACAATCTATAAAATTATTAAATAAGGTGGAAAAAATAGATAGCTGTCACAATTAACTAAGAACAAGAGCATGAGCCTTACTGCTGCTGATGCACACCATTATCCTCACCTCCTCCTCAACATTAGCTTCAATCTGCCTACATTCCCATTCATGATCCACATGTGGTCCCCGCAGAAACTGTAAAGAGGCTATGGCTTCTGAATGTTTGTTCTGGTTCAGCAGAAATCTCGGTGTTTCAGGCATGAAGAACATGAACAAAAGCATTATGCAGGATGGGAAACAACACAATACTGCCAGCCAGCGCCATTTTAGTGTTATTCCTGGAAAACAAAAAGGAAAGAAAGAGGACTATAAACATCCACTGTACAAATTAACATATACTTTCAATTCCTTAGTGTAGTTTTTTTTATTACATGTACTAATTCTTTGCTGCAATTTAGAGCCCTAACCCCAATACCTGCAATGTAGGCTCCCAGTATGCCAGTCACCACCATCAGTTGAACACAAGAGCCAAGCATACCACGAACTTTAGGATGAGATATTTCAGATATATACACCTAAAACATAGGGAGAAAATACCTAATAATTACTCCTATCCAATTTTGGATCAAAGATTTGAAAAGTAATTCGTTTCTGAAAAATATGGGTGTATTTTCCAGTAACTCTCCTCCTCAAAAAAGCCTCAATAAAATGGAGTAAGTAGAAAATACCATCTCAGAAATTCATATTGCCATTATGAAAAAGCCTGGAAAGAAAGGAAGCCCTGAAACACAAGAATGCTGATGCTATTTGGTAAACTGCAGTATCAGCATCCCAGGAATGAAAATAATCTTGCATTATTAAGGACTTACTTTGTTGACCATATTCAAAAAGAAACATCCTCACAAAGGGGCCTATTGCTTGGAACAGTTTTGGCATAAACACATAGCCACAAATAAAACTCTTTGCAAATCAAAGTTTTAAAATTTTAATTCAACATGAAAAGCACAAATTATTTCATCTTCCAAGAAGGCCAAAATTGACAGCTCTTGTCCTATCATACATTATATGAACAACATCACATCTCATCCAATATTTGGATCAATTTAAACTGCTCAGCAATTTTTTATATATTGATCTCAAGGTACAGTTACAGTTTACTTGAATACATAAAAGAAAAATCCCTCACATATAGACAAACAATTCTTCCAAAAGTTAAAGCTCTTGGTTTTTCAGATGGAAAACAAGCAACTCTTAGTTCAAAAAATATTTTAAGCTACAATCACATGGTGTTAAGATATCATACTCCCCTCCCTCATCACTGCAGTCATAAACCTTTTCCTGTTGGCTGCAGTTCTCTTATGTAAATCCTTTACATAAGAGAACTGAGAGTTTAGCTCCATGAAATAAAGAGAAAGCAGATGGAACGCCTTCCAAGACACTAACATACCAGACTAAAAAAGCGTATTTTCAACAATAAACAAGCTACATAGGATTATCAATCTAAATATTTATAAAAATAAAACTAAAAAAAGACTTGGGGAGGGGGTCCTAAATGATGAAGAATTAGTATTTATTCAGTAGTGCATTATAAGTATTTCTTATCCTTTGATTTTTAGTATTCATATCACTTCAAGAGCTGAAAGTGCTGGACCCACCAGAAAGGAAACAAACATGAATGTTCCGTGATTTATTTCATACTACCACCTATTCAGCTAGATCCAGATATCAAATAACACCAGAAAAGAAAAACAACAAAGGGCATGATTCTTTCCACTTCCCTACTGCACAAATATTTCTGAATGCAGGGCAGAATTAATGTTCAGAAGGTAACAGTTGAATCAGAATTCACTGCTTGACATCGCACTAGAGTGAGACAGCAATCATAATTTATTTGGCAAACCTAAGTTTGGCAAAATACAAGATATATTCAGACTACTAGAAGTAGATGGTGATAGCAAACAAACTCCCAAAACTCTGACACTGTATATATGAAGCATTTGGTGAGAAAAGTGAATTACTAGACAATAGCAAAACATAAATGGAAAAAGTCAGATAAGGAAATAAAAAAGAAGAGATTAAAAAAAAAGAAAGATTACATCACTGTATTCTGAATGCACAGTAAAGAAAAGCCACTGAAGGAGACAAAACTTATTTTACTTGTTTTCATTAAAAAAAAAAATGAACCACGATTCTACATTTCTTTAAAAATCAGCTTCTCCTAAATCCACAAACTACACTAGCTACAGTTGCTCAGTTATTTCATCCAAGCCACTAAAAAAATGGGGGGGGGGGAAGCACTCTCCCACTGCCCCCCCCCCCCCAAAAAAAAAAAAAAAAAGATAAGCAGAAAAGTTCCTTTACTTACTGGAACAACAAGTGAAGTAATTCCACTGGCTAAGCCGGTCAGTATTCTTCCAAAATAAAGCATCCAAATATTCTGAGCAGAAATAATAACTACATATCCAGAAACATATGGTATTGAGCATAGCATTAGACTCAGTTTTCTCCCAACTTTATCCACAAGATAGCCTCCCAGTATTCCTCCAGTAGCAGCTCCTAATGTTACAACAGACTTCAGAAAATAAGATTAAAAATATATATATATATCATATATGAGTGCATATCAGATTCCAATTTCTTGAAACATTTGGGAAAGTAAACAGCAAGTTCTAAATAAAATATGCAAGTACACAGAGGTGTTTTGAAAAAAAACAAAGTTAACATTAACTTCTTCATCAAAGCATAGTCCAGAATTACTCCTCACCACAGACGAACAGCAAGATTATAATTTTTAGATTAAATACAAAGATCTTTCAATGAAGAATAAAAACCTCAACAGTATCTATTTTAATCCATCTACAATGCTGTCTGTTCAAACAGCTATTCAAAATGTTTCAAAACTCTGGAGAAGTTACCATCTTGACTAACCTGGAGTCCAGCCTGCATCCAAAAAGCAGGTATTTCCCGTGTAGTGAGACTGCACTTAATTTATGAAAAAGTTTATTCTCTGCAATCCCTTAGCAGCTACTGCTGAGAAAGCTAATTGTCAGAAGACGTTTCAGCACCAAAAAGTGGTTCGATACATAGGGCCATCTTTTAGTACATGCTAAGAGTCATCGGAGAGTAACATCACCATTATCGAGGAAAAATACGAACCAATCACTGAGTTGGGGGGGGGGGGGAGGGAAGTATAGGGCTCATTACTAACGTTCGCATTTATCGCTTTCCTCAAGGAGAGTAAGGCCTCCCCATATAAGTAATATTTGCTAGTTCTGCGCTTCCAAATGAAGTCACCTCATGGTAACGCACCCTCCAGAGACTCACCCCGAACCACGACGCCTGGTTGCTGTCCAACCTTAGTTTAGGATCGTTGGTTTTGCCCAGCTCCGGAATAACAGGCGAGCTATAGCCTAGCGCGAAGCCAAAGCTCAGCGGGCCCAATACAGCAGCGAAGGTGGCGAGGTACAGCTTCCCGTTCTGCGCTCTGGGGCAGAAGAGGCCGACAAGGATGGCGCCGCCTCGCCCGCTCGCCCGCCGCCCCCCGAGCAGCCCCCGCACAGCCCTAGCGCAGGGCCGAGGCCCGGCTCGCCCCGGCCGCCACTCCCACTACAGGTCACCGTCTCGCTCCAGCGAGTCTGCTTGAGCGACGGGGCCGCGGCGCCCGCGCTCACCTCGCGTAGGCGTCCGGAGTGAGGCGGCCCAGCAGCCATCGGGACTCCGCCGCCGCCATATCGCCCCGCGGTCGAGAGCCCGCCGGCACTGCTCCGCCGGGCGGAAGCGGCTAGCGCGAGGCAGCGGGTGGTGATGACGTCAGGGGCGGGCGCCGGAAGCCGATGCCGCGGACAGCCGCGGCGCTGAGAGCCTTCTGTCTGGTGCCGGCCGGTTCAGCGGGGCCGCGGCCGCGCGGGGCGTAGCCAAGCCGCGTCGCGCGGCTCGGCCCGCCGCAGGGCCACGCTGAGGAGCACGGCAGCGGCGGGAGCCCATCCTTCTGCTGTGGAGCAATGGCCGCGAGGGCGCCCGGCCCCCGCCGGGCCCCGAGGAGCCGCCTGCCGAGGGATACCCCGCGCCCGGCCGCCACCTGAGGTGAGCGCCCCGTCCGGGCCGGCCCGGCGGGCGGCGGGGGCCGCACAACCCCTGGGAAGGGGCGCCAGCAGTTCCGAGCGGCGGTTCCAGCCGTTGGTTTCCGCGTTAGCTCCGTGCACCGAGTGCTGCAAACGTCTTGGAGCTCGTGTAACTGTTATTAATAGGGAAGCTGTTAGAAATTCGAGGTTGGTTCTAAGAGAATACAAGCCCATTAGAACAGCAGAACCGGCCTCTGCCGGGTGTGCTGAGGAAAGCCAGTAAGAGCTGGCGGTAGAAGTTACTATGTGAACTCGTGACATGATCGGAATAGTTGTTTCTATGAACTTTACAGTCAGAACCTTCTTGGTTTTGGCAACATCTGTTGTTTCTCTGCGTAGCACATGCAGCCTTTCACAGTGAAGACTGTACTTGCCTGAACTATAGTTCTGTGATTTTTAAAGGTGTATTTTAAAGTCATATTCTATGAAGATAAAATGCCTGTATAGAAATAAACGTGTTACTGACTCCCACTCACATTCTTCAATTCTTTGGATGTGGGAGCTTCTGTGAACTGAATTCAGCTAGTTGTCTACTGAATGGAATTAGCTTTTCCAGAGTAAATAATTATGGCTTTTTCATGGTTTGCCCAATATTTGTCTTGTTAATCATTTACTCAAACTTATTGTAGGAACTAGAGATGTGTGGTATAAATGCATACAGTTCCTGTAATTAAAGAGGTAGTTTTTCAAGCCTTCAATTTCACAGTTCTATTCACTGGAAATAAACCTAGAAGATAGAAAACAATTAAAGAAGTGTTGAAACTGATACTATACCAGTACCATTTACATTCTTTGCTATAGCTAAATAGATAGCTAACGTGTACTTCTTTCCAATTCTTGAGAAATCTCTTTGTATTTTTTTAACTGTATATTTACTTACTTTATGTTTAAAAGAGTATAGGACAAAAGTATGGAATAAGTTCTGTCAGTGGCCAGCTTCTCATCATCCTATCTGTATGCTTTGTTTTCTTCCATGTCAATATAATCCATGGGTAAATTTTTATGCTTTGTTTTCTTCCATATCAATATAATCCGTGGGTAAATTTTAAAACAATGTTTATTTGCCCTAAGTTTAAACCTTGAACCAACTCTGACCTTATCGGATTCAGAAATAGAAAGTGTTAACATAGAACAAGAAAGATGTTAACATCCATAGTGAATGCTAACATGCACCGGCTCCGTACAACTCATATCTTTGAACACTTATGTTCACAGTATTTTCAAATGCTTAGTACTAACCTATTGAATATTTTAAGATATAATTGATCATTTCAGTCCATGTGTTAATATGCAGTTTGAAATATTGATGTACCAGTAAATAAAGATGTAATGCTTACCTTGTTTTCTAAACAGAACTAATACAATATTTTGATGTATCACAGGTAAATTTTTCCATAACCTTATGGAGAAAAAGGACTTTGAAGCATGGCTTGATAACATTTCTATTACATTTCTTTCTCTGACGGACTTGCAGAAAAATGAAACTCTGGATCACCTGATTAGCTTGAGTGGAGCAGTCCAGCTCAGGCACCTCTCCAATAATCTAGAGATTCTCCTCAAGAGGGACTTCCTCAAACTTCTTCCGTTGGAACTTAGTTTTTATCTATTAAAATGGCTCGATCCACAGACCTTACTCACATGTTGCCTCGTCTCTAAGCAGTGGAATAAGGTTATAAGTGCCTGTACAGAGGTATGGCAGACTGCATGTAAGAATTTAGGTTGGCAAATAGATGACTCTGTTCAGGATCCTTTACATTGGAAGAAGGTTTACCTAAAGGCTATTTTAAGGATGAAGCAACTGAAGGACCATGAAGCCTTTGAAACATCCTCTTTGATTGGACACAGTGCCAGAGTGTATGCACTTTACTATAAAGATGGACTTCTGTGTACAGGTAGGAAGTTCAGAAAACTTGGAGTCTTAAAATTCTTTGTTTGTCTGTTTTTTCTCATGTTATTAGTGACAATTTGAATTTTCTTAGCAGCCAAGTTATTTTCATGGTGCTAACTCAGATTAAGGTATTCAAAATGACTGGTTTTGCAATTTTTGAAACACTAACACTGGTCACTTCAATAGCAAGACCAAAGAGACTTATTTCTTTGATGGTTTAAAAAAAGACCAACAGTGCTGCATATAATCCTTCAGAATGGTAAGCCCATTTGAGAAGTACAGATACGTTAGCTGTCCTCTTGGGGGATGCCTTATTCAGGTTAATGGGACCCCATTTGGACTATGTGATCACTGCAGTCTCCAAAGTGTGGCAGGAAGTCTGTCATCTTTGCAATGTGACAATTTATGTGATACAATCTTTAAGCTCTTTCAATTTTTAATGTAATTTAAATGCTTATATGAAGACTTGTAAACTAAAGCTAACCTTGATACTAGTCTGAATTACACATTGTAATGATGATTTCAGCTTCCTTCCTAAAAACTGCAGACTTCAAGATTACAATTTGACCTCAGGAATACAGCCAGACCAAATATGAAACCATAAGTAAGAAAGAATAGTAACAAAGTTCCAATGAAGTGCTGCCAGAGCATATTTCAAGGAATTCATTGGAATGAAATTACTCAGGAGGTGGCATTGTCAAACCTTACTGAAAAACAGTTCAGTCTTTTATGCTGAAACCACCTGTAGAGAAAACAGATGAAAGGGTCCAGGGCTTACTCTGCTCTACAAAACAAGCAGGCTTGAGTTATGCATTAAAAAAAAAAAAAAAAAAAAAAGAAAGAAACTTTGGGGAAGAAAGGAAGACAGGTAAAGTGGCCTGGTATTCACCTACTGTCTTTCCATCTTTCTCTACAGAGAGATTTGATGGACTCCTTTCTTACCTGAAGCAAACTAAAGCTTACAGTATAGTCAGTGGCTTTGCAAACCTGAGAGTGATTTATCACATAAAACTTCTATGCATCTGTGTCAGTAGATACTATCAAGCAGATGGAGTGCTGGAATCCATTGAAGGTGCGGAAAGGGTATGGGAACCTGGGAGGCCAGACACCTCAGCTCAGATGAGATGAGAACAGGAGGCTTCCGTGTAGTGTTGAGACTTAAAGCAGCTTGAAAGCACTCCCTAGTGAGAAAAGGCTATATGAAAGGGAGACCAGTATAAAACTGGCAACAATACTTACTCTTTATTTCCAACTGTCCTGTTCTTTTGTAATCTAGGATCAGATGACTTGTCTGCAAAACTGTGGGATGTAAGCACAGGTCAGTGCATATATGGTATCCAGACACATACCTGTGCTGCAGTGAAGTTTGATGAACAAAAACTTGTAACAGGATCTTTTGATAACACAGTAGCCTGTTGGGAGTGGAGCTCTGGGGCCAAGACACAGCATTTTAGAGGACACACAGGTGCAGGTATGTTAACCTTTTCAGTTTTCAAATTCATCAGTCAAGTTACACACATTGCCATCAAACAAATCATAATTTAAATTAACTCTTCGCAGACTACCTTTTTCTTTTTGTCCCAGGTCACCTTTTGGGGGGAAGTAGCCAAAACTGATGTAGGTCTGTCTGCTCTTGAATAATGCCAAGGCTTAGTCATATAGTACGCCAAAGTCGCAGGTTCGATCCCTGTACGGGCCACTTGTTTGGGGTTGGACTAGATGATCTCCAGAGGTCCCTTCCAACCTTACCAGTTCTATGATTCTGAGAAAATAAAAATACAACGAACATTAAAAAAACATGATTATGTCTGTTTTCCTGCAAAACACTAAGTGCTGTGGTGGTTCGGTGTTTTGGAGTTTGACAAAAAGATGCTGATCCTAGGTAACAGGGAGCATATGTCAACAGGAGTTCCTTATGTCCCCAAACTAGAGAGGGCTTTACAGGGAAGAGCATGATAAGACCTGAGAATCTGTGTTTGCGTGTCTCATAATGAAGTTCTCTGTCCTCTACTGCAACGTATCTGCAATTCAGCTGTGGGTCTTTCTCTTTGGAATAAAGAGAGAGAGCAAATATACTAATCCTGTGGGAAGTGACTTACATATATATGTAAACTAGCTTATTTAAGTTGTGCTTTGCAAGCAAACTGGAACCACTGATATACATGCTTGTAATCTGGACAAGAATCAGTAATTTTGCAATGTAACTTTAGGAGTCCAGAGTAACAATTCAAGTATACCGTTTAAGTACAGTTGTTAAAGCTGTAGCAGTGTATGCATTTTTGGGGCTACTTGACTTAATTAGTGTCTCACTTACAGAAAAACACATATATGAAGACTGGTATTCCTCCTTTAGAACTCTCTTTGCTTGTAGTTTTTAGTGTGGATTACAACGATGAACTTGATATTCTGGTCAGTGGTTCTGCGGACTTCACTGTGAAAGTATGGGCCTTATCAACAGGAACGTGCCTGAACACCCTTACTGGACACACAGAATGGGTCACTAAGGTGGGAATATTGATTTTTAATTGATCTAGCAAAACACCTGTTTGCAAAAAGTTTGCTATGTGTTTTGTGTTTCTATTTCCTAACCCTAATGCTGCACCTAGGTGTAGAATCTGAAGAACCTTAGGAAATGCAAATACTGCAAAATAACATTTCAGCAGAAGAGATAATGAATGCAGCTGTAATAAAACCTTTCAGACCATTGAATAATTTCTATTCTAAAGCAACTGGAATAATACTACACATCAGTGTTTGATTCAAAGACTGAACGAATACTATGGTTCTGAGAGAAAGCGACTTTAAAAATGACATAGAATAACAAATGACTTTGATAACAAAAAATCTAAACATGAGAAGTGTTTTCAAGTCAGAAAGCAGTATTTTTCATGCAAGTATTCCAGGACTTGGAAGGTGATAGAGAAGAGATTTCTAGAGGGGAAGTACATATGTTAGCTAATTAATATAGGAAGTGAAGACTAGTAGAAACAGGAATAGTGCAGATTCTAGTTTCCCTTCTGTTGCTAAAAGTATCTATATTGCCTTCATAGATGAATACAGTACCCAGATTGTCAATGAATTAGAAAATGCAAATAAAAGTTTGGGTGGTTAACAGTATCAGAATAAGTAATTTAATCCTTAATACATTTCTTCAATTACAGGTAGTTTTGCAGAAGTGCAAAGTCAAATCTCTTATGCATAGTCCTGGGGATTATATTCTTCTAAGTGCAGATAAGTATGAAATCAAGGTATGTACTGTATAAAATATACATTGCAGTATCCAGGGAAATTGAATACTTGAGCACTTCTCTGAAATTTACAAAGAATATATGGCGTTATTCTCTCCCATATTCCCTGCTTGTAAAATTGTGTACAAAACAGATAACTCTTTAGAAGCAAACTTTTCAATGCTTTTCTTCGTGTTTGGATTTAAATAAAGGTACCAAATAACTAGGTGTGCTTTAAGTAATAGGTCTAGGGGGATGGTAATGCAAAATAATAGTGCTTTTAGTGCTTGGCTAATGTGCTAATTTCAAAGTGAAACACTTGCTGCAAATATTGCTGTTGTTGAGGCCTTTTGAATTGAAGGATGCTGCAAATACACTATGGCTACAAAAGTGTTTCGTAACTGAAACATTGTTCCTTCTCTGTCCAATTGAATGATGGAATTTTTTGATGTTTTTAAAAACAACCAAGCAATCAGCTTTCACTTGGTTTTTTCAGGCTAGAAGCAATACATACTGAAACAATACTATGAGACAGAACATTATGGAATTGGAATTCCCACCTAAAGAAGAAAAATAATTCTGAAGAATGTGCACATTTACTGGCTGCTTAAAAAGAGACTGTGAACCTTGGTCTATTTGTGTGATGGTTTACAATCTGAATATTTTATAGTCTTAAACTGTCTTTTAATTGTAGATTTGGCCTATTGGAAGGGAAATAAACTGCAAGTGCTTAAAAACATTATCTGTTTCTGAAGATCGCAGCATCTCCTTGCAGCCGAGACTACACTTTGATGGTAAATACATAGTGTGCAGCTCAGCTCTAGGATTGTACCAGTGGGACTTTGCCAGCTATGATATTCTCAGGTAAATCTTTCAATCTGAGACTGAGGTGTGTAAACTTATTCTAGAGTTGGTTCTTAAATGAGAAGTAGATCATATTACTCTTAGTTTTAATAACTTGTTTTAGATGTAGGCCAAGAGAATCTTGATAAAAATTCTGAAAGTTCTGTGAGCATCTTTATGCAGATTGCCAGGTTTTCTTCTAACTTAAACTCTATACATTTCGTCTGTTGATACTAATCTTTTGATTCCTGGGTTTTTTTTGGCCCCAAGCCAGTCATCTTTTGTATGATCAATACATAAGCTGAAGAGTTTCAACATAGACTAAAATCGTACTGTCAGCTGCAATTCTTAATAAGTGACTAGGAGTTAATGCTACCATGCAGATTGCTCTACAGAGGGCCAATGTATAGAGGCATTTGGTAGGACAAAAAATCAAAAAGGACTGTTTTTCCTTATTGCACTGCTGAACTGAGATCAGTCATTCTTGGTAACTTTACAGAATGATAGTGAAATCTGTCCAACTGCAGAGAGGAATCAAGCAAGATGACATTCTGTTTCACTGAACGCTTAGAATGAGGCTCTTTCTCTTAGAAATGGGGGCATCAGAGATACCAACTTTTTTAAAAGTTGTGTTGTAGAACTGTTAAAAGATTCTTACCTGAAATGGCCTGAACGTTTGTAGAGCACCCTACTGTAAGATAATCTTCTCCAGAACAAATGCTTCTTCTCACTAAGAATAATTCAGTAATTTTATCTCTTAGTCTGTCCTCCCATTTTTAAAAAGGACATACAGCAGCCTGGACTACTGAGAACAGACTTTCATCTCAGTGCATTTTTGTCCCCTAGTTACTTACTCTATTTAATGCTGTAATCAAATGCTCTAGTCAGTTGTGGAAAACTCATTCCCCCCAATTTCTGTTTGAGTTTTATTTAGTAAGGCGAAAAAAACCCTCAAAGATGTACTGGAACTAAAAAAATACTGTTATTTCTCCTTAAGATGAAAATGTTTAGCCTAGGTTAAGTGTCAGTAACACAGCAGTTTGTTAAAGATCAATCCTGAATGAGCTATATTACCATCACTGGCGGCCTTACTATGCTTTATTTCCAGCTTTTAAGAGTTGTCAAAAGAATAATAAGATGTTGTTGTTCTTGATTTAAAGAGGCTAAGGCTTCAAATGCCTATGACAATTTGGTCTTTCATGCATATCTGGAAACAGACTTCTTTTTTCCCTTGAACTGTGCAGAATCTTTTCAAGCTTAATCTCTATAGACACACCTAAGATTTATTTATAGTAAATCAAGTTCACGACTATGTAGTGGCACAGTTTCTAACAATACTGTCTTGTTTTCTAGGGTTATCAAACCTCCTGACTTCTCAAATGTGTCCTTGCTGGGCTTTGGAGAAATATTTGCTCTACTGTTTGATAACAGATACCTGTATATAATGGACTTGAGGACAGAAAAACTGATAAGCCGCTGGCCTCTACCAGAGTATAGAAAGTCAAAGAGAGGTTCAAGCTTTTTGGCTGGTGAAATGTCTTGGTTAAATGGACTAAATGGCCAAAATGATATGGGCTTGGTTTTTGCCACCAGTATGCCAGACCACAGTATCCATTTGGTATTATGGAAAGAACATGGCTGAAAAGATCACACATGGCAGAATCTTCAGGAATATACGGACTATCAGATGTGTGTCCATAAAATAATATTTTGCATGAACCAAAGTTGCATACCTAATGGTATCATCATGCAATGCACAATCACTTATTTTTATTTGGGCAGTTGGGGATGGTTGTTTTGACATAATACAACACAGCATGCTAACAATATTCACCACTAAATTTTGTCTGTACTCATGTTTAAGCATACTGATTTGGGCTCTGAAGCATAGCTTGTAAAGTTTAAATCATTCAAATCCACCATTAAGTCTAAAATGAAGTAGTGTTTGACCTGACTTCTGCCCTATTTTTTGTTTTTGAAACAGAAAGTGAAACTACTATTTTAGAACAGTAGGCTTTTGTACGCCTAACAGCGAATGCTTGTTACAGTGTGTAGCTGTTTAGCTTAAATGAGAACACAGTAGACTGTTTCTCTTTCTCCCCAGTATCAATCTATTCAAGGTGGGTTTTTTTCTTTTTTTACAATAGCTTTAAATGCTTAGCCTTTGAAATTGAGGAATCAGTTTAATCCTTTAACTAAGATCAGATGCTAACAGTAATAATTTAAGTTCAGAAGTATATTAATGCAAGCTTTCCTCAGCCAGAATGAGCCAACTTTTGAGGTACCTAATAAAGCTTGCCATGGCAACTAACCTTAAAGAACCTCTGCTAGTATTTACCATATTTGCCGATGATGCAACTGGGACAGAAACAGCTCATAAACACCACTGATATATTCATTGTGCTGCTCTAATAGCTGTTCAGTGGCATGAATATTAAAAAAAATAGCTTGGACCATGTCTTGGTCATCCCATGAAATACTCTCTGTACTCAAGTATCTTACTCAAGAGTGGTTTGATGTGTATCTTATAGTCCCATGTTTCCTACAGGTTGTGTAAGAGGGTAGCTTAGTTCATCGGTAGGTGAAAATAAAATGAAAGGAAAGATGACGTTCAATACCTACAGACTTAATCTTTTACATTAAATGCAGTCTAGCAGCCGTTCACTTTTTGCAAAGAATGCAGTTTACTTTAAGCACATCATTATATTAACTGTAGATTGGAAAGCAGGGACAAATAACATTGTGACTGCCATGTCTCTGAGGATCAGAGTTCTGAAGAAGAAGAGACTAGACGTAGAAAAAGATCTTCTGCTTTCATCAGCTTTAGGAGACCTGATGTAAAGATGGGTTAACTGTTGAGTAGCAAATAGTGATCCACATACCTCTGTGGAATTTAATATACTTATAAGCTGTATCTATGATATCTCAACTCCCACGCTTTAGAAGTGCATTGGAGATTTTTGACAATAAAGTCTCCAGTTAGTGACTATTTTTTACACAAGTTTAAAACATCAGTTTGAATTGAGATTGACTCAGGTTCCTGAAAAGATAAAACTGCCTATCATAGATAGCATTAATATGATTTTTATTGTCACAGGATTGGTGGAGACCTGGTTTCTTAAGTACTACTTAATGAAAGCCCAAGTTCCCTAAGGTACATAGTATAAATTGCATCTATGGGAGGGGAGTTTCTGTGTGCAAGAATCTGTACTTGAGTGATGTGGTAGGAATTACATGAAGTGACAGTGGAGTGGTGTCCCTTGAATACAAAGCTACGGTCTTAAGTACTGAGTTTTCTACCTTTACACACACAAACTATGGGAAAGTACTTGCAGTCAGGGGTTTTACCAGTTAGAAGCCAGGTTCACAGCTTTTGTTTCAAACCATGCTGACTGGGGCACAGCTGATGATCTCTTAGAATTTTTACTATTTTACTTATAAGCGAAGATAATGTACATGAAACAGCTTTCAATAATTTGTCTTGAAATCTAGCTCTCATCACTCTTAATATGGGCATAAATATTGTGTGTAACGTGTGAAGTAATTCAGATTACTTTAAAGAAGCCATGTTAAGGTGGGACATCTATAAAGCATTATAGATGTTTTGAAGCTTTGAAAGTTTAGTTGAGTCCTTCATAGCAGGAATTTAGACAGGAACATGCCAAAAATGTTAAAACCAAAAGTGATTAAATATGGATTAGAAACATGAACTGCAAGATAAGTGAAAAATTGGCTGTACTGCCAGGCTCAAGTTGGTGATCCGTGGTAGCAAATCCACCTGGAAACCACTTACAGGTAGTGTTTCTCAACAGCTGGTACTGCAGCCAATATTTTTTAACCTCTTTATTAGTGAGCTGGATGATGCAATAGAACATACCCTTAGCAAGTTGCTGGACAATATGAAGTTGGCTGGGAGACGGGCACCACAGGAAGGGAAAGCCAATATACTAAAGATTAGGGATGCTATTCTGAGGGACCTTGACAGACTGGAGAAATGGGCTGGCAGAAACCTCATGAAGTTTAACAAGAGCAAATGCAAAGTTCTGCACTTGAGGCACAACCATGCCACCAACAGGACAGATTGGAGCAGGTTTACAGGAAAGGATCTAGGCATTCTGGTGCACAACAAATTTAACAGGACTCAATACTTTAACTTGTGACAGAAAAGGATGTCTGTGTACTGAGCAGTACTAGCAAGTGCATAGCCAATAGGTTAAGAGAAGGGATTCTTCCTCTCTGTTCAGCACTTGAGATCACATCTGCAGTTATGTCCAGTGTTAAGCTCCCCAATACAAAACAGATATTACCACACTGGGACAAGTCCAGTGGAAGGCCTCAGAGATGGATAGGGGAATGGAGTACACAATGTCTAAAGAGAAGGTGCAAGGGCTGGATTTGTCCAGCCTTCAGAAGAGAATGGAGGGGAGTGGGAGACATCTTACTGCAGTCTCCAAATACATAATAGAATGACATTGAGATGAGTCTGACTTCGTCTTCTCTGAGTCTTGCAGCAGAAGGACAAGGGCCAATGGTCACAAATTGTAACAAGATAAATTCCAGTGAGCTCTAGTGAAAAGAAATTTTCTGCTACAAGGTAGTTTAATAACACTGGAACAGGTAGCCCTGATGGGTTATGTGTCCAGCTTATCTGGACAAAGACCTGAGACCATCCTACCTTATGCTGTTTGGAGCAGAGAGCTGCACTCCAGACCTCCAGATGCCCCTTCTAAACTGGATGAGCCTCTAATTCTAAAGAGACCCACCATCAAGTAAATTTGCTACCATTACAGCAGGTACCTTTGACATTACTAGAGCTTCCTGATCTATAGCATCTTTGCAGATGCTGCCACTGAGAAGCAGCTACTACAGGTTGTTAAAGCTGTGAAGTACTAGTGGGAAAGGGATTCTGTTACAAGTATTTTCCAATTTTCAGAAAAAGTTGAACAAATTAATATTCCTAAATTTGCCTTTTCTCTATTGTGGTAGAGCATGAAACCAGAAAAGCAAGATGGGATGCCTCCAATACTCTACCCTATTTTTCTACCCTTTAACTTTCATAAAATAAAATTTTAGCATAAGTCTAATAGCAGCTGATAATTATTGCAGCCATGATTACAAAGTTACTTGCAGACTCTTTCCTGAAGACTACCAAATAGAAGTTCCATGCAGACATTTGATGACCAATGATACTATCTACTAATGAGAAAGCTTCGTAAGCACATAAGTATGTGCTACCACAGAACAGATGAGGCAATGAAAATGTGATAGACTAGAAGTTAAATAAAAGAAAGCTCACTCTTAATCTTCTTTCTCCCTCCCATCTTTCTCCCTTTCCTCTTCCCTCCCTGACCTCCCGCCCCCAAGGTTTGCATGTGAGGCTTAGCAAACATGAAACATAACTAAAAGCGAGAAATTGCAGTGAGTGTATTTTTTGCTTGTTTTTCTTTCCATCTGATCCTTAGATTAGAAATGAATAATTACATTGTGCTTGTTTACATAGGGGTTGGGAAAGAAAGAGCTGTAACTTTACACCCACTTAACGAAGCAACACAATATAGCTTATCATCTATATACAGAATTAAAATTTACCTGGTGTCTGGTTCTGGTGAATGAAGAAAGAGGTTGTTATGAGTCTTCAAGGTCTGGGGAAAAAAAAAATACACCCCCCCCAACCTATTGTCTCATAAATAGCCATCATTTCTTGCTATCTTCCCATGTGGAAATTGTCTTCTTTCAGGTCACATCATCCGTCTGTATGCCTTGCCATTATTTTAGAGAATGCCAGCACAAAGCAGCATTTTCCTCTTAAACATCTTTCCTCAAAAACATCTGTGGGTTGCAAAAATGGTACCATCCTTCAGCTTACAGACCTGTAGAGTTGTTTGAGTTAGCAAAACTCTAAAAGCTAGTGTTGCAGTAAGGCACCACTTCAAATAAGCCCTATTACCAAGAATATATATTTTTTTTTAATGAAATAGGTATAGTTACTCAGTCATTTTCACAATGCATTAGTTTATCTTTTACACAGCTTTTTGATACATAATAATTTTGTACCCAATGCATAACATAAAAACTACAAGAATTCAGGAATGCTATTTTAAGTACTAATGACGGTAGTTCTAATTTCAGTCTATATTTGAAGGCTGAAAAACCGCTTACAGCTTTTTGTATGATGAGTCATTGGGAGTCATTCTGATAATTGTTTATTGAAAACAAACTCATACTTGTCTGAAAAGGCTACATCAATCATTAGTATCATTAAATAATGCAGCTTGGCTAAAAATTCCTGGTTCCCTTAAAAATAAGTACCTCTGATATGTGATAGACCTAGTGCTGCAATTAGTGTGTTTTCCTATTCTCCTGCTATCATTCTAATGGGTTCTAATGTAAATGCCAATGCTGGACTTCATCTGGAAGATGCTGTTCTAAGCCATGCTAAACACATCTGTATTTTTCAGCAGCCACTAAATGCAGCTGATTTTTTTTTTCCCCACCCAGTACTTTAGAGATATAGATAAGCAACAAACAAATACATTTATTTGTTCTTTGGGCAGTTTACAGGGTTGTTGTACTAGGCACAACATGTATAAACGTAGGAAAGCAAGAAGAAAGCAGGAAAATCTTATTCCACCATGATCAGTTCCTATGCCTTAAATAATGCCCTTTCATACTTACAGGCAGTTAAAAGAAAAATTATCATTCTGTCCCAGCTCTCAGCTGCAGAAGAACCTTTATCTGAGGAACTCAGTTCTGCATTAGGGCTTGACTGCTCTGGATTATTAAGAGATACTGTATCTCAGGCCACAGACAAAATGCATTTACCCTTATACAGTGCATAAAAGAAATGTTTCCCCCAAGCTTTACAAGGATCTTCATCTGGAAATACTTCCAGTGTGAGATTTATGCAATAAGATGATTTTTTTTGTTGTTTGTTTTCATTTTCAAAATGAAAAATCCTCTGACTCCTCCCAACCCCATCCTGTCCCCATGGGCGTCGGGCAGCTCTCCACTCTCCATCCTTACAACCAAGGTTTCACTTTTGAGCTTACAGTACCGTTTGATACAGCACTTTGTTAACATTCATGATTAATGATGAGTTATATCTCCACAGTGTTGTATCCCTGATGAGGGACTCTCGGGGAAGGTTTCCTTGGAGGGGCACTCGACAGTGATAAATAAGGGCAACATCCACGGGAACATTCACGCTATTCCCATAAGCACGTAGGACAGAGTGGACTGAAGTCTGAATCACCTTTCTTGGGTCAATGATCATTTTTTTTGGATTGATTACCTCTTTTCTGTCCGGCTCTCTGTGAACATGTTGCAATATGTTAATACCTGGCACAGTATTCCAGGACGAAATGTTGAACGTGTGGGTGGATATGGTTTCAGGGAAGATATGATTCTCAAACAGGAAAATTCCGGTCCCTGGGTTTTGTTCTTGAAGGCTGCTCATCATTGTTTTCCAGTCTGGGTGCTTAAGGGGAAGAATTATTTCATCAGCATCGTTAAGAACCACAAACCTGCTCCTCTGCATGTTACGATACACACAGTCATTCAGAGCTGTGATTTGTCCATAGTAGCCAATGTGTGTTCCATCTTGAGTGAAATGCCATTTAGAAGAGACCTTGAGGTGTGAGTTTATTGGCCAGGGAATTATCTCTACAGTGCCTTCTTCCGTATAAAACTTCAAGACTTTCTCCATCAGCTGGCTGCAGCTGTTTTTATAGATCACCACTTTCTGTACCCCAAGAATCTTATACATCTCCATACTCTGTATAAACTGCAAGACGTTGTTGTAATTTCCAAACATGGCAGAGATGCATACAGTGAAGTCAATAGAAAATGTCTCGGCCTTGCGATTTTTAATTTCGAACTTTGGCAGCTGGTCAATATTTCCATGTGGGGACCAATGGATCGACACATGTGTTGGATCACAGTTTTGGGGTTCCAAACAAACTATGTCTGCTGCACCATAAGGGAATCCAAATCTATCTGAATGAACATCAATGTTTGATTTTGATATGTATATCTTTCCACGAGGCTGACAGCAGAACCAGCAGTAAAGGTCTTTAACATCTTTATGGTGAACAATCCCAATCACACGGGTGACTTTGCTTTCTCTATCATCGAAGTATGGGGCAATAATAAAAGTTTTGTTACCCCTTAATGCTGTTATTGTGTTATTGGCAACTTCCCTTCTACACTTGCTACCTTCCTGAATTATTTTTGGCAGGAGAGAAAGTCTCTGTAACCTAAAATAAGAAAGTGTGATTGTTGAAGTTAGAGTAATAATGCACACAGCAGCAGCAAAATAGGATTTTTTCCCACCACAGAGCTTTCTGAATTTATCTAAATGTGGATGCAAGATTCCTTGTCCTTGTAGTTTATGCTGTTGCATCTGCAAGAAAGAAAATGAATAGCATTAGATAATGTTGTCCTATGTTCATTGCTCATAAATTTCATAGGCAAGATGGGGGACAAGTCTCTATCACTGTGCACTGACCTATCAGTGACTTGGTCAACATGCTTTTACACAAAATCAGTGATAAGAATATGCCTTTACTGATCAGTACTGTCTGTGACTCTCTGACTTTCCCTCTACATCAGAGGTATGGAACAGTTCCTTTATATGGAGTTTTCTTTAGGTACTGTGAGAGAATATGTTCGAGTATCATATAGCTAGCATATGACTGTGGATTCATAGGAATCCATTATTCATTATTTTCTGTAATTCAGATTTTAGAACATCCAATTAAGTAATTATACAGTAATTTTAAAGCAAAATGGAAACTGGAAACATTTTTTTTTCTCTGCACAATGTATAAGTAAAACACACCCACAAAACTCAACTGGACTTACCACAGGAAAGTTACAGGCAAAAACATAATTGAAATGAATACAGGATTAAGTAAGTTCATAGAAAACATGGCAATTAAGGATTGTTGCACATCATGGTCCAAATACTATAATGTAAATTCCCTAACCTGCAGTCCACCATAGGTGAGACAGTACACACAGGGAAAGGTCATGATACAATTCAGCAGAAGACAAGTGAATTGATGGAAGTACTATAAAATTCCACTTACGAGTGCTACCGTACTTAACATTGCATAAGGCAGGGTTTGTAGGGAAGGCAGCCTCATAGTGTTCTCAGTAGATATCCAGGTCTGCCAACATTGCTTGATGCCTGCAGACCCTGGCATGGCTCTGAAGGGTGAAGTCTTCCTCTCCTGCTGCTGCAGGTGCAGACAGTCACCACTGAGTACCTGCAGGGCCAAAGTCCTCAGCAGCAATCACATGCTGGCAAGTGTTGAGGTTTGAAAGAGCACTCATGGCACTCTCAATAGTGATTTGAGTGGAGCTCAGATTAGAATTTTCTTTACAAATTCATCTTTGGGGATCTAGACATAATGACTAGTAAGGGGACAGCAAGCCTGTTCAAAGGCCTGCTTGCACCACACAGATTTGCAGAAGATAAGTGCCCCAGATTAATCAAATTACCGCTATTTAAATCAGAAAAACTAGACTGGATAGAAGGAAGTGTCCCAGACTTCCAGGAAGAAGAATGGGGTAATATATTTCCACATGGAATAGACTGATTCTATTGCAAAGATGAAGATTGGTATTAATCATCTATTGTAAAATCAGAATTAGACCTAATATTCCCTTCTTTTCTTTTTTATATTTCATACGTTGTATAAAGATATTTTGAGGGCTTCTACTTCAATAGAATAGTATAATTTTAAATTTATAGGAGCAAAGTAAGAAAGAGACAAATCCATAAAGTATATAAACACCTAAATCTGTAGTTTTGAACCAGAGATCATACTCAGCATCTTCACAGCTTTGGAAGTGCCTAAGTTCATTGACAATTTCACTGTTTGGTTTGAAAAGTTCCTTAGGGGGCCTGTTTCTCTGCTTTAACATATTTTCCAAAATTAGTACTCTAACTTCTGTATGTCAGTTGAGTTTAGGCAGAAGATAATTGCCTCAGACTTCAGAAGAATATGTATTATCTTCCCCAACTATTATTTCCTCAAAAGGAAAAGTAAGAAGTTGCAAGGTCACAACATAACTGTTAAAACACCCCATTTCCCAAGACTGATACAGTTTATAGCAGGTTTTGACAGCTCCCAGAACTGGCTCTGCAGTGGAGAACTGTCGTAGGGCACCACAAATCTTATCACACCACACAAGGGACAAAGCGGAGCAGCAGCAGAGGTGCACATTGTGACTCTGAAATGGAGACTCTCCCCCAGAAACACTTACAATTTAGAGCCGAACCAAAAAACAAATGTATGGTTAAAAGCCTGATACTGTCATACAACTTTCTGCTAGAGAATTGTAACTAAGAACAACTCAAAATTTGTAAGTTTTTTTTTTTATTCAAACATTTTAAAGTTGGGCAAAAAGCTTACCTAGAGCATTTACTATTCTTAGTCTCAGGTTTTTATATATCTTAGCATTCTTATAACATAGAGTAGGTCCCATTTAACATTTATCCTTGATCTTATGTATTTATTTATGACTTAAAATATTGTTCAGTCCTATAGAATAAATAATCTTTACTAAACAAATATCACAATATATCAACATTAAAAATACAAGTAATTAATTACCTGTTCTTTTGTTCTTTCTTCTGCTTTTTTGGGGGGGGGGTGCTATATATAATGAACAACAAAGTATCTTTTCAACTGCATTTTGAACAGGGAGCATTTGAAAACCAACATACCTTTCAAAGCAGACAGTGGAGTGAAGTTTTGTTCAGTTCCCCTACTGGTTCTCCAGACAGTTATTTCATAGTATGGTGTACCTACCAATTGCTCAGTTCCATCCAGAAAGAAAAAAGCTTAAAAATTTTTAAGATAAATTGCAAGAATTGTTCAATACAGAATGAGACTAGGGAAAAAACATGTAGATACAATAGCTAAGACACTTGCCAACACATTTTATTTCAAACACTTGGTGTGCCTTAATGTCAGTAAAAGCATCCACGCCTACCAGAAAAACAAGTTTTTCTTCTTTTGAGCAAGTCATACAGCTCAAACACTACCTACCTCTGAACAACTTAATTTAAATTATAAACCTTCACGAGGACTTGCTCAAGCAAATCAAACCTAGGCTCTTAGGTGGTTTATTTAAGGCTACATGGTTAAGTTTCCTTGTGGAAATTACTCTAACATGGTGCAATATTTGGAGTTCCTACACACATTTAAAGAGAACTAGAAAAGCTTTCTGTATAAAGATGATAATTTCTGTTTGATGGACACTCATTCCTAAGGAATATGTTATAGGTCTAACTAAATGGGTGAATACGGGTCCTGATGAGGAAGTATGAGAGAGAGCGGAAACAATAGCAGATTACAGAAGCAGAGAAAAAAGAACATGCTATAGAAGTCAAGACATACCAAAACAGACCCTTAGGAAAAAAAATAAAGCCCTAATTATTCTGAGGAAAACTGAACATAATAAAAACTATGCAGATCTGCTATGTGCTTTAATACTAAATTAACCTAGCACTTTCAATAATTAGCTTGCACCAGTTTATTCCTCTTCAGTATTCCTCCTAATTTAAAATTGGTTTTTTTCCTCCCTCTCTACTGCATTTATGTACAAGAGTCATACCCATATGACATGTAGTCATATCTCTTCTAGTCTCCTTTTTTGCTAGTTTTTCATTAAACAAGACAGGCCGTTCTAATTTCTACTCAAAAGAAATACTCTTCCTTGGTTAGGTGCTTCTCCACATTTGGCCCAGTTTCAATTAGTCTTAGCACAGAAGACCAGAAATGTATGGTCATCTTCTATTTGTAAATGACAATGACAAATGACTGGATCATTGTAGGAAATATTCTTTCTTACTGTATACTAGAATTACATTTTTTTTGCAGATGCATCATATTGCACAGGTAGATCTCAGCCTGTCTGTCATCAGCCTGGTATTGCAACACTAACCTTGTCTCTCACTCGAGAGTGCAGTTACCCAATGTGTTTATTCCTTCAGCAAGGTCGTAATAAAGAGTACTTGTCCCAGCTGATTGAACTAATCACATTTCTCCTTATTTCTTTAGTTGTCTTCCTTCTAAACTACTCTAAAGCCTTGCATCCAATTAAGACCACACTTGCAGATACCTAAATGACCTCCCCCACTCCTCACCTTTCTTAAACAAAAGGACAGTTCCTGCTTTCTTTTGTCACATTGTAACACCATGATTGTGACACATTTATTAAGCGTCTGTTCTTGGTTCTTCAATAGCTTGCCTGTCTTCCTAGAATTTTGAAATGGAAATTATTTAGTAGCACCTTCCAACTGGAGTGTTGCTTTTTTTTTAACCTTTGCTATACTTATGCCTGTTTTCAGACATTCCCATTATCTTTAATTTCCTCAGTTAACATTATCCTTATTAAAACTCGAATCAAAGCACTACTTTTAGTTCAAGTGGTATCCTCAGGTCATTACTCATCTTCCCCACACATTCTATGCAATGTGGCCTACCTTTTGAATTTTTCTTGGTACCAGTAGAGCTGAAGAGCTTTCCTGATAGTCAATATTCTTTGCAAAGACTATAACTGAGCTTAATTTTTGGTAATTCTCACTTTATCCCTACACCTCCTGACTTGGGGTGGGGATGGCAGGGGAGTAAACATATTTCAAAGATGATTACAAAATTTCATAATATGCAGCACTAAATTCAGTAGTACATGAATGATGAAAGCCTTATCCTTGAACTAGCTATGGTCAAACATGAAGTCAAAAAAGTCAAGAGTAAGAAATAGCATTACTATTTTTTTTAATGTAAAATGTATTCTATATCCTCTGTTTATTGCTTTGCCAAAAGTAACAAAGTAAAGCATTGATGCTTAAATATAAATAAAAGTTCCAAAGAATAATAATAATTTACCATCTTAATATAGACTACCTCTTGACATTTTTTTTCCCCAGAAAGGCTGTTTGCAGTTCCAGCGGTTTTTCCACTGTTATATGAGCCATTTTCTGAAGTTTATTGGTTGAAGGGCTAAACTGAAGGCAGTATTATTCCACTGCTGGTGAAATATTGCTCTAACATAGATTACTTTGCCCATTTCTATTCTCAATCTGAAGAAGATGATACAGTATAGCATAATTTTGTAATACTTGGTTGTGTATTAGGCCTGGCACAAAAGCAAACCATATAATTTTCTGTACATGTATAAGTTTTTCTTTTATAATCTACTGCACTTCAAATTGTAAACAAAATGGTAAACAATTGTAATAATCAGCTTTTGTGTTCTTTGAAGAGAAATAGTTCAAGTAAAGTAAAAGTTCACAACAACAGTTAAAAGGTCTTTTTTTCTCAGCTTTTTTTTCTTTTACACTGAAACCACTCTTTCAGGAGCTATGCATTCTTTACATCTAAAATTGCCCTCCCAGACTTTGAGTGTGTGACGATGGCGATGCCAGGAAAAAAAAAAAAAAAAAAAAAAAGAAAGAAAGAAAAAGAATGTTGTACAATTAATAAATATCTTTAATTTTCCAGTAAGGGGTTAGCACTAGTACCCCAAAATTACAGCTGACTGCCAACAGATTATGCTACTTGCCAGGTGTGAACAAGGTCCTGAGCCTGGCCAGCCTCTCCCACAAGGGCAAGGGAAGCCAGTAACAGGATCCGAGGCAGGAGCTGCATGCAGAAGCTCTTCATGTTCCCAGCAATTTCATGAGGCAAAGAGCTGGCGGCAGACCTGGGAGTGCCAGCCACCTCAGGTGCTTCAAAACCGGCAGCTGCAGCGGCTCCTGCTCTGGCACCTTGGCGCTGCGGTGCTCACCCAGTCCCCAGCCGCTCCAACACCCGGCACTGCAGCACACAGAGACTACACGTGCCTGGCTGCCCTGGGGGACCCTGCACTCAACCCTCATGTTTGTCTGTTCATCTCATTAACCTCCTATAAAAGACAGAAGCACAAACGAGCCATTATATTTGCAAATTGCAAACCAATGAAAAATAGTAAATGAAACTAATAATTACATGATCATAAAACCCAGTCATTCACACTAACATTTTTATCTAATAATTTTACAGCCCAGGGTTTGGACTTAGAGACAGCAACTGCTACTGTGGGCATTCAGGTGATAATGTCCAAATTGAAACTCCAAGTTCTATGAACATTCTTGATGAGATATTTTCTAATGGTGATTGCCATAAATTTTATGCTTTGCCTTGTGTGAACAATAGATGATCCTAAATCTGCAGTGTATCATTGGGGAGAACATAATGTTAAATGCTTATTGCAATGCCTCTCTTTGTTTCAGTGCTGCACTTAAAATCTTAGTTTACCCAGTACTTAAATTTTGTAACTAAAGACAGACGTATATTATGTCTCCAAAGTGATGAATCCCTGAGTTCAAAAAAAAAAAAAAAAAAAAAAAATTAGATATCCTGCAATGACATGTAACAGTGTCATCAGGTTTTTCCCAAAGTTTCCCTGACAACTCTACAAGTCAGAGAATTGAGGACAATTCTCAATTCTCAATTGAGAATTGAGCTTTTCTAGGGTCAAATACAAGTTCTTTAGTTTTGAAATTATCTGCACTGGGTGCCTTATTTCAGGTCACAGACAAAATGCATTTACCCTTATACAGTGCATAAAAGAAATGTTTCCCCCAAGCTTTACAAGGATCTTCATCTGAAAATACTTCCAGTGTGAGATTTATGCAATAAGATGATTTTTTTTTTGTTTGTTTTCATTTTCAAAATGAAAAATCCTCTGACTCCTCCCAACCCCATCCTGTCCCCATGGGCGTCGGGCAGCTCTCCACTCTCCATCCTTACAACCAAGGTTTCACTTTTGAGCTTACAGTACCGTTTGATACAGCACTTTGTTAACATTCATGATTAATGATGAGTTATATCTCCACAGTGTTGTATCCCTGATGAGGGACTCTCGGGGAAGGTTTCCTTGGAGGGGCACTCGACAGTGATAAATAAGGGCAACATCCACGGGAACATTCACGCTATTCCCATAAGCACGTAGGACAGAGTGGACTGAAGTCTGAATCACCTTTCTTGGGTCGATGATCATTTTTTTTGGATTGAAAACCTCTTTTCTGTCCGGCTCTCTGTGAACATGTTGCAATATGTTAATACCTGGCACAGTATTCCAGGACGAAATGTTGAACGTGTGGGTGGATATGGTTTCAGGGAAGATATGATTCTCAAACAGGAAAATTCCGGTCCCTGGGTTTTGTTCTTGAAGGCTGCTCATCATTGTTTTCCAGTCTGGGTGCTTAAGGGGAAGAATTATTTCATCAGCATCGTTAAGAACCACAAACCTGCTCCTCCGCATGTTACGATACACACAGTCATTCAGAGCTGTGATTTGTCCATAATAGCCAATATCTTTGGCATCCATGGAAAAGTGCCATTTAGAAGAGACCTTGAGGTGTGAGTTTATTGGCCAGGGAATTATCTCTACAGTGCCTTCTTCCGTATAAAACTTCAAGACTTTCTCCATCAGCTGGCTGCAGCTGTTTTTATAGATCACCACTTTCTGTACCCCAAGAATCTTATACATCTCCATACTCTGTATAAACTGCAAGACATTGTTGTAATTTCCAAACATGGCAGAGATGCATACAGTGAAGTCAATAGAAAATGTCTCGGCCTTGTGATTTTTAATTTCGAACTTTGGCAGCTGGTCAATATTTCCATGTGGGGACCAATGGATCGACACATGTGTTGGATCACAGTTTTGGGGTTCCAAACAAACTATGTCTGCTGCACCATAAGGGAATCCAAATCTATCTGAATGAACATCAATTTCAGCATTAGTTACCTGTATTTCACCATGAGGCTGACAGCAGAACCAGCAGTAAAGTTCTTTAACATCTTTATGGTGAACAATCCCAATCACACGGATGACTTTGCTATCTCTATCATCGAAGTATGGGGCAATGATAAAAGTTTTGTTGTTTTTTAGGGGTGTTATGGCATTTTGAGCAAGTTTTCCTCTGCAAAGGTGACCTGCTGGACTGGCAGTTGTTGCCTGGAGGAAGATTTTTCTAGTTATATTATTCTGTAGATGAGTACCTTTCCTGGAGCAGATTAAAATGCTTGCAAATATAAGGATACACGCAACAACAGTAGAGATGTGTCTTTTTCCACAGTGTACCATTGCTGAACAACACAACCTGAAACTTAACACACTGCTGTACAGTCTTCCATTCACTTTTTCTAAAACAAAGAACAAAAAAAAATCACTTTGAATCATTGCCAAAGAAAGAAAGACTTTGCATTGAACTGTACTCAAACTCATTTAGAAAAAAGGGGTTTGGAAAGAATGACCTTTTGACTTGCTTAAATGGCTATTACTTTACATGTAAATTGATTTTCCTACTAAAGATCACAATTTTAAATTGGCAGTTGATTTCAGTAAGACTTATGTGAACATTGTGACCATTCAACTTACCTACATACACAGCTGAGCCTTTTCACCTTGCCATGGAAAGTTCAAGTCCTCTGAATAAGGTGGTACCAAAGCTGATCGCAAAGTGGAAACTTTCAATAACAATATATCTTGGTGTTTACACATGTTAAAGCCATCAAGCAGATGGAAGGCAAATTAAAACAAAACCGGACTCTGCTATTGGTGGCCATAATGGCATGATAAAATGTGATACGCCACAACAACACTTCCCAACAATTAACCATTAAAATCTGTATCATCTGTAGATTTTCTGTCCTCTTTTGTATGCATTCAATCCCAGTGGAATAATGACAGCTTTCTAATTACTCACAAGATTGCATTAGTTACAGCTCTTCACTGACTTTAGAGTTCTAGGTTTGAAGAACATAATGAAAACACTGCAGTTTGGTGTAATTAGCAAATCCAAGGTGTTGCTCAGCTGTTCTTTTTCATTTTTGTGGCCTATAAAATAAGTTAGTTTAGAGGATGCACAATAACCCATTCTCTAAGCTAAAGTCTTGTGTATTGTTCTCTGAGAATTGTGATGTAAGCTGTACATCTTGCCCTTTCCAGTAAGGGTAATTATTAATTTTAAGATTACATTGTGTGTGCTGAATATTTTTTCTAAACTGCTAAGAAAGTCACAGTTACTTGGGTCTGCAGAAAGTATCCACCTAATTTAAATACTTTTAATGTTGCCTGCTGAATTAACTGCTAAAATTAAAATATGCATTTTTACCATTATCTCAGCAGTAGATAAACAGGACCTTATCAGTCATACTTGCATAAAGAAGATGAAGAAAATATATAGAAGTTGTGAAAAGTGGTACTGCAGCATCAGTTGTTAAACTCCACTAAAAGTCCTTTATTGTTATTCCTATTTTTGGATTGTAACCCATTTACAATTACTAACATGTTTTTCAACAGAAAACTAAGAGAAAATATGTTTTAGAGTGAGGTTTTTCTCATAGGAATATTAATTGGGAAGTAGGATTGAAAAATGATTATGGAAAGCTTCTTTGAAAAAAAAAATACACAGAAGAGAACCTGACAACAACGTGGAAAAACATCAATCATCTCAATTCCCTGTCCTGGCTTTATATCTACAATTGCTTTTATTTTCTTTTTTTAAAGTATGTATGTATGTGTATATATGTGTGTGTGTGTGTGTGTGTGTGTGTGTGTGTGTGTGTGTATTTTATATATATATATATATATATATATATATGTAAAATTTTTTTTGAGGTAGAGATTTGGCAGTCAGTGTTCTCTTGGAAGAAATCAAGAAGATTCTTGATTTTAGAGGTCAGGAGCAGAATTAACAGAGGTCAGGAGCTTCCAATAAGTTGTAAAAGCAGAATAGTTTATGGGCCCCATTCTTTTCTTCGCAACTAAAAGAACAACAAAGTGATTGAGGAAGGTATAGAACATTAGAGACTTCCAATAAAAACTTTTTTTACTGTTCTAGAAGGATGACTTACTGCGTAAGAGACTGGAGAAATATAGGTAACAAAAAAAAAGCATTGTTAAAATTTCTCATTGTTAGTGTCTGTCATGCTCATTTAGAGAGATATAAGGTGCTTTTTTGATATAGGTACTTAGCAAAAAATTATACATTTCTGCTGAAAATTCTTTTCAACTGCCAGTCTTACACTCCAGACTGCTCTATGCCTTTAAATCATGTAAATTGAGAAATTTACATGAAAATTGCATTTTTAATATTAAGAAAATATTAACATACTGTTGTTAGTCTCTTTCTGCAACAGAAACCTAACAGCAAAATGCACTCATGGCAAGTACTCTCATTTACCCCATCTCCCCATTGGAACATTGCTATTTTCTAGCAATTGTTAAAAAAAGGGCGGGGGGGGGGGGGGGGAGAGAGAGAGAGAATGCACACATGCGTAATTCCTATGCACAGAAGGTGCCATCTTAATGCATAAGTTGCACAAAGTAGGAAGTCCACTTACACCTTTACCTGCATTTCACATCTTTTTTAATCAGATGAAAACCAATTGCTTGGTATAGTTTCTCTTCAGAAATTTTGTATGACTACATTACTTGATTCAGGCAATGCAAATTTATTCCAATAGTCTATTTTTTAGGCCAACAGGCCTGCTATAACAGAAATAGTTGTTCAGCCACTTCAACTTGATCTAGGACAAAATAAACCAGCATTCCTGTTCTAAACCTGCGGTCTCCTAGGGCATGAACAGTGATTTGACAGTAATTTTACAGAAAGGGACAAGAAAGAAATGAGTCACTTCTGTTATTTAAAGAAGTCTATAAAAACTAGAGAGATGCTTAGAGATACACATCATCTGTTTAAATAATCTGTTGTTTTGCCCTCACAGAATTGCTTAAAGAATTTCTGGAAACCTCCAGTGGTTGCTAACTCTGGTCACATTTCTGTCTTTTATCTTGAGCTGCTCTCAGGGAGATTAGTTAATATATAATTTTTTTCAAGAAATGGATGGCATCAATTCCTAAATATGAAATATAATTTTTGAGTGCAAGCCTGTGCCATCTCTTTGAGAATCTGCAGGTTGCAGGCATTCACTGGTGTCCAATTGACTGGGTGACTAAAAGATTCTTTTTTCTAGCTGGAGCAGGATTATTATTAAAAAATGTTTAATATTTTATTAAAATATTATTATTATTATTATTATTAAAAAAGAAAAGCTGTATCTTGGCTGTTGCCCGAGCAGTCATTTCTGGACCAGAATAGCCACTCTGAATAGAATTCTGAAAAAGGATTCGGCATACATACTCATTAAGAAATACTTACAGCTGTGCTTTGTACTGTCCTTTCTTCAAATGAATGCAAGTTGGTGAAACCTTACTACATAAAAGGTGACATTCGACTATTGGGCTAACGACCAGACTTTCATCATGACCAAAGTCACTACAGACTCTTTTAGCTATTGAAAACATATTTTGCGTGATCAGAAGCTGAAAAATATCCCTCCTGTTCAAAAGAGGAGCCTTTAAAATACATTAGCGACTCTCTCTGTTTAGATTAATGCCACTAGCAATACAAAGAAAAACCCGGAAGACAACGTTTTACTGTAACATATGTTATATGAACAAAGTTGAGTAAGATCTTGCTTTTAAGAGCTGTGTTATGGAGCTTTATAAAGCATGATCACCCATTTTGCCTTGTTCAGTTAGCCAAAACCTCAGCATCTTGTGGTTGTTATATAAGGAGAAAATAATTGTTAATGGAATCCATGTTTGTTGTCTAAATACTTCACAAGAACACAAGAAACCATGCATTCCTAGGCACAGTAGGAATCAAACAAGACATAGTGTATTTACTCACAGTTCAGAGTCTCTTTGTCTAGCACTTCACGCTTTCCACTGCTTCAACCTGAGTTCTGTCCCTTGCTCCTTTGAAAGGGAAGACCTTGCAGCCTTGCTTGCCTCCTCAACATCTGCTTCCTCTGCAATTATACTGGTACTTCTGGCTGCCTGTGGGAAATCCGGTGACTTTGTTAACTTCCTGTACTGTAAATCAATTTGCTTTCTGCTCTGCCATTTTCTCAGATGAAAAACTTTATCAGTTTAATAGAGTAACACGTTCTCCAAATCATATTATATCTTTACAGCATCTCAGTCTATCGAATAGTCATGTTTATTAAGTGGAAGAATGATAGGCGATCAGGCTGCTCTTGCCTGAGGTAAGGCTGGCTGTGTTACTGTGGTTGCTGTTTGTGCCCATTAAGTCAAGAGTCTCCAAGCAATGATACTGCTGAAAAAAAATGTGTATGAGCATTTTGTTTAGTAAAATAAAACATCAGCAACGACTAAATTAGCCCTAGGAACCCATTAATAACTTCGATGCTAAGCAAAACAGACCATTACACAACTAATATCCACTTCTCCTTTACCCCTTGACTTGGCTCAGTTCAGCATGAGAAATTTTTATCCTCTTTAACAGCACACTTTATCAGCTGACCCTCTAGGTCAACGTTTTCAAACAGGTATGTTGTTAAAATTGCTAGAATTCTGAAATACCTTAATAGCCTTATTTATAAAGTGTTTATTGAATTTATTTTCAAAAGGAGTCTCTGAATTTGTACTTGGTTTTCATCATATGAAAAAAAGTCAGCTTTTTTGAGGGAAAAACTTAATAAACACGCAGCCTTTTCTGACTTGCTTATCTCTTATTAACCATCTTGCACTTCTTGTGCATCTTGGTTTCGTCCTCTATTAAACAAAAAGCATGATTTTTTTGCTACACAACCTGTTTCAGATAGCTAAGAGACAACTTTGGTTCATCAACATTCTGTCATTGATTTTTCTTCTGGTACACAACAGAAGCCTGCTCTTCCTTCTTTCTGTCCCACCACAGATCTCTCCCTGCAGAGTCACCCCACTCTACTCTACAGCCAGAAGAACATTACTGTATTTGCTAGGGGAAACACATCTTTCACTTCCCTTCTTGTCACTCCTTCCTTCTGAACAGTGGATCCCCATTCCTTCCATTTCTCAGGCCAGGCCCAGACAGATTTTCATGAGGCACGTATCAGGGAGCAGCACGGGCCGGGGTGACAGACCTGAGTGAGGGAGCAGCACAGGCCCAGAAACTCTGTCCGAGTTCAACCGTGAGTCATTGGACAAGTCCGCAGTGAGGAGGCAAGTCCGCAGCGATGCTGGGAAGCAGGTCCACAGGCCAGGCTCAAGTCCAGCGATGGTACGGTCTGGCCATAGCTGAGCTGGAGACCAGCACGCCCACAGCATGGCTTGGGCCAGACTTAAATGGGCTCCTGGTCCATGGGCAGGGCTGTGGGTGGTGGCCCCAGGAGAGGCTGGTCAGGGCCATAAAGGCCTCTCAGTGGCCCAGAGTCCTGGCCAACAAAGGGCTACTTCCACTTCTAGCTAAGGTACAGTAACTCTTCTATACATGCTCATTATATAGGCCAGACACTTAAAAAAAAAAAAAAAAAAAAAAAAAAAAAAAAAAAGGAAAAAAAGGAAACCCCCCAAATTCACAGCCATCAATAAACAAAGAAAATGATTAGAAAAGAAGTCTTCCATTCTGAAGAGTTCATATTTATTTTCCTGAAACTGTAGCACAACGCCACCAGGGCTGTATCAACTCATCCTGGGTGCAGTGGCTTCTCCAGACAGGTTGTGCTCATGCCCAGAGCCCTTCTCTCATTTTAGAAAGGAAATATGTCACTTCATAGATAGAGGTGACTTCCAACTTCTTTGCTTACCTTTGATTTCCAGTTTCTTTTGTGAAATCTCCATTCTATGAGATCTCTGTTGTGATGGGAGGGAATTACTAAGCTGAAGGAAGCATGGAAGTCACCAAAGGTGCCGCTCCTGGTCTGATCATTTGTGTCTCTCTGTAAATAACTGGCAGAAGGAACGAGGAAACAGTCCATTGCAAACTGGACTTCAGCACCAACGTGTGTCTCTTCCCTGGCACAGCTTTCCTCAGTGGCTACATTAACTGTTTATTGACTAGAAAGAGAGGAATGTTTGAATGTGTTAAGAATGATCCTGAAATACACTGTAACACTGACTAGTTTCCAACGTTTGGGTGGAAACCAGATGTTTACTGCTCATTTCTGCTTATTCCACCCAGTAAGAGGGAAACAGTGAGGTTCAGAGACTGGCAATGAGGCAGACTAAAGGACTGAAGATGCTTCCACATAAAGACGCAAAGGAATCAGTTAGCCCATTTACCTTGAAGCATAGGCCAGGAGAAAAAAGGCCTATGAGAGAGAGATACAAAATAATAACTGGAAGAAAAAAAAAAACCCTCAAAACTTTCCCAAAGCCCTACCACAATTTCTTTCCCCATATTCTCCTTCCTTAGTTCCAATTCTCCAAACAAGGAGAAATTCAGCAAATGCAGAGAGTGTTTAACTTGAATATAATCCCCATGTATATCCACTGTGATGACTGTTTTTTCCACATCCCTTCAGAGGACATGCCCTTACTGTGCATGCCGAAGTTGCCAGCTGGGCCCACACCTGCCTGCAAATTGCTCTCACTGTCAGGGTGTATTTCTGCTCCCTTTCAAATATTTAAGGAATAAAATACCATACTAGCATGCAACCACTCTAGAGACCCTAGATGCACACACACATATACAAGATGTTTGCATAATATTAAATATATTAGTATATGTGAATGATATACTATCTATATAATATATATATATAAATACTATGTGTGTGTATATATAGTAGTATATAAAAAGTATATATAAAAACATACCAAAAACTGAAAAAGTAATTCTAATCTAGGGTATATTAAGACTCATTTGTGGATGTATCTAATCAGAGAATTCTACAATGCATACAGATATTGGAACTGCGAGTTTTAAACAGTAAGCTTCCTACAGACCACATACTTGTCTCCCAGTGTAGACGTTCCTAATGCTTTTAGGTATGGATGGATGTAGGGCTGTTAAAGGGTAGAGAGGTCAAGCAAACCTGATCAGCAAATGTGCATGCACCTACAGATGCTTTGCTTGTACAGTGTCTTCTTACCTCATTTCTGTCTTTGACCTATGTTTCTGGTTTGTTTTTGTCTAGTTGCTTTTTTCTGGTTGCAGCACCTGAATCATCTTGGAGTGTTGTCATACATTATTTAAAACTACTGATACCTTTGCAAAGATTTACATAACTCCTGACCACAAAATAGCTTTGGGATTAACAATTAGACTTCTAAAAATAATTTACGCAGAAAAGATAAACGATGAAAAAAAACGCTCTTCAATATTTCTGCAAAGCTTCAACTGGTCACCAAATAACAGGGTAAGAAAGAATTATAGTCTGTAATGGCAGAAACAGCGTGTCTCACAGCCTCTTGCAAGGCACCTGAGGTGAGTCACCTCAGATAGTGCTGTTGCCCATACTCTAAAAACATCTATAGGACTTCCTCAACTTTTTAAAGAAACAGAACTGGATTTCAGTGATGTTCCATGTATGATTTTCTCCATCTGAAAACAGGTTCCTCAGATTTAATAAGCCAGCAGCTGCACTAGCAATTTGCCATATTTTGGTTTCAGAATCTTGGGGGGAAAGAAAGGCTCATGTTAATAACAAAGCTAAATCTGCATAAAGCATCACACACTGAATGCTAGGGAACAGAAATAGAGACAAGCAAATAGTTTTTCCACCTTAGCTCTGTAAAAACAATGAGTCAGTGATAAAGCAAGTACAAATGCTAGCCTCTCTAAGTTGTAATGATTAAACAGAAATGACAACATGTAGGGAAAAAAACATCATCAGAAAGCCAACTAACAGCAAATATGAAATAAATCTCTTCAGAGACGAGCAAGCATTTAATAGACCACAGTTCACAGAGGCCTAGCTCCAATCTTCTCTAACAGAGCACATCAGACACATAAAAAAATTATTGAAAAGAGACAGTTTGTAAGCAATTCCACCTACATGGCCTGTATCTAGAGCTAAGGGATTACAGTGAGTGCATATCTGTCTGCACTGAGACAGCAGCTGAGCAAGCTCACTGCAGCTCTGCTGGAGGAAATAACATGGTACCAGCACGCTAGTTCCAGTCACCATCAGGATAATCCCAGTAGATATGATGATCTTAAGACTTAGCTGATACAGAAATTGGTAGCTCTGACATTATACACTCTCTCCCTTTCTTTGATTCCTTAGAGCAAAAGAGGGCAGCAAACTAAGGAAGCTTGAACCCCCAAGGATATCCAAGGAACTGAGTATCCACCTGTGCTCCACAGATGCTTCTCCTAACCATCAATCAGGACATTCACTACCTGGGAATTGCTAGTTATCTTCTTAACATTTCCCACCTTTTGCTAATTGAATATAGTTAACCCACTGGATTCACAGCCCTTTACACCTTTGGAGATGGTGCCTGCCCACAAGAGGTGATATGAGCACACGCTTGCAATAGATACTAAGACAAAAGCAGGGCCTAGGGCAGCTTTAGATTGGGTTATGCCATGGCCTGCTGAGCTCCTCAGGTAGTTGTAGGGTTTTTATAAATACTGATGAGCCTCTGTTTCTAATCCCATGCAAGAAAACTACATTGTCCCCATGATAAAAATTCAAAACAACTGTATGAATCTGCTCAACTTCTTTGTTAGAGGTAAGCAACTACTATCTTCCTCTTGGTGATGACTCCTCCAGAAATTATCTGCTCACAAAAAGGCTGTTATATGAAGACTATGGTGGTTCTTCCCCCCCCCTTTTTCCCCATCCCCCCCGCAATGACACATATTTGTTGGTAGGGTTAAAACAATTGTACAGCTAACTAGAGCTGAATGAAGTAGCTGCACTTCCAAGTACTGCTGTATTTGAAAGCGTAAGAAAAAAAAATAAAAAGGATCTATTATCTAAGAAGAAGTAACTTTCTTGTGACTCTCCCCATTTCCCTTTCACCTATTAATTTCTGCACCAGCTACCCCTTCCCTTGCTCCTTGTTTTCACTTTCCTTTGTTCAGCGAGTTTGACATCTCTCCCTAAAAGACAGAGCATACTTCCACTGCCTTCACTTGTAACAACAAATTTCACATGAAGTTTTGTTCTGCTACAGGAAATCCTAACCATTTTGTCACAACAAACTGCCAGTGTTTCCAGGGTGTTTCCATGTATTCAAAAATGACACTTCTCATTTAATTAAGGGTGCAATATCAAGCAATAAATCTTATGTAAAACAATTCATCTACCTGGCTGTTTCTACTACTTCAGTCTTCAGGAATGAGATGACTTTTTCCTCTACTGACACTAGAGTGAATTTATTTGTTTTCTGACCTTGCTTCTTAGTTTTATTTTCAATAACATTGTGCTTTCAGACCTGAAGCATGAATGTTTATCTGGAACACAGTAAACTCTTCCTTAAAGCTGAAAAGCTGATCTCTGCCTGCAGTCATGCACTTCCTGCTAGTAGAGCCCAGAAGAATACTTCCTCCAATTCATTACTATCTGTACTTTCTCATGGACAAGTGTGTTGGAGTTGACGTAAAATAGGTACATTCATTTTTCCTAATAGGCCAATCTGTCTTGTTCTCACAGCTGTAGTCTACTGAAGCATGTAAACTTTGACCAGTTTTCTTTTTTAGTTGCCCTTTCCCTAAGGAATGATCCGGCACATTTTCTGAACTTGATAAAAAGAAAAAAAGTTTATATTAATAGATTACAGCTACGGAAATATTGCAGCAAACACTACTGATTTCAGAACAAAAATAAAGGCAATTTATCAGTGCTGTGACTTACCTACCTGGCACAACTTGACATGTGAAGCTTACTAAATATTTCATTTTTGGTTCCTCTTTAATGAGCTCTTCAGTACTCATCTTTGTGTGCTTTTTATGCAAAAAAGCAGATAACATTATAGTGAAATACTGCAATGCAGAAAATTGTCCCCTTTCTCCCCTAGCATTTGCTGCTTTAAGAATAATACATACAATATGGGACATCCTGAGTGTTGCTCAGCCTTCCTAACATGCTTGTTTGCTTTATTGTGTAGCTTATTCGGAGAAGAAGAATTCTGATCAATACCTTCTCCCACTAAAACTGATTTTCATTTGGTAGATGTAAGAGGCAGTCATTCATGCTTTCTTCTGAATTTCTTTCTTCTTTCTTTATGTCTGCAATTTTTGCAGGAGGACCACAAAATATTTATAATGAAAAACTGGGTTTGGCCCTGGAGGCAAATTCTATATATAGATCCAAATGACTTCCAAGACTATAAGGTAATAAAAAAACAATAAAAAAGTTTTAGTTTCTGTTTCTGGGTGATGTGTGCTTTCTTGCTCAGCATTGAAAGCAGCTGTTTCCATGCAAGCTTACCCTGTTCTCAGTTTCACATTAGGTAACTTCTCATTTATCCCTCAGGCAACTCTCAAAAAATTATGGTGCTGCAGAAGTTAAAGTATCCATTTTGTCATTCATAATGTGCAGCTTATTTACTTTGAGCGGTGAAAAATACTGCTTACAACAAGAGAAATGATCCAAAAAAAAAAAAAAAAAAAAAATAGACACTGCATGTTGATTCTTTTGCAAGAGAAAATTCTAGTAAACACCTGATTGCTAGGCTCTCCCAATCATCAGTGCTCAGTGTTTCAAGGCTCTGATGTGCATCACTGAAATCAGAAAGGAAATTCCAGATTTTAGTATCAGAAGCTATTATTACCACGGGTTTCTCTGTTGTACTGTTTAATGCATGGCAGATGATTTTGCTTTGATTTTTTTGTAGTAGATGAAACATTTTTTCTGATTAATTTCACTGAGTGGAAGACGAGATCCCAAGTTTCTGAATAAAGTTTAATAAGTGTGAATAAATTTACTCTGACACCCACAACAACATATAGGTGTGGCTGTGATTAAACACATTTCTCTGGAAGGCAGTAGAATAGGTTTGTCTCCACTTCTTTGGACTTTCTGTGTCATACTCGAAAGAACTACAAATTTGGAGGGATATTCAGTTTTCTGTTACAAATTTTGATTCTATTGTATCATCTATATTATTAAATGATTAGAGGTTATGCAACTATAAAGTGTATTCATCAACTGTGTCATCATTCAATCACAAATAAAACATACTTGCTGCCTTTGAGCTGAAAAGTTCCTTCTTTACCTCTACTATTCTTTTCCAAAGTATTTTATTCTTAACAGCATACATACTTTGCACATTTTTTTCATCTTTAAATTTACAACCAAATGCAATTCCTCTCAAAGTAAACCTTTTTTACGTTAAAGTATTTAGTTAGTGAAACAATCATTATCAATGTAACAAGCTGAAAAATACAGCAACTTGATACAAGACTGAGGTAATGAAATATTTTGCCAAAAACCTAGATTCCCACACAAGGCTTAAAAGTTTAGTGGTTATTATGGGTGAGACAATTCACAAGAATTATAGAAAGAATCCTTACACAAATAGCATGCAGTGGACTGCTGGAAAATACGGCCAAAAATAGTGCAACAGTTTTCACAAGAAACAAATGAAAATGTAGAAATTGGTATCCACTATAATGTGACAAATGTGTCGCAATTTGAAAACTACTCTTTGCCTCGTTTTAGTGCTATATGGAAAAACATGTATTTTGGCACTGAATTACATTAAAATTGCACACTAATAAATTAGTAATATTACCTAAATACATTTTATGCCTTCACAATCCCAAAAATAGCCATTCTGACATAAGGTTTATTTCTATGCAACTATTACAGCTATTCTCTTTGATGGATGAAACCTTATATGGTTTGTGATATTTTTGCAAAAATGGTATTTTAATCAGTACTGATATGCACCATGTTGTGCTTTTAATTCACAATAAAAGTATCAGATACGGAATGCTAGCAAAAACCCAAACCAGTAGCTACAAACTGTTTGATGCTTAAAAATTCATCTAAAATTGGATCCAGATTTTAAAAATAATACTCTTATATCGCTCCATCATTCTGAATCTTTTCTTTTTTCTATTTGTGCAGCAATTTCACAATTGTGCTACGCTGAAAAGACATTTACTTGGCTATCATGTAAGACTATTATTTGCTACATTCATATCTCTTCTATATAATGTTTTTAACACTCAAATGATAATAGTGGGAAGGCATTCAACTAACTTGGCATGTTTCCAAATTCCAGGGTTTTGAGTAGGGTTACTCAAAGGACTTCATTTCTCCACATATGCATTGATTTCTGTTAGTGACAAATGACTGGATATAAGAATTGTCCTGAAATGTTTTCTTTTTCATGCCCCACTCTTTTGGGGCCTATCACAGTTTCAGGTAAAAATACTTCCTTTCTAACTGTGAATCTGTTTTACAAACAAGATAAAATGGACCATTCTGTAACTTCTCCAACAGGCTCTATGGCTCTCAATTTTGAAAAAAAAAAGGTATATTTTTGAAGGATAGAAAGCTCTGCCTCTTGTGAATACAATGACATACATAATGCTTTAGAGACTCTCAAGCTATTAAGGTCTGAGTGTGTACCAGCTCATTTTGTCGCTATGGTATCAGTCAGCAGTTACTGTTCCTTCTGAGACAGGCTAGTCATACACAAGCAAAAGTTGTTACAACATCTACTAGTTTATCTCCATTGCAATAAGATAGAAAAAATGTCACGAGTCATCATCTGTGTTCTCTTCCAAGGAATCACATTAAAAACCGAGTAGGTATTTACACGTCTAATGAATGTAAACATCATGCGAGTAAGTGTTCTATTTTAGATTCATCTTATATTTAAGAGAGATCGGGCTATCCTTTTGTAAGTGGAAAAGGCTACAAATAAGGTAACCTTTAAAAAAACCTTACTTACACATCTGTTTTGGTTAGTGTGTTGTTGTTTTGGACATCCTTCTTGATACTTGCGGCTAAGATTTACTTGCACATATATTGCCCTCTTTTTCCTAAATATTTATTGGTTGACCTACCTGAAAAATAGCTATACTATAAGGGATAATATTTTGGCAATACCTTCATTAGATCTTTTACCCTGCCTACCCCTTTTTCAGTATTAGATCACAAGAGTCTTTCTTTGCATCTGATGGCCAAATGCATGTTTATGCTAGGGAGAAGCATTTGGTTTGCTTATTACCTATTTAGCTTGTTACCTGGGTCTCCTTACAATAATTTTAAGTCCTCACAAGAATTCTAGAGACTTCCAAAGCTGTTAAAATAAATAAGGCTTATCTTGTACCTGGAAGAGAGAATTCATCTAAGTACAATTGATAAGAAAGCCCTGATGTCCTGTGGGATACTATATTCCAAAACACTTAAACCAAGAAATGCAGGGATGTTTCTGCTATGGCAGTGATCCAGCACTCCTTGAATCATAGAAGTTCTCTCTTATTATAAATCTGCACCAGCACTGAGAAATAAGCCTCTCTTCTCAGCTTTAAGGCTGTAAGTCTAATCTAAAATAATGAAGAAGTTGCGTAAGTTCCAAACCTTCTGTGTGCTAATAATACATACAATACACATGGTCATAGATGGCGCATACTTATCTTACCACATTAAGCAAAATGACAGTCCATATAACCCCTGTATCCTCATCAATAATCTCACTGATATTAATCACAAACATCCACATGTCCTTGTCTTGGAGAACAATTCAGATTATTCCATTTTCAGAGTCTGAAGTCATGTACTGATGACAGACTTTCAGCCCATTCAAAAGCTTTTACAGAAGCTCTAACAGTGTTGGATACCTCATCCTTGCAGATACTGAGGTTCTTTTTCACTGTTAAAACTTGTTTTAATTTGGCAAAGAGAAAAAAAAGGTATAAATTTACTTTTTACATTACTACTCTCTTTTACACAACTTCTGAGCTATCGAAGAAACTGTCAGCTTTATATAAACTCTCATACATCCCAGGCTCTAAATGCAGGAGGTGTAAGGAACTGGCTTTCTTGAAAAGCGTGTGTGTGTATCAGGTTTCATTCTCAGGATTGCAACACAAATATCTAACAAAACACAAAAATTACACTCAACCTAAATTTAACAATACAAGTCACTTGCTCATTTTGTTGGAAAAGTTTCAAAATAGAAATTCTGAAAAACTGCTATCATGCAAGTCCCTTATGTCAGGGAGCTTGTTCTAATACAGGCTTTGTCCATACAAGCTGACTTCTGATTTCTTCGTGGTTTGTAAGCCAGAGCTTGGCTTGTAGGTCTCGCTCCCATGCAGTTAGCCCTTTAATTCCAAGTCAAAGAAGATGCTGAGCACTCACACTCTAAGGACATTTACTAAGTCTTAGAGAACTCAGAAGAGACTTTTGTCTTCCTATGATTAATGAAGTTTGAATAGTGATGTCTTTTGCCATAAGAGTTTCAAACACAAAAAGTGCTAACTTATAATGAGAACCGAAAAGCACTCTGACCCGTAAGAGTGCTAGGGCACAGCAAGGACGCAGCTCTTGATTTAGGGAGAGTTATTTCAGAGCAGAAGGCTCACTTACAGTATCAGGTGTGGTTTCTTTTTCTTTCTTTCTTTCTTTCTTTAATTTTCACAACACTGGGATGGTGGCTTCCTGGTACCTCCTACACTGCCAGCGTTGTCTAGCTGTCATCCTCCTCACGATTTTGTAACAGTAGCACCTATACCCGTACCATTTGTCACACAGGTGCATCATGTACTGGAATTGAGTGAGACTGAGTCATCCACAGGCAAACAGAACAGAAATATAACTATATGGAGATATTCTGATGAGCCCGGGTCATGTGATATGACCTCAATAAGACCTGAATACTCACTTCCCTGTATTGAAGGATTTAAGATGAATAGTGTCCAGATTAAAGAAAAAAAACAAATATGTAAGCAACCATACCACTAGTAAAAGAACCCAAGAGGACTTTTAACATAGCATAAATCTAAACAGCCTTAGAACCATTGTCATGGCATTCCTGAGCAGCATAATTGAATAAAACTGAAAATATTGTATTAACTGTCCTGTGCCAAAATACATTTTTCCAAATAGCTCAAATGTGAACAGCAAAATTGTCCAGAAATTTGATACAAAATCTGAGGCAGCCACATTGCCAAGCAACTCAGTGCACTTAAGTTATAAAAATGTTGTTCTACAATTTTCTATTCTAATTGACACTTTGCAGCAAGTTAACACTGTCAATCATTTTGTGCATTAGAAAGAATTGAAACCCAACATGGGCCAAATGTTCTTCAGTCACACAAAGCAGCTTAATAATAAAAAGAACAGTTTAAAAAATAATAGGCAGAAGATAAGATGCAAAGTTTGTGGCTGAACATCAGTTCAGGGCAGTTTGTGACCACAAAATTAAAGTTGAGGGCTCTGGAATCCTGCAGCAGTCAGGATTACTCTTCTGTCCATCTAAATTGTCTACTTTCACTCAGTGCATGAGACTTTATCTGGTCCTAAGGACAACATTCACTTTTTGCTTTTAAAAGCTGTGTCAGAATCACTTTCAAGTTACATAGGAAAGTGCTGAAATATTTGTGTCTGGCTCATGTCAGGAAAATCCTTTCTTTTCTCCTCTTCCTCCTTAGAGGAAAACAGTTTGTTTCTTCAGTTTGGCACGTGAAGTCACACCACGTAAGAGAGGAAATTATTCGAATGACATTAGATTTGCAGGTACCTGGAAGAGAATGTAAATTTCAGCAGTATAAAGCTCCTGAAACTATTATGGCATCAAGAAACTGCAAGGTTACAAAATACAGTAGGCTAACCATTTGTTACTCAGTATGACAGTGTTATTAGTTCCAGAATGGCCCGAAAGAGGGCTAACCCCATAAGTGGAAGGAAAGATAAAGACCCAAATGTTTCTTCTATTCATGAACCAAATCTAACCAAACTTTCCAAAGAGTTCATCAGCGTGTGTTGGGGCAGGAGGGTATGGCAGGCATAAAGAAGATTCTTAAGCTCCATCCTGTTTTATCTCCTACATGGAGCAGCATCCTAGTAATATAACCTTTGAAAATCCTTTAAAGAATGAACATTTTTCTCAGAAGAACAGGGCTGCTATCTAAAGGACAACTTAATGTCTTACGGGACACTCTCCCAGTGTAAACGCTGCCATATTTGCCATTCCATTCACGAGAAAGTTCCTTCCAAAGTAAAGACAGAGTTAACCCACTTGAAGCAGTGAGTGTAAAGGCTGTGCACTATTAAGGTCACCAAATCTACAGCTAGACCTGCAAAAATCATAATTTTGGTGGGAATTCTGTAGTTTTAAATTATTTTTATTCCTCCTACTACAAAACTGGATCAATGCACAAAATGAGGAGTTATGTCTGTTCCCAAAGGACTGTGTGTGCACACAGTTTGAAAAGAGGAATCTTCTTCTAGTAAGAGTTTTCTGGAAAATAAGAAAAACTGGGTAGAAACACAGTTTCACAACCTTACCTGAGGCCTGTTGCTTTTGCATGCATCATCCAAATGCTTATGCCATAATATTGCATGAAACCTTGAACCAGTTTGGAACTTGTAAACATTGCCTACAAAATTAAGAAAATCAAAGCCTCTAAATTTGCAGACAGAAATATAGCTTCAATGGATTTCTGTGTAGAAACCAAAGTTCTTAAGCAAATAGTTAAATTAATTTGCACCTCAAACAGTCAAATAGCATCTTGCTAATACAATAGAGCCTGTGAGAGGTATGTTAACTAACAATCCATGGGTGAATGGAGTGTAAGAATGTACATGGTCTGTAAAATAAGAGGAGTATATGGGCAGTGAGGCTAAACTGGAGTCACAGAAAAGACCAGTCAGGAAGGTGAGCAGATAAAATTTACTTTGCTCCTAGCCTTCTGTCTGCTGTGGTTACTGCCAAACTTCTTATGCATGTTTTTGATATTTGTGAAGTTGAAAATGTGGGAAGGGAAGAAAGCTTCAAAATTTTTTCTGTAACCTCTGAAAGTGCAAAATAATTCCAGAGTCTTTCTGATCTTTTAAGGGTTTTGAAGTTTGATCAAAGTGGAAGAGTTATGGCACTTCAGAATTAATTGTTAAAAAGTAATCTTAAAAAAAAATACTTACAATTTTTTTGGATAAACAGTTTATGTTTGAAGATTTTCCATAATATTAAAATTGGCCTCACTGTAAATCAAGATTTGATATTGACCAATTTTAAGAAAGCAATCTTTTACATTAGTTAGGCAATTTTTGCAAATCTTACAGTAACTGTCAAATAAGCAAAACCTCTGCAGGCACCACAGAGCACCACAGGGTTTGTGTGAGTATGTTCAACTCCATTTGTACCCTTCCTTGAAATTTTCCCTCTTCAATCTTTTAAATGAGTGTCACTGCATGTACTGTTATCTGCAAATACATGAGATATAGTGCAGAGAAAGTCCATCCTGCAACATCTACCTTTGTCAGGGTTATTTAGATGGAAAATATCAGGATGTTCAGGGTCATCAGGCAGTGCTACCATCCAGCCCACAATGGAGACTTTTTTACCAGGTGTAGATTTATACTGGAAGAGACAGATAAGTCAGTCACAACTGAGACTGTTCTGGGAATTAATTTTTGACTGTAAAAGTTGTGCAGATGTGGCTTAGCCTGAAACAATAGCAAATACACTTCAAATATCTTTCCAGATCTGCTTATGAATATGCAACTTTTGTTTTTAGAACAAATTTTAAGCCTTACATGTTTTCTTTCAGCGCCTCTTAAAGATTTTGCTCCAAAGTACAGAAGAGTTGATCCTGAAAGTGTAACCCAGTATCTAGTCCATGAAGACAGCTAAATCAGAAAGCAAAAAAAAGAATTAGAAAACGCTCATCATATCTCAGACATTTCAAAAACCTATTCACCAGCAAGTCCAAGTGCTGCCAATTTTAAGCTCAGAAACATGGAATGGAGAGTTAGATACAGACTGTCTTCTGGTGTAACTCATCCCAGCTACCTAAATTCTGCTGCCTGACTATGAACACAATCCATCTTACTTGGATACCTGGTGAAAATCTCTAGACTGATTGCTTCACAGCAGAGTAGTGTGCTGCCTTCTACAGGATACATTTTACACTTCTTCATTTATCCAAAAACATTCATTGGAATGCTATTTCTGCAATTTGTCAAATTTTTAGGACTGGACAGGAGGATTTCACATACAAATCATCAGTGAACTCTAAAGAAAATGAAAAATTACCAAATGTGTAAGATCAGAACCATTTAGGTAAATATGAATGAACGTGACTCTTGGGCTGAGTCCCGTTTTTTTTCATCATGACACCAAGTTTCTGGCCTTTCAGAAATGTATGTAGACTTTTAGAGCCACTGGCCTCTTGTTCTGCTGCCACAATCTAGAGATGTCACTTGCACATACAGGGAGAACCAAAGATGCTGTAAAGTGTATGACAGGTGAGGGTTACAACCTTATCAACCCAGTTAAAACTTTGAATAGAAAGTGATTTTGCAATAGATTAGAAAAAGAAATATTATTTTGTTTGGTATCATGCTGCAAGTTGAATTTAATCCTGGAAATTAAAACAGCCACTACTGAATTGGAATCACAAGAATGGAGCACTTACAGTAGGTTTCTTGCCTTCTTTGAGCAACGTTTTCCTTCTTAAGGGCCCTTCCATAGTAATGACTCCTGCAGAACTGCCTAACATGCAGCTACAGGCCCCTGTTGGGCTGGAAAGACAAAATATTACCCCACGTATTTGAACAGACAAATAAGAACAAAAGGTAAGCAACATAAATTAACTCTAAAAACATTTTTCCTGCATTACCTTGCATATATTGTATCATTTGACAATTAACTCTATTATATATGTTTTCCAGACCTAAATATCAAAAAGGAACTGGATCTTTGAAAAGGTTCTGAGCTAGTGGCTTAGGCATTAACAAAATAAAATAAAATGGAATAAATACTCAAAAAAACTTTAGCTATCAAAAAGAATGAATAAAATTAAGTTGGCTAACTGGACAGAAGTTGGGAAAACTAAATAATAATATAAATAACTGAATGTACAGCAATTAAAATATTTTTTCCTTGTGCAGTACGAACACAGTGCTTCCTACATATACCAGTAAAAAAAATGATGCAACCAAAGAGACACAAGTATAGGTTAAGTTAGAAATGTAGAAATTATCTCCTTTCAAAGATGATGGAGAACGGCCTGGCAACAACATCCACCAGCTCCCTCAGTACCCGTGGGTGCATCCCATCTGGGCCCATGGATTTGCGGATGTCTAGCCTGCCCAGAAGGTCTCTAATCCTATCCTCCTCAAAGTCTTCCCTTCTCCAGACTTTCTCCCTCACGTCCAGGCTGCAGGATTCCTGAGGGCTGCCCTTAGCAGTGAAGACTGAAGCAAAGGTGGCATTCAGTAATTCTGCCTTCTCTGTATCCCTTGTCACCAGGGCCCCCGCCCCACTCAGTAGCGGGCCACATTTCCCCTAGTCCTCCTCTTGCTGTTGATGTATTTGAAGAAGCCCTTCCTATTGTCCTTGACATCCCTTGCCAGACTAAATTCCAACAGGGCCTTAGCCCTCCTTGTTGCATCTCTACATACTCTGACTGCATTCCTATAATTCTCCCAAGTAGCCTGTCCCCTCTTCCACAGTCTGTGTATTTTGTCTGAATTTGGCCAAGGGCTTCCTGCTCACCCATGCAGGTCTCCTGCCCCTATTGCTGCACTTCTTACTCCCAGGGATGCACACTCCTTTATAACTTACTTTATCTTTTGCTGCTGGTAGATTTTACTTGCTCTGATGAAATGGCTGTACTTACATTTACATATTATATCAACATTGCTACAAAGGCTGGAGCAATCTAGTTCAGATAAAATAAAATCTGCCTGGATTTAAATTCCAACAAAATCTCAGTATTTGCAGAATACTGTTTCTGGAGTCTATTTTCTTTATTATTCATATACTTCGTGCTTTCACAGAACTTTTCAAGCCCAGGTCAATTATGGATGCGATGTGAAGCTTCTCCCAGCTGTCTGAAGAAGGCTGCCTTTACTACTTCTACCTGAGGAGGCCGCCTATAGCAGAAGCTCACTGCAGTGTCACCCCTGTTGGTTTGCCAGCTAATCCCGACCCAGGAGCCCTCAGCTGGCTCTTCTCCCTTCCCTTGGCAGAGCTCCACACTCTCACATGAAAGGCAGCTCCCTCTCCTCGCCTTCTGGGACTGTCCGTTGCAGCACTCCAGGCGTGCCAGCTAGCCCACGGTGTCTCCGGGATCCCACTAAGGGCAGAGCCACGCAGCTGCACACAGTTCCTCCTGTTTGCTCTCCAGGCTGCGTGTGCCAGTGCACAGGCACTTCAGAGAGGCTCCTCCATGTGCTGACTTTCCAGGAAGGGTATGAGATCTTTCCCTATAACGTGGTCCCAGAAGCACTTCCTTGTTTACCTGCATATGCTTGGGGTGATTCCACATCACATCTGTTGTGCTGATGAAGAGGTCCCTCCTGCTCAGATCACCCCAGACCCTTTGCTTGCCAATCCCATCCCACCACTTGGTTGTTGGTCAGTCTCTCCTTCGTCATCATTCCTAGTTTAAAGTCCTGCCTCCCAGGTTGGCCACCCTGTTACCAAAGATACTTTTGCCCCACTTTATCAGGTGGTCTCCCATGAGTTGCTATGGTCATACAGGGATACTTTTCTTCACAAAATACATTAGGCTAGGAAAATGTAGAGACTCAAATGAAAGTTTAGCACCACACACTAAACAAGGTAGACCATGAAATGTACCTGTAGACACAGCTTTGACTCCTGGGAGAATTCCGGATTGGTACCCTCCAGTTGGGCCCCAGCGTGGCATACAAACGTCCCCTGTTTGTGAATTTAAACATCTCAAGAGAAAAATTCTAGTTTGAGATCTTCAACAATTAGTGCTTGATCAACATGACAGAAGTAGTTCCCATGGGGAAAAAAAAGCAAGTTTACAGTGATTTACTTCAAAAAGCTTACCATTTTTTCTTACATCTGATCAAAAATTGGATAAAAATAACTCCTGATTTATGGTTTTTCTGTGTTAAGGGTCACTTGGGAATTTTTTAGCTAATTCTGTATAGTACTGAGTTAGTATAAATGAAGACTAACTCACCTTTCAAGCCCTGAAGACAGTTCCTCACTGAATTCTGAGCTTTCACTGCTATCTAGAAAAGGAGGAGTACAGAGAAGGAGTAAGAAAACCACCCAAGGGAAGATAAAATGTAGGTGGATCGTAAGAATAATCATTAAAGAGTATTATGGAAATTGGTTATTCAAATCATGTTTCAGAGTTGAAGCCTTTAGAGTTTAAGGTAAAATCTAAAATCAGAGGCTTACATGAGCCTTTCCCATTTATGTTTATGCTATGTTTTAAACACAAAATGTCTGCATGCTATTTTCATTTTCATAATACTGCTTTTCCTTCTAAAAGCTGAGTATTTCGGGAAGATAAAATTAAGTCAGTTTGTAAGATAGTATTTGTACTAGGTAGATTAAAGTTATTAGAGTATTAGACATAGTATCACTGTTTGGAGAGTATGGCAGCGGTATGCTGCTGCTTGGAGCCATAACAAATCAATGGAATGGCATTCACAATGGCAGTCCCTTTTTCTCTTCCAAGCCCATGACCAATTTCTCCCACTTTCCTTGGCACAGCTATTTGACTCACATACATAAAGATTATTCTAATTTGCCCAAGACTGATCTTTTACCGCTCAGTGTAATACAGTGAGCTGTGTCTATATTTTCAGAAGTTCAGAGACTATCTTAGTGTGAAGCTCTCCTTGATCAAGTATCCTACTAGCCCTCACAGTCTGTTTTCTATCCTAGAGATAGTCATTTTGTTTTCATTATTATAATTATTTGATTAATTATAACACTGTAGTGTAGTTGTCATCATCCTCTTTTGAAAGTCCATTATGCTGCTTCTGAAGTCTCACAGAGAGCACAGCTATCCTATTCTCTCGCCTTCTAAAACATACCATTAAAATAAGTTTTCTTTTTGAAAATGTAGCTTTTGAAATATATCTTTCTTTCAGTAGCACTTTTCTTTTGCTAGTGAAAACTGACAAACAGTCCATGTTGCATACAGAGCGTAGACAAAGACAATTTTCCTTTATGCCATTTCTGTCAAAACCATCTGTAGGTAACCAAACAAAGTTGTTTCAGATAAAGTTGAATAGGTAGCTGAGTAGCAATTCTGACCTATTTTCTTCTATAAAAAGGGACCAATCTCTGTCCAGTAGCTAACGATTTTCTTAATTTCATATTTTTGGGTATCTTTGTCAATTTCAAGAGAACCACTACAGAAAAGCAGGTACCTCTCCCTACAGACCTTACCTATGGAAATGCCATTAGAGAAAACAGAGCTTAGCACGTGGTTGCGTGCGGGGCTGTGCGATTCCAGCACACTGTCATCCAGCAGATGGCGCGGCTTCTCTGTTGGGAAGGTGGCACTTTTGCTCTCCACTACGCTGAGCTGACACATCATGCTGGAGAATCAGAAACAGAAAAATGCAAAAAAGCTCTTATGGACTCTGATAACAACACTTTGCTCCTGACTTTTTCCACTCAGGCTATGCCTCACCATACAAAGAACATAAATGTCAGTAAGTTCTTAAATAGCAGACAGTTCAATGTTACTTCTCACATTTTCCTACTGCTTGTATATATGCTCCTTGACTACCAACAAATTTCATATTTTGTGGCCTTTACAATTAACCATTATAAATTCCCATCTGCAGAAATGTGTTAAGGTTTTTGACTCTTCTCTGTACAGAAGCTGAACTACTTCGGTAGAGACAAAGGCAGAAAAGCAGTGAATTCACTGCTTAGTGGTCCTTTTCTGAGCTGAACTAACATACTGGCCTGCTGTGACTTAGGAAATTCACATAATTTTTTTTCCTTAATCCACTAATTGTGAAACTGGTTAGACACTGAAACTTTAACAGGAAAGCAGGTGCTCTTATTAGCTGGGTAAATGTTACAGAGAAAAATGTACGTAATCCATTTTACCCAGCTAGAACAGTGCAAAAACTTGCAATTTTCCTGAACAATAAGGAAAGATCACCAAGTAGACAGTAAGTTTCCTTAGATGTATTACTTAGACACTAAAAAAGAATAAATCTGTTCTACACATCGGACATCTACAGACCAAAGTGGCTATGTAGCTTTTGAATGCTGCTATTTTCCGGCAGTAACAAAAAAAGTTAGTAAAAATAACAAAGTGTCAAGAGGCACTTCTCTGGGAAAACCTAGAGAATACACAGTAACACCTGAAGCACTCCTACAATTCAAGAAATGGAAGAGGCGAATACCGAACAGTGTTCTACTGCTGGATTAAACCTTTGTGCTGCATGAATTGCTTGAGAATGAGACAGACTGGAGTACCTACTTGTTTCCCAGGCTGTGACTCTTCCTGTGCCTTGGTACAGGAGGTGTTGGCAGACCTGCTGCCACTGAGGCATCAGGACATGTTGGTCTCCTGCTGAATTTCATAACTACGGACATTTCAGATGGACCTAAAGAGAGATCAATTAACACTGAAGCGACGCAAAGAACAGAAACCTGAAGAGCTGTTTTATTTAGCCACTGATTAAAATGAATTATTACAGATACCCAGAAGGCACCATTTCTGAAAAGTGTTTCTTGCATAATTGGGTTACACCATTCATTTCTGTTAAGAAATCATCTTTATTTTCTTGAACTGTCTGGAAGACTTTTTCAAAACAGCTTTAGACATACTTTTAAGGATGAACTCCAACAAAAAGTCTTGACATCCATATAACAGCTGGATATGCCAAAGTGTAATATGCAAAGCCGTAAAGTCAGTTTGTACTTCGGGTGTGAGCAGGAATGTTCACACATATGTTCTGAATTTTATTCTCAACTCCAGTCAACTGTAAACAATTGCTCATACTGACTCACAGCTTAAGCATGTAAGAGAAAGCAGGGGCTTTTCATGTTTCTAATGGCCATACAGATGTATTATTTCTCAGTCATCTACAAGCTTTAGGGATATTTCATTGCAATTACTCTTTCTCTCATTTTACAGATTTTATGAGGCCCCACAGAAAACATGGACAAGCTGTTCTTGTTCCAGTTCCTTGAAGCTGTTTGCAAAAGGCTGGCAGTGAACTTTGCAATACAGCAGAGAACAACATGGTCTATCACCATCTTCCGTGAATGTAAAGCTATTCTAGGCCTCACAATAAAAACATTTCATTTTTAAATATTTAACTGTGATGTCAGCACTGACGACAGAAGTGGGAATGATAGCCATGAAAAGTGGCTGCCTGCCCCACCTCTCCAGACTTGGTACAAATCAGGTAGCAGCAAAACAAACTTCCCCCTACATTACAGGAACCACTTCTTGGAGGCTCCAGGGACCTTAGCCTATTCAACTTCTACCTGTAATCTGAAACTGCCTGTAAGAGTCAACAGAGACAGAAACTTCATGATGTGAAAAACCACACAGAACTGTCATCAGAATCCATTCATAAGTGTCTAGACTCAGATTAGTGATAAATAGCAGTAGAAAAACATTCTGGGGCACAGTTGGACAACTAGTTGTACCAGAAATGATTCTGCATCTGCTATGTCTCCAGCTTCCTTTCTCCCCCAATGCAGAAATTACTCATCAGCTGCTTCTGCCTTGAACATTAATAGGACACAAGAAGGAACAGATTTCATCCTGCTAAAGGGCAAAAAACCCCAATCAAAGCAAAGTAAAGCAAACCAAACCACAACAAAAAAGAACAACTGTCCCTATCTACTCAGCAATCTAGATTTACATCAAGTTTTATGAGATACGTGAACCAGTTCCCAATTACCTGTATTTTCACTTCACCATAGCCCAGACTCAGGAATGACACTACAAAATTAATCATTACTAGAAAGAATTACAAAGGTTGTTCCCTTCGTAATTTTGTAAAGGGTTGTTCCCTTGCAGTAGGAGGAAAAATCTTATCCACATAGCATTCTATAAATTTGATCAAACCATCCATCATGCTGTTTAATTAACATGTAAAGGAGCCTCAAAACAAAGAGAAAGATAAAACCGCTTCTAGCAACAGAGGGACAGAGGAAACAGAAGTTCATTAGAGGAACTTTCAGTAACATAATTTAACAGATCATCAATTTAACGGGAGAACAAAAAGAGAGAACAGTTTATAATACAGTTTTCTACCTTCTTCCTGTGTACAGTTATTTACAGGAGGGTTTTGGATGCTTGTCTTTGCTACAATTTGTTTATCACACTGTTGAGAATTTATGAAACATGACATTAGTAGCATGAGTCACTCCAGCATATGTGGCTTCAGAGAATGTCTCACGTTTAAAGGTCAAATGCAATTCTGAAAAAATGCACTTCTAATCATTTCTTGATCCAGAGATTCAACCAGAACCATATGCCTGGAAAGATTTGAAGACAAAAGTACAATATTCTGCTGCATTTTTCAATTAAAATTTTGTTCAGTTTGGGCTGTAGGAAGACAGTGGCTTTTCCTGCATAGTTAATAGAGTTCATTTTCCTCTTCTGCCATGGAGGTGAAGCACAGGTTGGAATATAAAAAGAATGAATCAGAGTACAATTACACAGTTAGTTTAGTGTAAAAACTTTTGAATTAGTACCTCACCAGGCAAGATTTTCAGACTTAATGCATTCCTATTAAGAACATATATTTTGCCAATGTCTTTTACTAGGAGATTTTGTTATATTCTTAAAATTTGAGCAGAAACCAACCAAATGCATCCAGAAGTTTTATAAGTGTTTACACTTTTTTGCTTATTTGTTCTAAATTCTCCAGTCCTTGTGACAAACTGGGTCCACAGAAAAGAATTCTCTCTATATGCTGACTTTGCAGTGAATTTCTGTCAGATGTTTTCATGTTACTGATATTACTGCCTGTTGAGATGCTTAAAACATATCTAAACTGAGACCCAGCATGAAGACTGTGACACCTTAAAGAGAATTTTCTTGAAAATTATGAGAAAATTATTTGTCTTTTATTGCTTTCTGTTGTGTTGTTCAAATTTTTTCTACTTGGTGCCAGAACCTGGATTCTAAATTACTATTTATATTAAGTCCTTAAGTCCTTATAATTCACTGAGAGCTACCAAGGCATTATGCTGTATTTTTAACCATTTATTGAGCATACTTATGCATTCACTACTTACGAAAGAGTAGTGATGCATAGCCCTAACTGCGTACCAGTATGATGCAGTGCTTTTTCACACAGAAGCTTTGAAACATGTCAAAATAACTGTGTTAAATTTTCTAATATGTAAGTGTTTAAAAGTTTAAGTTTCTCACCATGGAGCGTCCCTGAGCTCAAAGCTGTAAAACAGCTTGATTTCTTTGATTCTAAGACAATGTTCATGGAGACAAAGCACAGAGACTGCACCACAACTACTTATGGAGAAAAAGAGCTGCCAAATAACGAGTTTTGTGCTGACACAATCAAGTCATAATGAAATTCAAGTCAGTTGGATTTATCTGCAATACCTGAAGTATTCATAAGTTCAAATGCTACCTCTATCAAAATAATAGATACCATACGCCAATAGAAATAGTTCTTTGAGAATTTCCACTCTACACTCCCTTCTCTTAGAAAGGACTCCATTAAGGAAGTATGTGGTTGAAATTTACACTAACAGGAATACAGTGCAAACAAAAAGATGTAAAGAATAATCACTATAACTCAATTTTAGCAAGAATTTCAATAACTGGACATCCTCAGAACAGAAAAGTTGATTAAAAATAACAAAACAAGTAATATAAGTTGTCTAAAATGACTTTATATCTCAGATTGAAGATAGGTTACAGAATCTATTGTATCAGAATTCAGATCAGACTAAAATACTGCCTGACTAAAGTGAGAGGTATAAAGAGTGAAAGAACTTGTGGCAAAGGCTGTAGCAGCCTCACAACTTAAGCCAACAATTCCAGCCTAGTTTTCTTGCTATTAGACACAATTGCCATCAATTGCAATTGTTTCAATCAGTCCTGTGAAAGGAGATAATGGACTCACTTTAATTCCTAGTGATGTGGAGATCCTGATGAAAGAAAATACCATGTTTTGTGAGATAAGACGAAGAAAGAAATATCAGTGATGCTGACATTACTCTGTCTGGAGTGACCATTTTCCATGTAGTCCTGCATCTTCTAGGCTCTGCTAACTTTGTGCTAAGACAAAAAGAATCAGAGCCTAAACACCTTCACAACATCTTTGCATCGCTTCTGCTCTCAAATGTCTATGAAGAGGCAGCTGCAAAGTTCAGAGTCTCATAGGACAGAAGCTCTGCAGCAGGACACAGTCAATGCAGGAAAAGCCTGGGGTGCGGAGGATGTCAGTGTGTATGGGGCATAGGGGAGATGACCTCATTTCTGTAAAGGGGGAAGACAGCCTGTGCTGAGAAGGATGCCAAAGCGGCAAGATACTGATGAAACCTGCGAAGACCAAGTGATGTTCATGAACATACCAGACTGCTGAGCGATTAGCTGGGGGGAGCTACGCCTGATACTGCTGATAACAAAATTCCAGTACTTAATTTCACTTCAGATTGAGTTATTTTGCCCCCCTTTTTTTCCAATAAGTGAAGTCATCTGCTACTGCTAACTCTCTTCTTTACTCCCCTGGCTTCCTTCCTAGTGCATACTGTTACCATGATCGCTATTCTGTTATTTTGCCTTTCATGGAGACAAAGCACTCTTCGTAGGATTTTCCAGTCAGCTGGCATGAACAAGGGCTAATTTGGTTTTCATTATTTCTCAGCATCATTTTCAAGGCTATGCTGACATGTACAAAAAATAAGTGTATAAAAATATTAAAACATTATTAAAATTTGTTTACATTAGGAAATGTGAGACAACTTAATCAGAATGAGCTGAGTGCTGTTTAGAGATCTGTGGCAGGAACATTTGGAAAAGTTTACACATATCCCAAAGGATCTCACTGTTTTTCCTTTGCATAATTTTTCCATGAATAATCCTTCAAATGTTATAAATGAATGTTACTTTTGCAATCCTTCAGTAGAACATGTGAACATCTACAGTCTCCAGAGTTTTAAAAAAAGCAACAGGGGAAGAAATTATAGCTCACAATTTTTCTCTGCTAAATATCAGTCAGCAAATTAATAGTAGGAACCCAAAAAGAAAACTGAAAATGAGTTACACATCAAATGCTGAAAAACCAAGTGACAGGAGTTTTTTTGGATGGTAAAACAGTCTCAATTATTGTTATTTTTTGGTGAGCATCTAAGAAATATACGTACATACATACATACATACATATATATATATATATATATTTGGTTTTACCAGCTCTGTTTCTAAAACTTAATATGGACATTCAAAGCCACAGACTCTAGCTAAATCTCCACAGTAAACTTTTACTGTTCTGTTACCGTTGTAACAAAGTCAATGGGTGATAAGAAAAACCTTCATTTACAAAGACCTACTTGCAAAACAGACAATAAAGAATTTTGTGCACAAAATCAACAAAAACACAAAAAGAATGATATCTAGAATGATGGCTATTTTAAAAGCAAAGTTTTTGTTTTTAAAATATTTCTTTAGGATTCAGCTAAATCCTATTAACACATCAACATGCAAGAGAGATGTGAATTATGCCTTTTTCCTAGACAAAAGCAAACCAAGAATAAGTACAAGAGTGCTTGGCTGTCCCTCAGAGTGCATGGCCCCCCCAAAAAGTTATGTCAACAAAAAAAACCCACTGTGTTTTGGTCAGACAAATTTAAGTCTGCCTGCTGATTGGAAACAGTGTGGAAAGGCCTGTTGCTACAGAGGCTATGAACATGATTTTCATTACTGCATGAAGCACCCTTTCTTCAGAGGGACTGTAAACTATTTTTAAAATCCTCTCCTGAGAGTAAAGGCAGCATAAGGATTTTGTGCATCTGCCACATGATCCCTGTTGCTCTAATTAGTGTCCTATTCTAATCCTCTTCCCCTGCCCCACTGGATAACAGCAAAAGGTATAAATAAATTTATAAAAAATATTTTGGAAACTTTGCTCTGCCATGCATTTCTTTTCCCTAAGGATAGTAAGTGATAGAGAATATTAGTCTGTCTATTTTAGCAGTCAAGGAGGGGTAATTCTAGAAATTTCAAATGAAGTTAAAAATTAATTCACAGTTTATTCCAGAATTTACATTTTTTGTCTCAGCAAATCTACATTCTATTTCCTTTCTTTTTTTAATTTAAGAAGAATATTTTAAGGCTATGGAAATGTTCAACAGAATTTGTGATTAAGACTGCTGCAAATAAATAGTCTAGCTTTGCTGCACTGTCCTTTCCTTCTCTGAGTCCCCCCCCAAAGACAGTCCAGATGAATCACAATTTTCTCCAATGCTTTCTAGTTCTAACATGCTTAAAATCTGTTTATGTTTTGCTTCAAAAATCATTCTCAGTTTCTTTAATTTCTAACCTGCAGTTTACCACCTACAGCTCATTCTTTTTCCTTGACTTCCTTCTACTTCTCAATGATCCTTCATTTATTATAGTTCTTAGTAGATTTTCAAGCAAAATGTTCAGGTTTACTTTTCTCTATAATCAGGAGTCAGCTTAAAAATTCCAACAACAAACTTATTCATTTAGTCACTGAAGAAAAGTCATGATAAGCACAGACAGAGCCTCAAAGTCAACTGACTTGCTTTGTGCAAGCAGTCTCCCTCACAAATTTTGAAAGGGAGAGAGAAGGAGAGAGATCTGCAGTACATGTAGTTCTCGTCCTTCACTTTACTTCCAAAATCCATTTTTAGACCTATTTTATGTTTATAGGACTCCAGATCACATTTATTGGTTAATCTATTAGAAGATTTTCTCCATAGCCCCTACTGTCTCATACATTATCTCTTCAATCTGTAACAAGCATAGTTTGGCCCATTTTCTTTTCCCCAAACATTACCACCTACCTGTGCCAAGAATGCTTGGAATAGACACACAATTATTTCCCAAGTGTGGTTCTCCTTTGATACAGTCTTTGCCTTGTGTTCACATCTGCATTAACTAAATCCACTAATTTAAAGGCTAATTCCAAAAGCTGCAGGCTTTCATTCATTGTTTGCAGTGAGGGAATAAACACTGATAGGTGGGTCAATCTTTTGTAATGTATTTAAGTAAAATAAAAAGCTGTCTGGCAATAACAACAACAACAAAAAACAGAACAGTTTCAATCAGAGAAGTGTATTAAGTTATACTTCTCACAAATTCAAGTACAACAGTGAATCATGCTGGGTTATCCTCTCAGGAGACTGATGTCCTCTACTGGGCAAGTACAGCTTAGGCAGGCGCAGATCTATTCACCCTCTCCCCATCTGTGTTCTGAAAAACTTGTGTGCATGTGTGACAAAGAAATCCAGTCTTTCTGGACTATTTAATTCTGGCTTCCTTTTTTGTTAAGATTACCAGAAAGGGAACCAGCTGTTACCAATTAAGTGGTGTGGACACAGGAGGGAGTTTGTTGATGTTAATATATGAAATGTCAAATAAAATACAAAATGGACCCTAGAGAAGGCTCCCCAGTACTGCTCAATCCAGTATCTCAGAGCAGGATTGTGGAAGTATTTTAATAATGTAGTGAAAGATGAAATTACAGTATAGGTAAGCTCACTGGTCTGGTTTAATATCATCAGCAAGGACAGCAGCAGCAGCAAACTGGGCAAGCCCAACAGAAACCTGGGGCACACTTTTGTCTATGCCACAGTTATTAAGCTCAAGCACAGCTAACCACATCCCTAATCAACTTATGACTGCACGATAAACAGACTTGAGTGTATTTCCTTTAAATGCTTCCTGCATTTCTGCATTTGTGTTACTTATACTGCATCAGTGGAATGAGCAAATCCCTGACTTACACTTCAGCGTGAATGTTGAGTTTCTTGCAGCTCGATCTACAGGCTAGTGCATAAGCCTGGACGACACCTGTGCTGACAGTGAAGATATACCTATTGTGAGAGCACAGCAGAAGGGAAACTCTGAATCTGAGTTCAAAAAAAATACATTAACCAAATCAGCAAAAATTTTGCAAAAATTATTTCAGGTGGCTGCTCTCAAGGAAGAGACAAAAAAGACTAGTAAAATCCCTTGTTGTCTGGCTGTTTTGTATGTTCTTAAAATTCCTAACGAGTAACAGCTTAGCAATTAAAATAAATATCAGTAAATTAGGACATTAAACAGATTTGCTTCATTAGGCAGTGATAGAAACTAATACAAAGTGATAAATAAGTTAAAAAGTGAGCATGATCATTTTCTCCCTGGTTTTACTGTATTTGCTTTGACAGAATGCTCTTCTACAACTTAATTATTGGAAAACTTTTCTGTTGGGAAGAAAAACCCATAAAATACAGTAATTCTGTCTGGATTTAGCAGTTGATAAAAACATGTGATTCCCACATATTTGTTTGATATTAATTGCCTTCAAAAATACTCAAACGAGTTTTAAATGTTTGCAGAGAATGTATCACAAAGGAAGAGATTTGCCTGAGTTTGAGTTTGAAACACAAGGGCAAAATTTTCTGGATGGGCTGCAAACTTTTATGGAGAAAAAGAAGTTCTGCCATTTCCACCTTAAGTACAGCATAAGGAAAGCAGACACTATACACATGAAGTAATAATCAAAGACTTGCAGGAGAATTTGACAATCCTCATGTTTACAAAACGACTGGCTGCTAAAGCACTTAGCACAAACTATTTATTGGTTGCCAAAGCAACCAGTAAAACAAATGGCAAAACTAAATGTCAGAATAAGTGTTTACATGGAAAATTATGCTTTCTTTTGAATCTAAAATGCTAGGAGGGCCGTAGAGACGTCACTGGTGTAGTATACCTATTGCCAGAGGGTTACAAATGTGCAAACATCCTAGTGTCTCCTCCTTCTGTTTTCAGCTCTTACATGTAAACCATATACTTCACATCTGATAAAACAAAGCAACTCCTTTTAATTAACTAAAATAAATATTAAAAGTTCTTCAGCAACTTTTAAAGCTGAATGGACTCAACATAATGGGCTGAGTTCTGCCCCACTGACCAAAAAGGAAATATACTGGCTTCAGGTTAATTACTCCAAATTCCTGCTAGTGTGACACAGTAAAACCTCGGGTCTAATTATTCTGCTCTCAAGAGTTATGCCAGGGGCTACTAAAAAAGGGCAGTGCATTGAGGGGAGATGTTCCAAACTGAGCATGACAACCTCCCCCAAATCAAGGACTGTCCATGGAGAAGCCCTGTTTTCTATATTCTAATTAGGACATGATTCCTGAACTCATCAAGATGACATAGAAATTATGCATTAAGTTTTCTATACTGACCTATACTTAGTTTGCAAATTCTAAGGATAATTAGTTGCTTAGAAGGATAACTTATTTACTATATACTACACTTAATATTTTCTTTTGTTCTGGGAAAATGGATAGAGCTGCACCTTCTAAAACAATCTGTCTTCTGGCTGTACCATAAATGTGGGCACCTCATAGCCAACACTGCAAGAACACAGATGTCTTTTACAGCTAATTCAACTGGAAACTGTGAACAGTTAGCATACTATAAGCTCTCCAAATATATTCTCTCTCCCTCCCACCATAGCAAGGCAGAATGAACAGATAGAACAGACGTAAGTTGCTGCCAAAGAAGTTGTGTGAATCACAGTTACTGAAAACATACAATTAAACCGTTTAAAACTCCTTTCTAAATGTTTGTTGCAAGAGACCAGAATCTCTACAGTGCTATGGAAGCCATGAAACCTTCTTGTGAAAGCACTATTCACAATTATATATGAATTTGGTAATTAAATGAGACCATCTTAGCCACTAATATACAAAACATACCCTGTTGTGAGACATCCACTTTAATCAGATGTCTGCCTCCTGTTCAAATTTACTGGAAAACTGGTTGGCAATCAAACTGGAAAATGGACACATGGTTTTCTCCAATATTTTGCAAACAGAAATAGTGGAGAACATAACTGCTTTTATTGAGTCTCACACTCCTAAAGATACTTTAAGTGGAAAAAAGAAACCCACAGTATCCCTGGCTAGAATAAACTGTTCATCTTCTCTTGAAGGAGGGAAAGCAGGAGTTGTGTAGAAGATAAAGTTGCAATGCTGAAAGGGAAACTCCATTTCCATCATTAACACACACAAAAAAAAAGTAATTTAGGACCTGAAGAAGACATTTCTCCTTGTTTTTAATGCCCTTAATAGATTTTTGGAATCATTAACACAATATCTGACTTCTTCTCTGTACTTGGTAACACATAGCAGCCTATAAGAAGAAAGTACGTTACATGTGGAACTCAGCTAGACTTAGCTATAAACAACATCTACTTTTCTGACTATCAGAGGAACTGAACTCATGACTGTCCTGAAGGGGCCAAGAGCCTTTAAATTTCAATAAAATCACTATATTCAGACTCCTACACTTTAAACTATTGACTTGAACATGAAACTAGACTACTTTCAGATCATCTTCCATCATTATAAGCCTGCTGACTGCAGTGGGTTTACTCCTGACTCATAATGGCTGAAGTGGAAATACAACCTCAAACTATAATTTAAATCCAATAATGTTGACTCAAATACCTTAAAATGTGCTATTTTTAAGTGTCCATGGTCAAATCTCTCATTACTGGTGTACACATACTTTAGACTGGAATTACCCAAGACTAATGTATGGCTATATCTTTTTCTATTAGTATTGTGAAACAAGCAATAAATAATTGTCTTCATATTTAGTTAAATCTCACCCAATTTGAATTCATTTCAACTTACTTATCTAACCTTCTTCAGGAACTAATTTAGTTTTGAATAAAGCACACTGGATTCTGTTCCATAGTCACATAGACACAGGTCACACAGATGCAGGTCATTGAAAAATTGATGTGGGTATTACAAAATGCTGGTGGCATTCATTGTCTAACTGGCAATAGATGAGAACTCTCCAGCTGAGCTAGAAACACAGCAGCCTGCAAGTGTGCCTAGCCTTCAAAGGAAACACTAACTGAAAAATGGAGCAATAGGAATGACTCAAGACTCAGTTTCTAGTCATCATATTAATTCTCATTCTAAACAGAAAACCTCACACAACATGTAAGACTGCAGGGCACTGCAGATTCAGAAGGAAAAACTCACCCTTTCAAATACTGCAAGATACCATAAAATTACATACTCAGTTGAGTAGATATGAATATAAATATTACCCTGAACATAATTTCTCCTTTCCAGCTGAGCTCACTGCAATATAAAGCCATACTACTTGCCCTGCTCAGGACACTTTCAAGGTTTTTGTTTCCAGCTTTGGAACTACATTTTTGATTGTCTTTCATTACAGCTCTAATAAAGTCTAAGCCCTTGATTAAGAATTACACAATATTGGTGATGGTCACAAATTACACAGCTAGGACCAAAGCCAGAACTTTCACAATCATGCTAATGGAATGTTCAAATGGAATCAAAACCCCAGTGTAAAGCATTTAAATGTAAGTACTATCAAAATAACCATATGTCTGCTTCAAATACTGAAGATATTATCATATGAGATGCTCGTCTTATCTTCAAGTTTCAAGTTAAAAAAACTCATAAAAACAAAATCAAATGTCACATGTCTGTAAAAAGGTGCTAATTAATTGTAACAACTACTTTTGAACTTACGTTACTTAAAAACTGTTTCTTCTCCGTGAACCATCTCCTTTTATTTTACCCAACAAGTAACTGTACTGAGCATTGTGGGGGCAGGGAGGAAAGGGAATTCCTAAAGAAAAGTTTTCTTCTCAGTTATTATTTCTGCAGATTTTGTTTTTTTTTCCTTACAACTACAGGGACTGAAGACCAGATCAAATGTGTATCTGACTCCAGGAATGGAATTCACAGTCCCGAGGCAAGAAAGAAGTTCCCTATATAATGACTGGCCATTTGACACTTAGAAAGGTATTTACAGTATTCACAGAAGCTAACATGCAGAGCTCGGAGATGAAGGAAGAGCGCCTGTATTTATTTTTCTCCTTTGATATTTAATATCTTCTTTCTTATTTCTCTCTCCTTCTGTCTCTATCTCATTTAGTGAGAAGAAAAGACATTTTGAATGTAAAATGAAACAGCTTGTCAGATGAGATCTGGACTCTTTTTTTCCCCATTCATACTTGGTTTAGCACAATGAGACAAAAAATTGGCCCTTCAGGACAAGAAATTAAAATAGAACAGCTCTTGAAATAATGGCTGCTATAAGTACATTTTATATATTTTGATGGGTTTTTAATCTGTGCAGACATATTTATGCTTCTCTTCATTTGTAAAGCAAACAATATAATTAGCAAATGTCATGAATGCTTCCTTCTTTTTCTCATAAAGCTTTTAGAACACTACTGCCAACATAAAGCATTCAGTGTTCAGCTCAGTTGGAAATTATAAGAGGCATTGCTCACTGATGCAAGTACATGGCACTAAGCAGTATGAAGAGAAGTCTCTGCAGAAACATTTAAACGGAAGAAGAGTTGAAAATACAGGAAGTACTAATATTATACTTCTACTTTCATATGTTCTGATGAGAGAGGATTCCATAGCCAAAATGCTGTCAAATACTATCCGGAAGTTTTTAAAAAAACACCAGAGTTATACATGCATCCATAAAAAGAAATCTTTGAAGGCATTTCATAGAGAAGTATTACTCATTGTGATCTATTTTAGGAGTTAAGAGGTAAAGTAACCTCCTAAATGAGTCAGATCATTCACATGAATCTTTCTATTGTGAGTTTATGTAGTTTTTGTCATTTAAATTACAAATATTCTAAATGAGGTACTTGATGTCTTTTCATTGACTTATTGATTTTTTCTATTAAAATTGATCTCTCCAGCCCTTTTAATTCTTTTTGTTGGTCTTCTAAATTTCTCCCAACATATCAGTCTTTTGGGGGGAATGACCTCTCTTGCTCTGTGAGATATTGCTTTTACATATTGAATTCAAGCTCTTTCTTGGCTTTATTTGTTCCGTCTAACACTGCAACTTCAAGCCTAAGATACCACTTACTTACCCTAACCTGAGGTTAGCCATACAGTGCCAATGTTCATGTCACTGATTTTTTTTTCAGAATATGTTTTTTTTTTTTTTACAACAGTGATTAGCAGTGTGCTGCTTACTAGCAAAACTGTACAGTGTCACCACCACCATCAGTCTCCACAGATTGGTCAAAGCTATAGGTGTTCCACACAACCGAATGATCAGGCACCTTATAGTGCCTAATGAGGAAATGTCAATCTGTATTTACAATGTAGGTGAAGGTAGCTTCTTTTAATGTAATCTTACTAAAATAAAGTCACTCTTGACATAATCTGAAACTATCACAGAATCTAAAACCATGAAATATTAGGAAAGGTGATATATTGATGCTCAGAATTCACTTGTAAACCTAGCATTGCATTGAGAAGCTGCTTGAGGGAATGTCAAAAAGTAACAAATCTAACCAAAACACTGAAAAAGGATACAGATAAAAATGAGATTAAATTTAGCTTCTTAAAAATGTGCCACTGTCTAGTAAAAAGCTTTACAAATTCAAAACTGTTTCCATATACTTCCCCCCTGCTCCACTGCATGCATACACCAATATGTTATTGCAGAGTTGTTCACCAATGCTTTGTTACACACCAGCTTGTCCATGAGGGCTGAGCTGCACGCAATGTCTTGTTATTTGATGGTTAAATCATTAATAGAGGCGGGCAGGTTTTGAAGAATTTGCTTTCCAAACAACCATTCCCACGTCACAAACCCTCATCTTGTACAGAATGACATGGTTTCTGGAAATATATATGCAATAAAAAACGAAGGTCATACTTTGGGCCAACCAACCTCAACAGTGTTCCTTTAATCAAAAATATTTCCTAGTTTTGGTAAAACAAGGCTCCACTTTTATGACATCACTTCATGTTGAATAAAATTCCTGGTGTATGTTCAGTTAAGTCAAGGAAAGCAGTATGTTATATCCAGGCTCTCTCAGAACTTCTATACTGACTGCAGTATTCAGATCTGACTGGAATACAGTGACTTCTACTAAGTAATACGAAAGGTGATAACTGAAGAGTAGAAAAAACAGAGATGAAAGATCCATGTTGTCAAGTCACTGGTACCACATAGATTTACAAGACACAGCAAATATAGCAAACGAATGCAGCCATGGCTACCATCTTCTACTTCCAAACAGCAGGGACAAGATTGGAACTGTGCATCAAATTAAATGAGAATGAAAGAAAGATGGTTGGATACTGTGGTACAATAGTTAATTTTATAAATCATGCCTGTACAGCAAGTATGTGTGTTTTGGTCAACTTATGGATGATACTGTATTTTTTTTTGATGATGCTACAATGGTATTATTAATGTTTTGTCCTCCTCCTTTACACGACAAAATTGTCTCAATTTTATGTGTTACTTTACACAGAAACCTGAAAGGGGAATTTCCTCTATTATTTACTGCATTGATTCCTTTTTACTCAGAGAGTTCTTTCTTCATTTATTAAATATTAATGAAAATTCACACATTTGTGAAAAACAAAACGAATCTAGTTTCTGTTCCAATGCTAACAAACACTGAGTTATCTCTCAGACTCCAGTTGTTTATATACAAGTTAACAATCTTTATTGATGATTCACGCTATGGATAGTATTTCTGAACTGGTGGTCTGGCTTCTGCAAAACAACACAACAATACTACTGGGAGTGACGGTTTCTCTGTGGACTTTTAAATGGTAATAAGGTTGGTGGCAGATCTGGATGTAAATGTGGGCAACCTTGGCAACTTGCCCTAGTCAATCTCCAGATGTAATTCTAGACATTCTGGGCTATAGTGGTATTTCTATCTTGATATAGAAATGCAATAAACTTGATGCTACATACTAAAACTGTGAAACTTGCTAATGACTAATCTCAAAAATGTTCTTTCTTTCCCACCCATATATGCCTGTTCCTACAGTCAGGCAAATAACTAGTACACACATCATCTGCAGTCTCAGCAAATGAAGTCTTAATTCTGAAATCAAATTGCTTCCATTCACTTAAGATCAATGGATTTGTTTTGCCTAATTAGAAGAATGGTCGTATATGGGATATAATTTCCCTGTAAAAGTATCTTAAAAGTGAATATCATATGGAGAGAAGAATTATTCAAGGCAAAGAACAATGCTAACCCAAGCACAAGCTGGCCACATATAAATTTGCAATAGAAGTTAGATCATTTACAACTATCAGAGGAGCAGTGGCATTCCGGACCAAGGATGCTCCGAAACTATGCATATGCAGGGAAAAGTATTGGTTCTCTGATAGTACTTACAAGATAATATTCTAATTGCAACAAAAACACATTTCTGAAACCGATTAATCCCTCCAAAACTCTTTGATATAAAATGGGTTTCCTCATGTACTTCAGTGAAGGTTTTCTGTAACTGGAAGTATTTTATCCAAACTTTCAAGTAAATTTTATACCTGCAAGATCTTCTTTGGAGGAAACCAGTCGAGGAGAGCTGCTACCTGGTTCAATTCTTAATGATAATCTGTAAAAACAAGATTTTAGACAATTTAACAATAAAATATCTCAACAAAAGCAGAAAGAAGCCCCGAAGAAAGTAATTGCTGTGGCAGTGGTATGCAGGAAGTTTATTTCATTGGAAGTGTAGTTATTTATCTCGATATGTAACAAAACAAGCCTATTAGATCCAAGAAAGAAACTGTGAGGAAAGTCTATGAAAACAGGAATTGAAATTGGCATTTTTTTATCAGTGTAAAAGAGTAAGTCAATATAATCTTTCATATGAAAAAAATACTGCAAAAGATGGTATTATTAGATGGAAATCTAATAAACATTTTTTCCCTCTCTGCATGAAAAGTTTAATTCATTCTGTTATCTTGTGGAAATGTACGATCAGAAATATCTATTTAAAAATACTAGTTACTGTGACTTACAGAAAGGGAGCATAATAGGGGAAAGATGAACAATGCTTCATAGCAAATGCTTAATAGTTGATAAGATTATCAGAAGAAAACTGTAATACTATACAGCCCTCTGTTCACTCCATGTCTTTCATGCTGCACTTACTGTTTCCTCATCTAAGCACGGCAAAGCATGCCTCGATCTTCCACTGCATATGACTTCTGCCACCTCTCAAGTTCATGCACACTCTTAATTTCATATTCATGGTCCTCTATTCTGTACCGGTTTAAGAGGAAAAGTATGCATGACTACAATGTTAAGTAAATTTGAATGGAAGAGGTAAATAGAATTAAAGGAAGTAATGGCTGTCAATGCACAGCCATAGAAGTTTTAAGGGTTTCAAGCTACACACTGCTATACTCCACTGTATATAAATACTATTGAAAATCTTCTCATCTTTAATTAAAGACACCGAAAACTGTGTGTGGGAGTCCTCTGACAGCATTTGAAAATATCACGTATGGCTAAATTTTCACCTTCCTTATTATCTTTTCCTTCACATACACAGATTTTTTGGGAAATGCCTCCCAGTCTCGAAGTATTTCACTTTGAATAGCTAAAAAAAAAAATAATAGTAGTCAAAGAATTTAAATTCTAAAACACAACCAAGGACATATAGGTTTATTTAGCTAAACTTTGCACTAAAAGATAGTTGTCAATTTTTAAATATGATGGAAAATGGGTAGGTAATGAATTATTCCCTTTCAATGAAGATGACAATCTTTTTATTCCATCAAGATGATTTCAGTAAGTAGGAAATGGCAACAAGCCTCTCCTAGGAGCCAATAACAAGGAAGTTACAGTAATATAATTCAGAGCATGCTTCAAATTTTAATCATATGCAAATTCCTTTCAGTATAGAGAAATGGCAAGAGAATTTACTGGAGTCTTTTCCTAGAAATGGGGCCTTAGTGTGTGAATTTACCTTCCATACCTGCAGAAATATTCCAGTTGCATCCCTGCATCCCCTTGCATGATAGTCATTTGTTTGTTCATTTGTGAGGCTGATCTGTTCCTCACTATATCAGAAGTATATTTTTCCCAGAGTGAGAGCTCAATTTTTGTGCAGAAGGTTGGTTTTTTTTGTTTTTTGTTTTGTTTTTTTTTCCCAACTGTCCATTGCTGCACTGTGCTATTTATTAATATTGGGAAATGTGGGTACTGAGCTCACTGTATTGCATTGGCTCTTAATTGAGGAATGGAAGATCTTGTGCAAAACAGAATATTCATTTCAATTTGTTTCACATAAAGTTGTTCTCCAAACAGAACCAAAGACAACCCATCTCCTGCTAATCCTTCACTGCTCCATAACTCCTAATTTCTCTCTTTCTCCTATTTCTCTGTCCAAGGGAGCTGTCATCTCTTCTTCGCTACAGGTGATAACTGCACATTTTTCTGTAACTGTTTATTTATTAGCATTATTTACTTGAACTCCATGTGTCCACTCTCAAACTAGGTACTTATTCTGGTCTGCTCCTTCTCTTTTCATTTCTGCCAGCTTTGAGGAATTCATCCCTGAAATTTTTTACTTAATTTTTTTATCAGAATAATTACACTCAGTTTTATTAATCCACTGTGGGAACAGCCACTGCCTGTTTGGTGACCATGGAAACACTCACCTAATAAGCACATCCCAAAGAGATCTGACTTTAGTTCAGTCAGTACAAGCAAACAGCTTCTCTCCTTTACGACAGTGTGATTTTTAATGCATTCCTCCTGAAATTTTCTTCCTTTGTTAGAATTTAAATCTACATGTAAGGATCACATACTAGACTGTTATGCTTGAGTATACTGAACAGAATCTTGCTTACTAAGCCAGGTCCCTTCTATCATTTCAAAAATCTATTTACTGAATCAGATAATTTTCACTGGAATTGTGACAGGACTACTGCATACATCTTAAGAGGCCACATATCATTTGTCCAACTTCGCATTTTGTATCAACTTCATTAGCTTTCTATACATCAAGTTCCAAGGCTTGATACACCTCTTACATGTTTGAAACATGGCATGGGTGAAATACTGTATACAGATCTTTACGTAAGAGAAAAGTGCCAAGAACTACTGTTAAGGTTTTTCTTAAGGCAATGATAGTTTTATACTTTATACAATGATAAGAGTATTTGACAAAACCAAATAGGATCAAGTCCAAACTACTACTTGAGCAACAGTATTTCTTTCTCTTTTTAAATGGTCTTGTACAGAAGAAATGGGACTATATGGCAGGCAGAAAGACTTAACAATCTTATATTTTTAACAAGATTTTAGAAAGAGGTATGGTATCATTATACAACCTAGAAAGCACCCTTGGTGTGTTCTCCGCTTATAAGTTCACTGATAGAGGAATGAGTGAGACTTCAGTGCTATAAAAAGAGATTGCATCACTCCCCAAGATTATATATTTATGAAATGTAAAGACTGATAAACCTAGTTATCATTTTCTTTAGATCAAAGTATATTCTAAATTCTCTCTCTCTCTCTCTCTCTCTCTCTCTCTTTTTTTTTTTTTTTTTTTAATGAAAAGTATGCAGGTGTAATCTCAGCCCTTCTGAAATCTCTGGCAGTTTGGTCATTCACTTCAACAATGCCAGAATTTTGCAATGTGCTTTCAAAATACCAATGGATATAATTCAGCTATTCTACTCAGGAAAAAATAGAATGTATTAAATGATCAATAAATAAATATGAGCCTAAATTTCAGTTTCCATAAATATAAAACATTCATGCAGGCATGTTTAATATAAATTATTCAAAATAACCTGCAAGGAAATGGAATCCTGACTATGAATTGTCATTCCTGGTCCTTCTCCTCTCCTGTTCTCTTTTACACCAAAAAGGCTGGAAACAGTCAAATATATCTTTATTTCAAAGAAGGAATACTGACTGCCAATACAGTTTCAACTAGTCTTGGCTTGTTTGTCACCATCCAAATTCGTGTTTGCAGTTTCTCTGACCCTGCATTTTCCATTGAGAGGCAAGGGTTGTAGGCATGCACATGCATGCCCATCTCTTCTCACCTGGATATACGTGCACACAGCTATGCCGACACTACAAGTAATGTCTTCCAAATAGCATTCACAAATAAGCCTATCAATAGGTCTCTGCAAACTTTGGTACTCAGTGTATTCATAACCGATGTATGTCATTCGTATCTATCACAGACCAAATTATATTATCCCAGTTCGCTGCACCCAGTGATATCACAAGTCAGAAACTACATTTGTTCCAATATGCCTAATAAATCACTCATTACTCTTATGAAGAGAGTCTCTTTTTTGTGTCTGCAACTGCACTTGATCAGAAATTCATCTTATGAGTCACTATATTTGTTCAATAGTACAGCACCACTACACATTTTTTTTCAGAAATTCATTTTTTAAAAATAGCATCTTTGCTTTATCAGAGTTAGAAAACTTAGTTTTAGTGCAACCACCAAGTGCTGACTAAAAAGGAAAAAATTAAAAATGTCGTTATTCCACAATTATAAAGCAAGAGTTCAGCTGAGAGACATGATAGGACAGATCCTAGACATCAACCTGGGAAACTCTGATTTAGAAACGGAAATTACCAAGTTGAAGAATTAGTATTAACAAGCTACAGTGAAACAAGAACTTGAAGTAAAATCTCTGGGGGGAAGTAAAACAGATATTTTGCTGAACTGATGAACTGCCAATTTACTTTTGGAATTACAAAAAAATAGCTTTTAAAGAAAAAAGCATATAGAGAATATGTCAAGGTTTTGTTCTTGTAAGGTAAAAAGGTGACAGAAACAAATGTTGATGAATAAAAAAGCTGATACCCCAAATATTTCCTGGAACATGTGATGGCTGGTATGCTCCATAAAGTAAGCAGGACCTCCATCCCACCTAGTCTTAAATAGTACTCTACGATTGAGTGCCGCTGTACAGCTCTTTTAAGAGTAACCTTCTTGGCTCTCCAGGACAGGATGAAACTACTGCTAGGACTCTACTGTTCTTGCTCCATTCTCCTAATACTAAACAAGAGACTAAAGACGGAACAGGAGGGAGGAGAGCGGGACTTGCATCCTTGTACTCAAGCAAGGAATTGAGAGGCTCCACAAAGAGGATGAAAGAAACGCATTCATCCTTCCTGAGACAAAGAAGCAGTACAGTCCTGAGATTTTTGCCACTCAGGGCATTTCTGATCAGTATTTGTGTATGTGACAAAACTGGCCTGACACACCTGTAACATTTTGGGCTGTGCAGCACTTAAACAGTAGGTCCAACACTCACTGGATTTTATTGTTCCTATATGTCCTATGGAACACAGCTGTCCGTGTTTTTCAGATATCAGATAGCGAAGTCACAACTGTAACTATTGATTCAAATGCAACTGACTCAGCAGAAATCTCAGGCAGCAAAGGTGCTCCCCTACCCTTGCTTTTGACAATAATTCTTAGTGGAAAAGGTCCAAGAAATGCACCTATTCTGGGAGGCCTATTTAAGACTGTGGCAAAGGTTCATTGTGATAAGTACTGATATTTTCAGTACCTGCTATACAGCTCCTGCTATCATAAGACTAAAAGCAACAAGGTGTAGCTGGTATTTTTGTCATTGTTAGGAGTCAGTGCAACACTTTCATTATATATTGATATTCTTGGATGCTCTTCTATAGCATCCTATCTATCTGCATCTAAATTTGAACTGATTTTTATGTAAATCATCTTACTAGTACATTGAAATAGCAGTTTTGCCTAATATGTCCTAAAGAATTGAAATATGTATGTAACATCTACAAAATGAGATTCCAATCCTGATTTGCCCCAATAACACTGTAATATAAATAACAGTCTTCACATTGGCTTTAATCCATACTGTACGCCAACACAAAACTCTGCAAGCCTATGTCTAAATCAATAGTACCTATACTGGAAACATTGTATGGGACTGTTTTCCAGTATAGCACAGATTTTAATTCCAGGACAACTATCACTATTGTGTTCCAAACAAACAAAAAAAAAAAATAGTAGCCATTTAAAAATATACATATTTGAGAGGATGCTACAGATGCTGTTCTAGTACTGAGAGAACTGGCAACAGTTTCAAGGACTTTGTCAACATTCTCATTTTTGGTGGGATAAATTCTGAATTTCTTAAACATGCAATCTATTCTGGACTTAACAACCACATGTCCTGAACAGCTCCTGAAGAGACTCAAGAGCCAGTCTTATGGAATGTAATCAAGCAGATTATATAGCAAATCCATGGAAATTACATGTATCATTGTTTAGTTTGACATTAGGCTATGTACTTCCAGGATTCAGCATTAATAATCCCATTAATAGACAGCTGTGCCAGTGAGACACAGGATATAGCACACAAAAGTATGGCATTCCATTATTGTCTTGGGAACATTAAAGGTGAGTTTCACAAACATGCTTTACACTTCTTATAATCATACCTTGTTTCAGGAAAACATTTTGTTATGCTCTTAAGTGCTTTGCTAAGTAGAAGTTAAGGAAAAGACACAAGCATGTATTTAATCAATTAAATCAAGCTTTCATCTTAACTGGTAAAGAATAGTTGGCTAAAAAATAAAAACAGGAAAACTGTTTTTGGCAGTGATATCTAACATGTTTACAAGTTGTTCTGAGAAATTATTTTACAGAGCAAGTGCACCTGATCTGAAAACAGCAGCTGGGGGCATTTTGTTGCCATCTGATAGGTACAAGCATTGTCACATTCTGATAAAATGTCAAAAAAGCATTTACTGGTTCCTTCCTTCTCACTTTAATTTTACTTGAATGGATTTTGAAGACATTTAGGCAAATTTAAATCAGCCTATTTTTAGAAATCCTCAAAGCAGTTTTAAGTAGCATGCCTATTAGTTTTGAAATTAAATGGAATAAATTGTAATGTTATCCTCTGGGAACAAGGTGAGGTTAAATCTAACCCCCTAATCTAGGAGATACTGTAACTCAGAAAATGGAATCTTCAGTGTGAGAAAATAAAATTTACTACTATCAGCCATGTATCTGTTAATTACTAGAATTTTATATAAGCAGAATTCATATCCAACTCTCTAAAAACAGCTGATTATGGAAACCTTCAGTCTGCTGATACTGTCTTTTAATAAAACTTTAATACTAGAGAAGTTCTGGAAGACTGAAACAGAGCAAATCTGATGTCATATTCAAACCAGTAAATTTTATAACTATCTTTAGGTTGGCTAGTATGGTATCAGCCTCAAAAAAAAAATGGAGACTAACATAGGATTCTCTTAATACAGAATTAAAACACAGAAATAATAATATTAATCAATATGGTTTTGTGGGAAGGAAATCTTGCCAAATAAGTTTGATTCCTTGATAAGATTAAAAGTATGTCTTGTAGAAAACCTGCAATTGAACAGTGATATGCAATGACAAATGCTAACATAACTCTAAGATCCACAAGCAAAATAGCACCAAGAAGCATACATAAGCTACTCATTTGAACAGCATTGGTGAGACCATGCTGTATGGTTCAAAATGCAGGAAGATACATGAGAATGGTGCTGAAGAAATGGCAGGCAAAACTGTTTTGCTATAGAGCAGAGATCTCTTGAGGACAAACTTCATCACTCAGCCTCTGAAGTCATAGCATTTGGTGTCTACTATTCAGTTCTTTTTTCACAGGGTATAAACTCTGCAGTTTCACAGCTGTCCTACAAGGAAGTCCAGGACAACTGAGATAGAGCATGGCAACATCTTGTCTTGGTTATGTTGTATTCTGATGTTCCCTCTAAAATGATATTGCTTCTTTAAAGACTCAAAAAACCCCAAAACAACAACAACAACAAAAAAAAAAAAAAAAAAAAAAACTCCACAACTGTAAAAAATTCTTAATTTGGAGTTTGGATCAGGAATTTTCTATGGCTGTCAGCAAGGCAGAGCGTCTTAGCTATGTCCCTATTTTTCATAAAGTCTTTGATTAGATATAAAGTAACCCTGAGGGATGGACAAGGGTGGGAGATGAAGTAAGAACTTGAAAGAAGAAAATATGCTTATTTGTCTTGTCAAGGACCAAGAACAGCTGTGGAGAATACCAGGCTTGAGCTAATGATACTGAAAGGTCAAACACAATAATTTTGGAAACACTGCAAGACATGGCAGGTTGGAAAAGAATGTGGAATGTGGCCTGGTGTCACAATGTTCGGATACTGCTATCTAGCTCAAGAAAAACTGCATACCTGGGGACAAACACTCTTCTCAGGTCACCCAAGTATCACCCAGACTTCATTTTTCTTCCTGAGTATGACTTCTTAAACTCTTTGAGGAGGAAGAAGATCCTGCAGCAGTTGCCTGATGATATCTCTGAAGCCTGGTGACTGTTGGTGATTCCCTGGGATAATGATGAGTAGCAATACATTTTGGTATAATTGGAAGGAATTAAGGAATTTTGATCTTTGGGGTCCTATTTTTGCCCCTTCAATTTTGTAACCAGCAAATGTTTTAATCTCCACTTGTGCAGAGAACAGTATGTCGGCTTAGTAAAAAAAATATTTTTTTTTAGGATATGATACCACTGTCAGAAGTTTTCTGGAGCGTTCCTACTTACTGGCAAGCAGGAACCTAACACAAGCAATTGGACTGGCATAAAAAACTGGAGAGAAAAGCTTTGTTTATGTAACTGTCAAATTTTCCTTTCCAGTGTAATTGAGGTCCTCATTTGGCAAAACACGTGTTGGGATCTTGCCAATACATTTTAGAGCAGTTTTCTAAGCTTCTCTCTTTGATAGCCTGGTACTGAGATAGGTCTGTTCTTTCTGCCAAAGATCAGGCACAGATCTCTTTAGAGTATACTAATGCTGCTCCTGGCTCAACAAGAGAGGTCACTGGAAAGAGAAAAAGAGAGGAGATTCTTTCCCACTGTAAAAATGTAGCACTCTCTCCCTTTTTAAGGCTTACAGTTTCTTTTGGCATGGGACCAGGAAATGCTTGGAAACTGAAGATCCATTAGGGAGAACAGAGAGGAAAATGTGCAATCAAATGTTGAAAACAAAATCCAAGAACTTCCTTCAAATAAAAAGACGGAAGAGGAAGGGGAGAGGTCTTTAAGGACGGATGTGGTAAGTTTTGATGAAGACTGTCTTTGATTTAAAGGTTTATTCCTGATGAAACAAACACGGTAGTATAAGGTGAAGGTTTTCTAATACAGAGTAATGCTTATAAACTTCAGCTAAATTTACAATGCTAAAAATCAAACCTTTTCCTCCTTTTAAAACCTCTTATAATTAAGCCTTATATAGTCAGGTTTAGAAAAAAAGACTTGTAAATATGATCAAAATAAGTGTATCAAAAGTACTGCATGTTCTCTAAAATACATCAAAGACCTTTCAGTATTATCAGCATGACCACTGATGGAGTTAAAATAGCTTTCAAAAATTTAAACTGGAATTAGTCATGACTTTTAGTTTCTCCAGCTATTATGTCATGATATTAAATATTTATGGAAACCATTTGTTTCATCTATTTTTACAAAAATATTAGAATTAATGAAAACTATTTTATATATAAAGTTAACATTGCTAAATTATCAGGAAAGTCCATCTAAAAGTCAAATTAAGCAACATGACCAATCTCTTGCATCCAGTTCAGGGGTTGTAAAGCCTATTCGAATTACAGTTGTTGATATTTCCCAATTGCTACTCAGTTTAACTTTGCTCTAAGTTCCATACTTTAATGAAGCATGGAGGTACGCTGAAAATAAGTAAATAACGATCATTTACTATATCTTAATACTTTGATTTAAAAGGCAGTCTACACAATACAAATCTTAGACTGCTTGACCTTTTTACAAAGCTGTGCACAATGCAACTGTTCAATATGCTTCTGTTGTATAATGCATCTCCATTTGTGAAACACAATGTCATGAGATGGAAAAAAGGACGGACAAATCCATTCAACATCAGTGTTCTGGCAGCAATTCTAATTTTATGCAGCAAATAAATTCTGTTTTGAAAACATCATGAAAACTAATTCTTTTTTTCAGTCTTTTCTGCAGAAATATCACTGTTCTTAGTATCTGTGATCAGTCAGACATAAAGGCACAAACCTGTCAAAACTACAGCCAAGTACGATCTTCCACCGTGAATGACCCAACGCTGGTTTAGCTTCTTTTGATGGAGTTTACTCCAAGCAAGGGGATAAATTTTGGAGGTTTTTCTCTCTATTTGAAGCGGATCCTGATCATACTTAGTGAAGCTCTTGTATCAGTTCCAAGATAATATCATGTCTGAATGGTTTTACCCTTAGAATCATTCTCTCAGCGAAAGCAAAGTTCCAAATACATTCATCACAAGAGTCCATCTCAACCGATTTGACTGAGCAAGAGTGCTTTATGCACAATGCATCAGAGCTAAGCTGAATAACTCTGGCAGCTGGAGTTACCACCAATTACATTTAGGTTTAGAAGTAAAAGTAAATCACTTGTCGCATACTGTACTCAAACATGCTTTTTGCCCCTACTATGGAGATCCTTTCTTCCTGAACTTTCTCAGAATTTTGCATCTCTGTGACAGTAACATCAGCTATAATTACAGAAAAATGTAGAGAAGTTAGGGTAGCTCATTCTTTATGCTGATACATGCATGACACTGAGAACTGTATAAATTAAGTGGGTATTTCCAGACAGGGAAAATACAGTCTTCTGATTCAGTGATTCCTCTCTTCTGCTTTCACAGATACCTAATGATGGCATTCATTTCATTAACTATCAAGTTGCAACTTAGAATTATTTATGCATTTATATATTATTATGTATTTATTTATTTGTCTCTGTATTCCTATTAAGAAGTCATTGCAGAGTTCCGTTAGTCTGTTGGTTAGAAACGAACTTGAAAATGTTTAGCTTATCAACTGTTGTGTTCATTTATCGTTGTGATAACATTATAATTTAAATTGCTCTTTACCCTCCTTATTCTCTTCCAATTATATTTATACATTATATTATTTATATTTATTTATCTTATATTATATACATAATTTTATATTTATATATATTTATATTTATATTTTACTCTCTAAACTTTTGCTTTCCTATGCTAAAGCCAAGTCTAGTTCTTTTAGTCTTGCATTACAAGACAGACAATTTATTTACCTGATCAAATCAGCATTTTGTTTATATCTTCTGTAAACATGGATGATCAGAAGTGTGTACAGTACTCCACATGAGGTCTCACCAGTTAGTAAGCTAGCTCATCTAGCTCCTCGCTCACCTCCTGAACTGCTACTAAAACAGTATTAACAATTCCTTTTAATTTTTCCTAGAAATGCCATATTTGATCAAGTAGGCCTGCACTTGTCTTTATATGTCTATATCTCACTGGTGATGCTGACATCTATTGATCAGTATCATAAATTCTTGTTACAATACATTCATAACATTTTGATTTTTGTCATTATTATTTGAGTCATCAGGCCATCTGGTTCTTCCTTTGTGGTATCCCAATCATCTTCCACTTTGATGACCCCTTCCAACATTGTTTTTTCAGCAAATGGCCTAAGTACATGCAACTTTTTAGATGAGATTCAACTGAAATATTCAGTAAAACTGGTAATAAGACTGTTTTCTAAGGAATTTCATTATGAACTTTCCTCTTCCAAACATCTTACATACCATCACCATATTAACAAACTTCTGGCTGCCTTGGTTACATTTACATTTGCTTACCTAAATAGAGGTATTATATTTGTTAGTCTCTAATTATATAGCATCACATCTCCCTTGGTTGAGTTATTTAAAACCTTGGCTACCAGACCTATGATTTAATGTGCTAGTTCTTTCAGAATTATTGGCCATTCACTTCCTCTAACTGGAGTGCATTCACATACTGACTAATGTGCTCTATGCTTTCTATGCTGTATCATTGTGTGGGTTGGCTCTTTCTCCACCTTTTTAGTAAGCATTGCTTTCATAAGCTCAATAAATCAAAATTGTCAGCTTTACACATGAAGCTTCCAGTCCTGGACACCTCAGAGATGAAGTCAGAACAGTGGTTTTAGGCTTCCTGAAGAAAGTTCCCAGAATACAACCGTAATGTAATAGAGTAATAGAATAAGGACTAGATTTTCACCTCCTTTTGTCTTTAATTTTTGCATTTTAGAAATCTGGTTAGAGTCATAAAGGACAAAAGTCCTGCTGGATTTTATTAGGAGTCTTGATATTATCTTGATATTATCAACTATGAAAAAGAAAGTATTGAGAACTCCAGGCAACCCTCAAAATCCTTTTGTCAAAGCCTTTTTGTTCATGTTTTAATCAAACTAACAGATAGGTGATCTCTCTATTACGTTACCCAAATCTGAGGAAAAAAGAATGATACTTACTTATAATTATCATCTTCCACAAACTTCTGAAGTTCTTCAATATAACGTACAGACTTTAAATACTTCTGTACGTGGGGTAGTGTTATAAGATGATCTGTAGAACATTAAAAGTCAAAAAGATGAATATGCACATCATCAAAAATAAATGAAATTATTCTTTAGTTTCTTCTGGTTCTCACAAATATCTTAATGGAAACAGAATATGAACCATCATGAAGAATAAAGTGGCTTCGAATATTACTTTGTTTGACTTTGTTACGAGGATGTTAAAGATTTGATCATGCAAAACTGATGTTCAATTGTTAAAGACAACATAGATGCATTTTACCATCAGGAAAGCTAGAGGATTTATTACATGCTATTAACTCACAAGTGGAAAAGCCTTGCTTGAAGTTTGTTTTGACTGCTTTGGAGAAAATCAAATATGCAGCCATGTTGTAGTATCTGTCTCAACTTTTACGCTCATAGAAACAAATGTTTTAAAGGCACCCATTATTCCTGCAGATTGTTTCTTCAAGGCCATATTTTAATCTTCCTTCAGATTTTTAAAAAAGCGTGAAAAATTAATGCATAGCAATACAGGAAGTTGCCATAACTGACAAAGGAATAGTCAGTGAGATAATGATTTGTTTTGTCATTTAAAGTGGTCAAAGACAGAAGTCACAATAAAAACATGATACCTGAATAATTTAGGTCTGCAGAATCATGTATTATTATGCTGCATCCCTAGCTTTAAATGCTGACAAATGAAGAGGGTGTATACATGTACATATATACATATATATATATATACACACACACACACTTATACCTATATATTTATATATTTATTTCTGTGAATAAACTAGTACAAACCAGAGAAAGCAAAATAAGATGCAACTTACTCTTTCTGTCACTTCTTTCTTTCTCTGACAACTGAAATTCCACTGACAATCTAAATCTCTTGACAAAATAATCTTTCTTCTTCCCTTACGTTTGAACTTTACAATAGCTGACTAACAACATGAACATTTACGATATCAAAGTTGACAAGGACAAGGGCTGGCATACGTAGCCATACACAGGTAATTTCAACAAAATGATAATGAGATTAACACACTGTACGCTCCAAAGACATTGCGCCTACTGCAAAGGAAAGGACCTTAGAGAATTCTCTCTCACTGTCTCTGGTGGAAATAGAATATAAACCAAATGCAATAGCTGTACTTGAAAATACGACATTTTTTCCCATATGTACTTGCACTGTTCTAGTAAACTTTGCACAATATCTACTACAGCTCTCAGAATTTAGAACACATATTCATACGCTTGATTTGCCAGTAAGGCTGAAACTACACAGTGACGGGAGCTAAATCATTTAGTAGTGTCCAACTCTACTAATGATAGCCTCTTGTGCTGCCTTTACATAGGGCAGAAACCTGTTATCAGGTTATTGTATTACAGACATTTCTTTAAGATGGAATAGATGAAAAAAATGTACCAACCATAGTTACAGGAGACTTGCAGATCAGCTATTATTCGGAGAATATTGTTCATTTGATTGGATCTTTGTTCATTCTCCATGATGCTGCCTGAAGCAGGATATGCAGAATCAATGTAGATTAAATCTAAGAGATAAATCCCTGAAACAAACAAACAAATCAGTTTGACCTAGTGTTTATGCAGAAACAGTTACCATTAATGAACAGAACAGCCAGTAACCACTGACCACCACTTTGGGCTGGTCTCATAAAACAAAGGAGAGATTGCATCTTATATGTTCAATTATTAATTAGTATTCTTAAAATTAGTATTCTTAAAAAAGAATATAATAGGTTTTGATCATACGCACTGATATAGGCTGATGTCTACTAAGAAGAATTTGCAGCACCATAACAGCCATGAGCCACTGATGACAGTAAAGCTGATCCGCATGGAGGTGACAGCAAGCACAACAGTATCTGGCTACAGTGAACAGAGTTTTGCACCGTGCTGTAATGCCTTCTAGGTCTGCCACTATTTACTACATAAAGATAGTATTACATCTTTTTGCTGAGTTTCTAGGCTGCGTTTGCTAAAAGACAAAACGGAATTACATTTAGGCTTTGATTATGTGATGATTTAAAAAAGGATATGCAAAAAGTTTTTACAAAAGGTTTTAAAGTTTAAAGTTTTTTAATTTATTAGACTCTTTATTGAAAATAGACATGATCACTTTGCCTAGGCCCTAGATTTTTTAGCAAATACAGGAAGATGGTGATTATTGCAGGCCAAAAATGCTGATTATTCTGATCTGAATTGCACTTTTCATCCAAACAGATTTCCAAACTATTGGCAGATTAGATCAGAAGTTGTTCTTAGGTGAGACTGAAGCACACTACACACAAAGGTAGAGTGTGGCAAGATGTCAACTAGCTTCATCATTGAAAATACATCTGCAAATGTTTGGTAGGCATGTGTTCTGCAGTTAGTCTTTGCTGTATGGTACTTTTACCTTTATGAATTATATAAGGAGGAAAAAGGCAGGTTTCAGATTGAAATGTATTCACAATACTGCATAAATTTTTTTGCACGGTACCTAACTGTATTTATCAACATATACAATCTCACTTTCATGTATGCCACTATGATTTGTAGTGGGCTTCTTTTACTGCTCTGGGACAGTTAGAAAGCCATCACACATGAAGGAAAAGTATGTTGTATATACTTCATAGTCAATATAAGCAAGTTTGAGAAAAATGAAATACCAGAGAAAACGCATGGAAAGTCTTTGTTTTGAATTTTGGAAACCTGAAGTATATGGCAGGCATCTTTAAGTTCTGCAACACAGTCTTACAACACTCAAGAAAGCTACCCTGAAAGTATAATGCAAGGCTCATGTATTTACTACAGTAACTTACTGAAGGCTCTTAAACGAAAAGGAGGAGGAGTAAAGACAGAAAAGAAGACTGAGGAGAGAAACATCCCTGAAAATACAGCATGTTTATAAATGCTCTAAGATCTTTCTACAGCAGTATAATGGTATCTTTAATAAAGAAGAATTAGAATTTAACTGGCGACATTGGCATCTTTGCACTGGCACAAATAACTGTTGAATAATATAGGTAGAAAGGGACATATGGAAGTCATCTAGTTCAAACTCATGCTCAAAGCCAGGCTAAACTGAAGTTGGATCACATTGCTCAGAGTCTTATCAGGTCAAGTTTAGGAATGGAGACTCTGTAGCCTTTCTGAGCAACTTGGTCCAGCGCTTAACCATTCTAACACTGATTTTCTTTCTCTTTATCATAAATGCTAACTTTCTGTGTTACAGCTTGTGACTGTTGCCTCTTGTTCGTTTGCTGTGCACCTCTGAGAAGAATCAGGCCTGTCTTCCCTAAAACCCTGTGCACATGACAACAAAATGGATGGCAAAAATTGTAATGATTTGGATACACAGAACTAGACAACTGTTGCTTGTTTTGCTCCTACACAAAATTTGAGACTAACAGGAAATGCCATTGCACTGAAGCAAATGCACTAATACATACTCATGAACAAAATAAAAATTTGCTGTGTGATTAATGGGTGAAATCTAGAACCTGACACAGGTTCTTCTAGAGTTTTTAAACTAATAGTTTAAAAAACTGAGTAAAAGTAGAAAAAATACATTAAACAACAGTAAACAAAATTAAATATCAGCTTCATAAAACCATTTCAAGAAGTGAGTCAGCCTGAGACCTTGACATGCCCTAAGATTTCCAGCTTTCCATTAAACCCATTATCAAGTGAATGTAGGCAACCTATCAAGATGCTTTGACATAACTGAAAGTATTAATGGTATCTTCCCGATTGTTTGCAGCTATTTTACATTTCACCCATGAAATTAGACTGAAATCTTCCTCAAGATCATGTGATAAAGTTTTGATTCCGCAGAACTGTCTTGCAACCTATAGTAACTGCACACAAGTTCACAGCATCTCAGAGAAGTGGGCAGGACTGTCTTGGACACAAAGTCTGCCTGTGCAGCTTTCCGGACAGAGTAGAAATTGAAGCATTTTATGCTCTCTAAAACCACCCATAGCTTTTCAGGAACATCTTTGTATCATCTATGTAAGTGTTGAATACAAAAGCACTGGAAGCTTATAGCTCTTACTCCAGTTCTGAAATCACATACAAAATAAATTTTTAGCTCCTCTTAAGTTAGCATGCAGCCCCAAATAAAATGCCCATTATAGAAAACATTTTTGCGTAAGCTTACTGTGTTCATAAATGGATGTTATTATAGTCCCAAGTCTTGGGACTTACTTACACTCCCAGTACCTGATTATCAGGAGCTCCAACAGCTTTGATATTCTAGTGCTAATTGCTCTTCCACCTCTGTTGAAGCCAGTCTGATGCTCCTAAAATCTAAAATTCCAAATTCTTAATTTGAAAGACATAATTCTTTTATCTATAGATTTGAGAGCAAGATTTGGGAAATGCAGTACCTTTTGAAAGCAAGAGTGATATAATGATTAATTAACATTTTTTACTCTAAGTCAGTATTCAGAAAATGCTCTGTAAAAACCTGTGCAGTAGAAATCCAAGCATCACAAATCTTTTCCTGATTAAGTGCTGCTCTATGTTTTTTGACTCTGTAGTTTACTAAAAAGATAAATGGCATAGTCTCCGAGTCTCAGATGTCATTGCACCACTCTGACCTCAGTGATGCTGGAAGGGAAATGCTTTATGAACGCAGTGAGAAAATGCCGTACAAAATGTACTGAGCCTGCTGTGAATGCTGTATTCAAATCGACTGAATAGAAATCGCTGCTTTACTTGGTGATCACTGCAGCTATTGCAACAGGGTCAAAAAAATTAAATCAGTCTGCTCTTTCTTTAAAGGATCGCTCAGACATTTAGGGTCAGCTAAAAGGCAAAATTTAATTTAATATATTCCTAAACTATTTTATGAGCATGACAAAAGTCAGTGATTCTTCACTGCATAACAAAAAAAGGAACATTCTGCAGGGCAGGAAAATAACTTCTGCAGCATGAAAGTCTGCCATACTTCCATACTAAATTTTTCATTTTCTCTTTTGAGCATGTTTATAATTGATGACATTTTCCCCATGTTTTCTTGCCTTGCCTTGAAAAGAACACTCTACAATTTCAGAAAAATAGCTAGCTGGCTCAGTTACTCTCTTGCAGCTTTATCGTGTTAAACTGTCTTGATAAATTCCAGCTATTAAAACATCAGGAAATACAATACGCTATTCAAGTGCAATTTTTTTAAAAGGGACAGAAAATCACTGCAGTGAGTTGCAAAGAGCACATCTAAGCAACACACTTCTCCCAGAATACTTTGGCATGCTTGCATTAATTACTGATAGTTTGGGCACCGAAAACAAAAACTACCCAAATCTGTACTTGTGCTAGTTATTTCAGTGTAATTTCCTTGTAGTAATTGTACCCCATATTTATTCAGATGAAAAAAAATAATAATAATAAAAAAATGGAAACAAGATTTCTATCTGGGAAAATACAAATTATTTCCTGAAGACAATAATATCCTTACATGTCCCCTAGTATTCACTAAACTCTTATTACTATCATTTAGAACTACAGAATCATAGAATCACAGAATCATACTGTCACATCCATAATCATCAAAGACAACTAGTGGTGAAGTCCCTCAACTGGAAACTTTTCGGCAGTATCTTCTCTATATCCTGAATCAAGCTTATGATTCTTGGTCTTCCAGTGAGACAATTTGTCTACAACCCAGGCAAACTAAAAATCCCATTTTTCTTTCAAGTATTTAAGGATAGACAGGTACAGACTAAAGGATTTTGATATTAATCCACTTTGTCACTACCTGGCTGGTGTAAAGACTGAAGGGCATTTTATTCTATAGTTGATTCTATTTAATACTGTGACAACTACATGACAGCTATGAACACGTCTTGTAAAGATGAATTCAATCAACAATTAAAACCATGTTATACTAGGATTATAAGCAATTAATTTTACAAATCTTAAAATAATAGTTTTTCTATTACTACTAAAATATGCTTTCTGACTGAAATATTAGAACATGTATGACCAAAACATACAAGTGGTTAAAGCATTCAGTATAACCATTGTTAGACTTCAAATCAATATACATTGTAGAGGGAAAAATCAACACGCAGGGGGAAAGAAAAAAGCACCACTGACATGTAGCATAACATCTTCAGAAAATATTAACAGCTGTCTGAATGGATTATTATTTTTTATAAATAATCATAGAAACATAGAATCAGTAGGTTGGAAGGGATCTCTGGAGATCATCTAGTCCAACCTCCCTGCTCAGCAGGGTCACCTAGAGCATGTTAGACAGGGTTGTGTCCAGGCGGGCCTTGAAGATCTCCAGAGAAGGAGATTCCACAACCTCTCTGGGCAACCTGTTGGAGTGCTCCGTCACTCTCACAGTGAAGAAATTCCCCCTCATGCTCAGGCGGAGCTTCCTGTGCTTCAGTTTCTACTCATTGCCTCTTGTCCTGTCACACGGGTCAGCTGAAAAGAGTTTGTCCCTGTCCCCTTGACACCCTCCCTTCAGGTACCTGTACACATTGATAAGATTCCCCCTCAGTCTTCTCTTTCCCAGGCTGAAGAGGCCCAGCTCTCGCAGCTGCTCCTCATAGGGCAGATGCTCCAGCCCTCTGATCATCTTCGTAGCCCTACACTGGACTCCCTCCAGCAGCTCCATGTCTCTCTTGCACTGGGGAGCCCAAAACTGGACACTGTACTCGAGATGAGGCCTCACCAGGGCTGAGTAGAGGGGCAGGATCACCTCCCTCAACCTGCTGGAAGCACTCTTCCTAATGCACCCCAGGAGATCACTGGCTTTCTTGGCCACAAGGGCACATTGCTGCCTCATGGTCACCTTGTCATCCACCTGCTGGATGACTCCTAGGTCCTTCTCTGCAGAGCAGCTCTCCAGAAGGTCAGCCCCCAGCTTGTACTGGTGCCTAGGGTTATTTTTCCCTAGGTGCAGGACTCTGCAATTGCCCTTGTTGATCCTCATGAGGTTCCTCTCTGCCCAACTCTCCAGCCTGTCCAGTTCTCTCTGAATGGCAGCACAGCCCTCAGCTGTAGCAGCCACTCCTCCCAGCTTGGGATCATCAGCAAACTTGCTGAGGAGGCACTTCTTCATCAATGACCTGGATGAGGGGATGGAGTTGAACAGGATGGGACCCAGTACTGAGCCCTGGGGGATGCCACTAGCCACAGGCCTCCAATTAGACTCCATGCCACTGACGACGACCCTCTGAGCTCTGCCTTTCAGCCAGTTCTCAATCCACCTCACTGTTCACTCTAATCCACACTTCCAGAGCTTCTCTAGGAGGATGTTATGGGAGGCAGTGTCAAAAGCCTTGCTGAAGTCAGGCTACACAACATCCACTGCTCTGCCCTCATCTACCCAGCCAGTCATTCCATCATAGAAGGCTATCAGATTGGTTAAGCAGGATTTCCCCTTGGTGAATCCATGCTGGCTACTCCTGATCACCTCCTTTTCCTCCATATGCCTGGAGATGACATCCAGAATGAGCTGTTCCATCACCTTTCGAGGGATGAAGGTGAGGCTGACCAGCCTATAGTTGCCTGGCTCCTCCTTCTTGCCCTTCTTGAAGGCAGTGGCTTTCTTCCAGTTCTCAGGCACCTATCCAGTTCTCCATGACTTTTCAAAGATGATGGAGAGTGGCCTGGCAACAACATCCACCAGCTCCCTCAGTACCCGTGGGTGCATCCCATCTGGGCCCATGGATTTGCGGATGTCTAGCCTGCCCAGAAGGTCTCTAATCCTATCCTCCTCAACCAAAGGAAAGTCTTCCCTTCTCCAGACTTTCTCCCTCACGTCCAGGCTGCAGGATTCCTGGGGGCTGCCCTTAGCAGTGAAGACTGAAGCAAAGGTGGCATTCAGTAATTCTGCCTTCTCTGTATCCCTTGTCACCAGGGCCCCTGCCCCACTCAGTAGCGGGCCACATTTCCCCTAGTCCTCCTCTTGCTGTTGATGTATTTGAAGAAGCCCTTCCTGTTGTCCTTAACATCCCTTGCCAGACTCAATTCCAACAGGGCCTTAGCCTTCCTTGTTGCATCTCTACATACAATGACTGCATTCCTACAAATCTCCCAAGCAGCCTGTCCCCTCTTCCACATTCTGTGTATTTTCTTCTTCTGTCTGAATTCACCTATGCAGGTCTCCTGCCCCTTTTGCTGCACTTCTTACTCTTAGGGACGCACCGCTCTTGAGCATGGAGCTGTATGAGCTACAGATCAGCAGCAAAAGTCAAGTGAATTTAAGAAAAGCCATGTGACTTGCTTACGTTTGCTCCTTTATAGTATAGGAAGAAAAAGACGGACCTGGCAATTTTCTTAAATTTTAACAGGTACTAAGTATCTGCATGAGCAGAATTTCATTCATATCACAAGTACACCTAAGACTTAATTATTACATTGTTATTACATTATACACATCGTTTTATAGCTCCGATTCAGTCTTGCAGTGGAATTTTACCTATCTCAGGTGTTGCCTGGAAGATCTCCATTAATGTTTCTGCCCTGAGACTTAGGAATACTGCATGGAAATTCCTTGCAAGACTTCTTCTCACTGCAGCTGGGCTTGCTACTGTTCTGTCCGTTCAGATCTCTGCCGCCTCAACCAATAAATAGCTCACTGAGTGACACTGGATCATGTCCTGCAGCAGCTAGTCTGCAGAAGTATGTCTACTTCATTTCTTTTGTACTTAGCCTATTCATTCATGTGTTCTGCAAAGTCCTTCCATAGCTTAGGCAAGAATGAGTGAAGAAATTATATGAACTGTCAAATAAAAAATTAAAAAACAGGCAGAGCCAGTAAAAAGCAAGAAAAAACTCAGTTCATTCTAAACTGTATTTGCGAAGAAACCATATGGCCATGACTAAACTGTTTCTCAAGACTATACCAACCTGTGCATTTTGATTAAGAAAGGGCCGTATCCCTGATAGAGCTATTCATGTGTTAGATCACAGACTGCTCCAGTGGCTCAAGATAATTTGATATCTCCACCAGAAAAAAAGGATGTTTAGTCCTTATAATTGAATAGAATAGTTTAAGTAATAATGCAATAGCATACAGCCCCAACTGGAATTGCTAGTCTCCCTGCAGTGAAAACAAAGATATTTAGAGACCTGGTCAAGTCTAGCTGAACTTCCTTCACTGGCTCAGATCAGTCCCTTAAAATTTTTCTTCCGGTATCTTACAGGTGTATATAGTTTGTGAGAGGGAAATTCATATGGCTCAGACTACCCTACCACATTTGGCTGTAAAGTAACCTGGAATACTTTTTGTTTTCTCTCCAAAAGTGCTTTCTAGAAACTCTTCTATTTTTGTTTTCATTTTCATCTCCACACACCTGTGGGAACAGTTACTAAGATAGAACTCGTGTGTATGTTTTCAATACACGCCTTCCTATCTGTTCTGCCTTCTATTGAAAACAGCCTCTACTTTTGTAACCTGTATTAGTAGTTTGGAGTTCCAGACCTGTGGATTAAGTATGACGATCTGCTTCTTATTGCTCTCAACTACAATAACATCACAAGCCAAAAGATGACCAACATTTAAAGAAAGCCGGAGTGATTGATTTGGCTTCTCTGTATCGTTTGAATTCAGCTCCATTGAACTTAACTTTTCTACAGCAGTTTATTTTGTCCCTGCCCACATGCTTGGAAATGGTGAAAAATCAAAGAATCACTTAAGAATATCAGGTGAAAAGGATGGCATGGTTATTTTTGTACATTCATATATTAACATGGGTAACGTTTTAAATCTAAGATTACAGGTAATTTCTCAACATATAGTCTACGGATAGTTATAAGCAGACTAACTTTTGGTCGTTGCCAGTACTTGCTATCATCTTATTTTATATATTGTAACCTACAGCAACCAAAAGGAAACCAACCCAAATCCCAATTGCTGCTTTCAATTCCTCTGAACTTACCTATTACAAAGGCTGCAATTATGCAGAGTGCTGTTTTAGCAATCATCCAACGCAGGGTTACTAATATCTACATATCACCAACTAGATCACACACTTGACACACCAAAATTAAGGAAAGAACCCTGATTTCTTTAGCATTGGAATGGCTTTTTATCAGTCTGATGTTGAGTCAGATCAGATAGATTTCATCACCCAAAGTTTCCTCCAGGTTCTCTGATTCTGAGGACTCCACCTAGACTTAGATTCTTTGTAGTGGCTCTTTACTGTCCCCTCTTGTCACCTAGCACATCAAAATGTCATTGGGATACAGGAAGTAACTTTTACTTGTTCATAACCTCCACATTGCAACATGTCTTATCAAACTATGGCAGCTTGGCTCTCAGCTGCTTTCCAGTTACTTTGAGCAACTTTGAAGCTAATTCTCATCGACTCCAACGGTACGAACACCTCCAGGTTTTGTACCACTAATCTTAAGTATTTCTTCATGGTAAACAGTAAACTTTCCAAGATAATATACAGATGAGGACCAGAACCATGGGATAGAAGAGCAACAGACAGGATGGAGGATTAACATTCTCTGAGTTCCAAAGAACAGTGCAGGAAAATGGGCTTTTTGTGGGTCGTGGCAGGGCAGGAAGATAGATACCAAACTGCAGGACACCAATAAATAAATTAAACTGAATGAAACCCTATTATTTGTAAAAGAAAAAAAAAAAATCCCCCAACCCTATTCGACCATATTCTCCTGCCTCCCTCCCTTTTTCAGCACGGAATGATTTTTTTTTTAAATAAAATTGTTAGTGTTACCAGCCTTCATCTTGGTAGCAGCATTTTATACTTTTTTATAAATATGATGTGATAAGAAGAGTAGATGAGAATCACTTTATTTTACTGAGAGGAAAGAGAATTATTCCCTCCAGTCTTCACTTTAAGACTTGCCCTGCAAAGGAGAGGCTCGAGGTTGCTATAAGCCAAAGAAAACACACAGCACTAGCTTTTCAATTCTTGGCTTACATTTGTGCTACTGTGCACAGAAAAAGTTCTCTAAGATGTGAAGCCATCAGGATATTTTCCAGAGTGTGAGCTCATGGGCAGCTGCTTCCACAGGCAAAACATTTTCCAGTGATACTAACTTTTCTCCATTGTTACTAAAACTAATTTCCCAGCTGGTTATATGTGGACAATACAGTATCCATTAGTTTATGGTATCATGGAAATAATAACACAGAGCAAGGAAAAGGATGGCCAAATAATCTACAATTAAATGAATCAATGGAAATTACACCATGTAAAGGAAAGAGGTTATTTTTAAACTGGCAAAAAAACCTACAATGCCTAACTCTTGTAATTTTTATTGTAGTGAGAGCTCAAACAAAGCAGTAACATTACTGACAATTTAAAAATAGAGAAACTGAGGTACAATAAGTAAGTGACCCTGAAATGCAGTAGTCAGTGCCAGCCAGATCATGAATTTTGAGTGCACCACTCACTAGATATCTACTTCCAGGACTAAACTCAATTGAAAAGATATTTATAGAGAATTGCAGAGTTCAGCAGGATGCAAACACAAGTCTATATATTTGTGTCTTTTGATTCACTTTTGATTAAAGCCTTCTATTATTCTGTTCATTCAATACTCAAAGCTTCTGCAAATAAAAATAGAACTGATGTGGGTACAAATATCTGTACTTTGTACTATTAATGGGTACTTGACAACTTGTTCTTAAGAAACAATTCTAAACCTTCTCAAATCAATGATTACATGTCTTCTAGTTCTGATATATCTTGGTTCAAGTATACAGGCACTAAAACTTTCATAAAGAGCTACGATGTGCGATTTGTTCTCCCTAAGAAAGAATGACATTAGACGCTATGAGTGACAAACACTTGCAGTCCATTAAATAAATAACATGTATGAAGTTATGCCAGTGGGAAAAGCTGTGAAGGTATTCTTTTAAACTCCAGCAGCAGAAACAAAAGGCAATTGTTTTTAAAGCATTTGCCTGGAAATTAGGAAATCTTTGCTCAGGTTTTCTGCTCTCCCACAGATTTCTTTGACCCAGATCCAGGCAAGTTACCACTATCCTCTATTCTCCACATGTTCAGTGAGAAAGACAGCATTTCCTACTATAAGAAAAGTCTCATGAAAGTAAGTATTATAACCGTGGAGCTTTAACAATTTACAAAAGTTGGGTTTAAGTTCCTTATAGAAAATATACAACAATGTGCAGCCTGTAAGAGGAAAAGCATTTACTCTTTAAGAATTTGGGAATTCCAATCTGTTTTCATGCTTATGAGAATTTGCAGCCACAAGGTGTAACCCAGAACTTTCAGTATTTAAATTGTCTCATAACAACTGTTGCAAAACTGAAGGTGAAAAAATAGTGCAAATAAAGATTACATTGAAAACTAGCAACATTATAAATGTGTCTTTTTCTCCTCCTTTTTTAATGGATATAAAATAATATTGCATGATAGGAGGGCTAACAATCCCAAAGTGTGGCTGGAGCATGCTACTATTGTATATATTATGTAAGCTTTTAGTGTGCAGTGTACTGCTAAGGGACTTTGCAATTCTGTAATGCAAATAAATTAGGAAGCAGATTCTGTATGACACTTTTGTTAGTCAGACATTCACTACTTTGCATCAAAGAACAGTTAGCTGAAAGAGAAGTATTTCAGATTTGCCTGGTGACTTCAACTTGTTATTCTTGCTTAACATTTTGATTAAGTATAATCATAACTGTATTTGTTTGATGAATTATACTATTACTATAACAATGATAAGCACAAACAAATGCTAGAAAAGGAGAACAAAAGTTAAATATTACTGTGAACAAATTTATTTCCCTACACATCATGACATATCTTTTCTGAAGATACTGACAATCCAGAAGCCCCTGAGTATACATATGCTGCAGTGAAACATGAATATCTGAGTCTAGTACATTCAGTAGTACAGGAAGCAGTGTCTACAAGACACACAGTAACTGGCACGCATAACAGAAGGGAACCTATGGAAAGTAATTATATTCCTTTTTTTTTTGTCTCCAAAAGTTGAGTAATCACAGTGATTTGATAGGAAAACCAGAAGAGACAAAAATATGTTTCCAATTTCTAGTCAGCTATATTAATGAAAACCTTTTCCCATATACACTAGTGAGGTTGTAGCATACTAAATCAAGCAGAGGACAAATAGAAAGCTACTTATCAATTTACTACTAACTGGTAAAAGCCCAAGTCACTGCAGTCAGCAGTCTGCAAAACCAGAGACTCCATTCTTAAGAGATTAGCTCACAGTCAGAGAAGAGCCAACACTTCTGCGGTTTCACTGGTTTCAAGAAATTTGAATTTTTCCGTGGACTAAGGACTGGAAAAGTTTTTTTGCAGAACCAAATGTATATACTGGTTAGCCTTGGTAGGATTTGGAATACTCTAATCACAAATTGTATGTGAATCTTTGCCAAGTCAGCAACATGTGACTTGCAAGGTATGTTGCCAGCCAAATGGCCAAGTGAATGGTATCAGTCAGAGGAGAGCAAAGACGGGATTATGACCAAATTTATTACTCCTGATGCCAGCTAGCCAGAACTTAGCATCAATACCACACACATATGCAAATGCAGAACTATAATGAAGTTGAAATAAAAGGACAGAAAGCTTTTTTAATAAAAAAGATTTGTACTATTTTTATGTATATGGTTTCAAATTCCAAAATGTTCCTGAGAAATACTGATTTTTTGGTATTTACAGAAAACTACTCATTATAAAGCATTATATGCTTTTGCTGCAGTTAGTTATCTCTGCCCAAGTGATTTTCCTTTTTAAATCTCATTTAAAAAATCTCTACAACGTTAAAACAACTCTAAAAAAGGTTCAGATTCACATGTACTGGCATTACACACCTGGCTCATCTGCAACACCCACTTTTGATTTCAACTACATGTTCCTTTTCTTAATTATTCAAACTTCTCATATTACTCTCATACTGCTGAAAATTTCTTCTACCCTTGTTGTCTTGTTCATTTACCCTTGTCTGTGCTGACTTTCTTCAGTAAATCACTTTTTTAACTTCTTACAATAATGTTTTTAGTTAGGTTGCCTCACCTACCAGCTCCTTCCTTAAAGTCTGTCTGCTTGTTGCAGCTATGGAAAAAATAGATGACTTTTACCAGTGTGTCTGAGAGACAGTAAGGGACAATTGTAGTTCTTAATTAAAATAAAACTTAGGCTACAAGAAAATCTATTTGCATAAAGAAAATACATCCATTTTTCATTACTTTTAGATGGTAATTAATTTGGGCATTGCTAAAACTAATAAGCAGTAACATAGATTGTTGGATTCTGTTCTCCAGAAAAGAGAGGAACAGAGCTAGACATAAATTATAATACTATTTTCAAACAATACCTGCAACTAAAGAAAAAAAAAGGCACAGAAGTTTCTCTTTCCATTGCTATTCACTGTAAGCACACTAATGTAGTCCAGGTGATAATGCATGTCTAACCTTCTCGTGATTACCCCTCTCTGGGCTGCTCTTGCAAGCCTCTCCCTGCCCCATTCTATTCCTATATGTTGTATTCACTACAGTGTTATAGTTAAACCAAAAGATATGCAGCAGATCCCCACCTTATTTTCCTGCATAGCATGTCTGATTTGAACATCAGAAGTAAGTAATGTAATTTTCCTAATGTTGCAAATTTAGCTTTTTTACATCTATTCTTGAACAGAAGAACTTTACTTCACTGACCATAGCAAAAAGTTAATTTCCTACAGTAATGTTCTAAACTATTTTACTAGTGATTAGACTTGCAGTTCTACCAGCTGCCAGATTTATGAAACCACAACTGCAAAAAAAGATGGGTCTGGCTACATGTTTCCTGGACTGCTAGAACTTCTATGCATGTCTGCAGTTTGACTTACCATAGATTCTCCAGCTATGTTCTGATTGATTTTTAAAGACTAAAACCATCAATTCTTACAACTCTTGTCTCCTTGAAGGGTGAGCTTATTGGGAATGATCAAAGTCCTCAGATAAGCTCCCATAGTTTCCCTGTTGCTTTTACCCAGTACAGTACCAAACAGCACTGAGCTAAGAAGCAGGAACAAATTCCCCTCCTTGTAGCATTTTCTACTCTTTGCTTCCACCACTAATGTAAGAACAACTGAGATCCTCTTAAACTGAGCTTTCCACATACGGGGCTTGTTAGTTAAAAATGGTTAATTTTAAAGCATTTTAATCTAAGAAGCAGAGCACTCTATGTAGAGCAGAGTACAAGTAGCACTTCAATCTAAGAAAAGGTTAAAATTCAGCTTCAAGACACTGCACCCTTTCCAAATCTCTCCCACAGACATAAGCACTTCTGAAATATGACTGTATCCTCAGCAGAAGCTACAGAAAGAATGCCCTAATCAAGCAGTCAAAATATTAAAAAGTAATCACTATGTTTGTCTTAGCTTTTTCCCCATTTGTATACCACACAGTCCTATTTAAGTTGTGGACAGTTCAAATAATGAGAAAAGTCAGGAACCATCCACACGATACATTAACCGAAAACAGTAAACACGCAGTTGTTTATGACTATGGTAACAACATAGTTTTGTCCTGTGTTGAAAAGTGTAGCCAACTTGCACCAAGGATTTTAACCCTGCCTCATCTTCCAGAAGTAATTTCCATTATAATTAAGTGCATATCTGAGTCCATTGGAACCATCAGTGAGAGTGGTAGTAATCATTCTCATTTTTGTGTGTTTTATCTCAAGAAGTCCATCTCTGTAACCAGTGCAACAGAAAAGATGACTGAAATGACCAAATAATACTTGGCTAGCTTTAAACATATTACAAGAATATCTATACATTTTTAAGCTTCATTTTTACTAAATTCTACCATTATTTTAATAGCATTTAGACAGTAAAACAAACTACCTTGTCCACTACACAAAACCATTTTAAACCAATGCAAACACAACTGCTTACTTTAAATTTGGTAATTTCTTCACGGTTCAGTGGCCCAAGAGAATCCATATATTTCAATGGTGGAGAATAATTGCATAGACACTCTACACACAAAAAAGTTTGGAGATGGAAAGGGTATGTGCATACCTGAATCAGTGAAGGAAACTGTATCAACCACCGATGAATTACGTTTAAAATGACTTGTGTCATTCCAAAATTACCGACCATAAAAATTCCAGAAGCAGAAACTACCAAATTCCCTTTCTGATTTGTAAAGCAGGTTTAAAGAACCTGCCAGGTTCTTTAAACTGGTCCACACGATTACATGGTATAAGGGTGATTTGTGATTAAAAATCTGTAAAACAAAATTTATGTTACATCTGTGACAAAAAAAAGAGAGTTTTTCATTAAAATTAACATTTCTGATGCTCACTTTTTAAATAATGTCTTTATGTTGTGGTGACTTACTACTCAAGTAAAAAACCTTGAAGAAACATTTCAAATACCTTTAAGATACAACTGTATCTCTTTTCTGAACTGCTCAGGCTTTGGAATAAGTAGTAATTAATATTCAGCAAGCAAAACCACAGATTTTTCAAGAAAACATCAAGAAGCCAGCAGAGCTCACAGAAACCTTTAAGGGGAAATTAACACAGTAGCAGAACCTCTGAAACACCTCAATCTGCAGATACTGGCGTATGATTTTGAAACAGAGGGAAAAAAAACCCAGAAATCAGATGGAGACTTAAAATGTCTCTGCAAATATTGGTTGCAGACTCTAGGTCATTGGGAAGTTATGCTGGTAAAATCAATAAAGTTTCAGCTGATACTGACATTTGTTTTGATAAAAGAGTACTGAACATGTCTGGACAAATCCAGAACTCCAAAACAATCTTAAAGCTAATATTTACAACCCAACTGAGTATTTTTGCATGTGGAATCTTAAGATAGAAGAACATCTCCATAATCCTCTGCACCATGTTAGAAGATAACAAAGAACATGTGTAAATACCTGTAGGTTAAATTGTTCTCAATGCACATTTATTTATAAGTGTATGAATGCTTTTCTTTCCTGGTATACTCATTTGGGATGTCAAAACAGTGGGTTAGGATCAAAATCTTTTAACAGTTCTGAAGTTAACAGTAACTTTTCAAAATAATTACATATATTACATCTAACTCCATCTATAGGTGATGAGAAATACACTCTGAAACCCAGAAAAAATTCAGGAAGTTTTAATATTTTAGTGAACAAACTGATGCATAGACTTCTTGAAACAATAATCAGCACTCAGGCTCAATCTCATTCTTTTACTTTTCACTTTTGACTGAAGCGTTTTAGAGGGCACAGCAGAAGGGAGAGAGAAGAAACTGTATTATGCAATACTGCCACAACTGCAAGTTAGTGACAGGTTTCAGGGATATTCTCAGTAGGGAAGAATACACTGGCCTGCTTCCAATGAAATGAAGGGACATGAAAGGAAACAGGAAAATATCTACTAGCCATAAATCTGTTCTATCTGTAAAAGGGACCTTGGAAAGCCAATTTTTTCAAATATAGCAGCAGAAATTTAACTATAACCTACGCAACTCTATGTAGAACAACACTCTCCAAGGAACTTCACAAAGGATTGAGATATTTCTGGGGCAAGGATGCACTGTGAGGAGACTGACAATCAAAAGTCTAACAGGTAACTGTTGCATGCGTTTGTTCTGAAAATTAGTCAAAGTTTAAAGGACAAAAGATTCATGTTGGTAAAAATGCAGTAATTTAAGTTAAAAAAAATTAATGACAAGGAGTCTTCAAAGATCATGTTAATGCCAAAGACTGGTATGGTGATACAGTTGTTGATTTAGAACTGGAAAGCAACAACATTTTAAGCTAGTAAAATGCTTCTTGTCTAATAAATAGAAGAAGCTGAAGGACAAAGCTTATTCTAATTTTGCCCACGATCACAGTCCTGTGATTCACTGTCCTGACTTCAGAAAACAACCTGATCAAACCTGGCAAGGCAGAATGAAACTGACCAGTTTCACTGCTGGAAATGAAATCATGAACACTTAATGCTGTGAACCTTGAGCTAGTACAGCCACCCTTCCCCTTCCCTGTCATTTTCCTTTGCATATTCTTCAGTCCAATGAGAGTGTGAATGTTCACATACCACAAAAGCTATATTCGAAAGAGCAATACAAAAGCAAAGTCTATAGTGAGGTTGCGAGTAGGTTACTAATATAGGAAGTAGTTAACAGGAGTGCTTTCTGGGACTCAGATCCTTCTGCACAAGGGCAAAAGTGGAAGTGAAAGATGCAGTTTGTGTATCTGCTGGTTTTTTTCTTTCCATTTTGTGAATATCATTCATCTATACGAAAGGAAAAACGATTAAGATTTCAAGCCACATGACTATCTTCTTTCCAAGACAGTAGTTAGAATCATCTTAAAAACCTACCAGGAAAAGAATTTTCCTTATATAAACTGTCAGGCAGGTAAAGGGAAAAGAGAAACTTTTAAAATGGAAGACTTCCACAAGTAAGTTACAAATATACGAATTACAGCTTTAATTAAATATTTAAATTGTTTAAAGTATTTTAACGGTAGCTGCTACAACAGCAACTAAAAATAGCTTGACATGGAAATATGGACTAAGCACAACTAACTGCTTTCTTGTAACAACTGTAAACAATGTATTTAATTAACTTTTCTTCTCTTGATAGGATTGAGAAAGTCTGCATGCTATTTACACTTTTATTAAGGAGACACATGCATACTTGCCTTTACTATATTTAAATCAGAATATCAAAACTGTTTCTTGGTGTGATGTCAATGTGAGGTATTTACAGTACAGGCTCTCTCTCTGTATTTTCTTGTTAAAGCAGCAAAGCTGCTCGGCAAAATCCACACTGATACTACAAATACTAAAACATGGAGTGAACTAAACCCAACTAAATACTGAAGGGAATATCATATTCTTTTTTTTTTTTTTTTTTTTTTTAGCATGAAGAAATGTGTTCATGATAAAATTCCTCAAGAAAGACATTAGATACTTTGAGATGGTCCTGTGGATGGCCATCAAGGTGATGAGAGAGTTGGAAAATGTAAAATGGGAAAAAAGGTTAAAGGAGTTGGGTTTGTTCAGCATAGTGAAGAGAAGGTGCACGGCAGATCCAATCAGTCTTCCAACACATAAGTGGTAGTTACAAAGAATTAAACATTGGAATAGGCTGCCCAGAGAAGTGGCAGAATCTCTCTTGCTGGAAATAATCAAAATTCAGCTTGACAGTGTCCCTGAGAACCTAACCCGTAGCCCTGCTCTCAAGAGAAGGTTGAACCAGGGACCCAGCAATCTCCAGGGGTTCATTTCTACCAGGACTTTTCTATGATTGTACAATAAATGCAGCCTAAGCCTGCACATCTATTATTGTAGGGCAGTTTGGGAGTACAGGAACTATACAGGCTAATTTGTTGTTGCAAGGCTATGCATGGACACAACTGGCCACAGACATTGATTTTAACTGTGAAAAAGAGACTGCTTGAAACACTTGCTCTAATCATGACATGTAAGCAAAATTCACCTTACAACAATGTGCAACTAAAGAAATAGCTTTATTTTGGCTTAACCAACTTCAACCACCAGAACTAACAAAAATAAAAATTCATGTAAATCGGATACACATTTAAACATGTTGTAATGCTAGTCTAGTGAATAAAATAGAATGTGTTAATAACTATTTTAGAGCTAATCACCCTCAACATTATATTTGAAACAGTTAGTCTTTTTCTGAGCAAAAAAGCACGTGTGTGGCATGCAAATCTGCAGTATTTTTTTTTTGTCTTGAAGCAGCAATTCATCATATAAAGACCAAAGACTGTCTGTACAGGAATGTCTTCTAGATGGTATGTCATTTCTTAATTGAATCAAACTAGCTTCTTTTCATACCAGTAAGCACACATGTGCTTATTATACACACATCAAATACTCTCTTTCCTGGTTTCAGCTACAGACAATGTTACTGGAGGGCCACACAACCACTCAAGAGTTTTTCTGTGCCTGGAAAGCATAGATGAACTATTCTGGAGAATTTACTCTGGAATAGGTATTCTATTACAGGCCCAACATTCTTCTGGAATGATCATATCTAAACTGAAAGCTTCATTGGAATTGTGGAATAACTGCTTCAGTAAGTTTTCAGTGTTGGCAGCCATTTCTCAGAAAAAAACTCAGCGGTTATTCAAGTACTTCACAGCTTCAAAAACTGTATGTCAACATATTATCTATTCCCAGTGTAAGTCTAATATACAAATCTATCTCCATTAATCAAACATGAAAATGCAAAGAATTCAATAATGGAAATAAATGTTCCTAAAAATGATGTTACTTCATGCAAAAGAAGAAGATACAATTGAATCCTACAAATGATGTTATGTACTCATAGGAAAAAAAAGTAAAAAACACTGTGGCCTTTGTCACCTCTGTCAGAACACAATCTAAAACTAAATTAATATTAAAAAACAAACCCTGCCGTACTTCAACAAAATATTAAAAGAATGAACTCAACTCCTATCAGCAGCAAAATGCTTCATTTTTAAAAAATGGACGATAACAGTAAGGGAAACTACATTGCTATTCTTATAGCATGCTCATGAGTCCAAAAGCAGTTCCACTCGCAGGATACATGCATGAGCAGTAGCTTCAGCAATGGGAGACAATGAGCAACTACATTATTCTTAAACACCTCTCTTGAAAGGCATAAGTATCTTTCAAAATAAGTCAAAACAGAATGCCAGCACTGAATCACTTTTTAGTTCTATCTTCTACCAAGAACATCTCCCATACTGTACTGTTTCTTTTCACTCCCTCAATATTTAAAAAGAGAAAACTAATTATCATCAACTCCAGAAAATGAGAAGTTCTCACTTTGTTCTCAGAAGCTCTAAGATCTATTGGAGCCTTATACTGCAAGCTTGAATGGCTCAACTGACTAAACATCCTTGAGAAGACATAAAAGGAGAGAAGTCACTCTCTAATCTTAAGAAAGCAACATTATGAATTTCACTTTATTTTTAAGGTAGACTAGAGAGCAAACATACAGCATGCTGTTTGCAGGAGAAGCTGCTTAATAGACTGTCACTCTGTAAAATGTTATTTTATCATTTGCAGAAAGGTGGCAACCACACAAAAGACAGTTTAATACCAAAACAGTTTTTAAAGATTAGTTCTTTGTATCTACTTGACTCTAGTGGGAAAATATCTACCATCCAGTCTTGGTACATCCCTATACAAGAGAGCTGTCAACCTGGAGAGAGGCCATCAGAGGAACATTAGAATGGCCAGGAAGCAGGAACACTTGACACATGAGTAAGGGCCTAGGGAACAGGGCTTGTTTACCCTGGAGACGAGAAGGGGCCAGAGCCAGAAGGTAACTCTGGTTATTTGCCTACCAGAAAGGATTGTGGGTGGGAGTTGTAGTGAACATAGAGCCAGACTCTTCTCAGAGATTCATAGCAACAGGTAAGAGGTAACCGAGGCAAGTTGCAGCATGGGAAATTCCAACCAGAACGGAAAAAAATCCTTCATGGTGATAGTGGCCAGGCACCGAAACACTGCCCAAGGTTGTGAATTTCTGTCTCAGAAGATTTTCAAAACTCAGCTGGACAAGGACACGAACTCTGAAGTTAGCCCTGATTTGAGTAGAAGGTTGAACTACATTAACTCCACAGGCCCCTCTTCCTATATAATTTTTTCCTGCTCCATAGTAACTTGCTGATATGGCTACACAACTGACCAGCATACTGTACCTACTTCCATGCTGACAGAAATGAGAGAACAGCAACTGTGATAACATATTTTAGCAGCTGATATCCTCCTAAGATAAAATGTCTTTTCAATTTATCAGTAGATTTTGATAGTACTGATCATCAACCTTTGCTCAATATATGCTTACAGAAAAACATGGGGCTGTTCTTCAATGTCTATCTTTACTTATGTGACAGCCCAGACGATAGCAACAGACTGCACGCCTCTATTAAACTCCATAGCACAAGGCCACATAGCACAACGGTACCCTTTCTGCACAACGCGTGACTGAGACCACCACAGCAACAGTGTGAACAACATGCAAGTAACAGTTTCATTGCAGTAGTTTCACCTATTGAGTATTTCAGTACAAGGTGTAGGCAACACTTGACCTGAAAATAAATATTTAAATAAATAAAAAACATAGATCTGAGTAGCAAGAATGCTTTGCTTTGGCTGCATAGCAAATAGTATGATTCTCTAAACATAAAATGAAATGATAGGTTATTTGTTTTCTTAAATGTCTACATGGCCAGGTTAAATTCTTTTGAGAAAATCAAAGTGCAACTAGCATTGCTAATTCTACATGCAGATTCCAAGATTTATCCAGGTATATTAATAAATGATTTTGATTTAGGCAGCTCCAGTTTTTTTGGAACATATTCTCAGTATAATAGCCAGAACTGGCTGTGGATAAAACACACTTAAAAGTGTTGATCATTCTGTCCCTATTTCAAAAGTTTCTGTGAAGTTTGTGTTAATGAAGAAGGCGAGAAAGAAGCCAATCTAAAGAAAAAAAACTAACCTTCTTCATCGATATTTTTTATTCCCTTTGTCCTGTGTGCACAAACACCATAAATAACCTCTCTGTTCCCCCCTTCCATCCTGTGAACGACAGTACCATATACACTTTTCTTCTTTTCATATGTTTATGGTATCTATCTTCTTAGCCCTGTACTTCCTGTAGAAGATGCTGCATATCAATTCTTTATACAGCTGCAAGTATAAAAGTTCGTTAGGACTTCTAACTAGGCAAAGTAGGAAAAATTTAAACCTGGAGATGCTCCTGAAGGAATAAAAATGCCTAATCAATTCACATCTACTCTAAACGACTTATTTTCCTTTACTCTCTATACCAGTTAGCGTCCAGATTTGTCAGGAAGAATATCTGATAGCCCAACTATTTCCCAACACTTTTGCCATAAAGCAGGTAAAAATATATTATGAAATATAAATTTTGCAATAGTGATTTATTTTAGTATTTTTAGACATTTGTTTCCTCTTCCTGTTGGACGCTTAGTGTGCTAGCCAATATGCTGAGCTAGTGGACTGGGTAACCCTCATAGCAGCCCCTGCAGTGCTTCATCCCTTTTACAAAAGGGTCAGTGACATTCTGGGTCTCGACAATGTTTCCCATAAAAGGGAGATCTGTGGGGAGTTCTGTCTTCAGTTGTCTCCCCCCTAAAACCACAGAGAGCATGCTACAGCAATTCTGTATCCTCTTTGCCCCAAACCCTTTCAACCTACCACTAGTCCTAGGCTAAGGTCACATGACACTTCAGAAACAGTTTGGTTATCTGTGTTACTATTAAACTGGAGGAGTATTATATTAATCCCACAAAACAAAACTGAAAGAAAAAGCATTCTTTCAAACATTAGTCATCAATGTATTTGATTGCCAACAAATGCCAACAGCATGTGCCTTCAGACTCCTGAAAGTTTCACCTACCTTGTGTATCCAGTGTCAGACAGCAGAAAACGCTTAGAGAAAGAATGTAAGAAAAAAAGCAAAGTTGCAGTAGTACTTTTCCAGATTTAGCTTCCTGTGGCCAGTAATCTGTGGTTTAGGAACTTCCTGAGATAGATCTTGTAGAAAGATTTTTAATTTTATCCTATTTCTTCTTAACAACACTTCTTCTTCGACTTTGTCTGTCCACTTTTTCACAGAATGGGTAAGGTTGGAAAGGACCTCTGGAGATCATCTAGTCCAACCTCCCTGCTCAAGCAGGGTCACCTAGAGCATGCTGGACAAGGTTGCATCTAGGTGGGTTTTGAATATCTCCAGAAAAAAAGACTCCACAACCTCTTCAGGCAACCTGTTCCAGCGCTGTCACTCACACTTTTCCTGAAACTCCTCATGACATGTTTTTCAATTTTTGTTTTCACAACATCCTGTGGCAATGAATTCTGCAATTCAGCTACACATTGCTTGAAAAAGTATTAGTTCCACTGATTTCTCAATGTTTGCCTTTATTAAGGTTGGTACATTCTTATCCATTGTGCATAGCCTGGAGCTCCTGGATCAGGTGATTCAAGGTTAATTTCTATGACCACCTGTTTTACAGTACTATCACTAGTTACAAAAGCCAAGACTAACATTAGATCACTCCTTGTCGATTTAATTACTCTGGTGAAACAATCTGTCAGCTTTCTCAGCCAGAAGTAAGAGGGGCCTGCCACTATTAGTAGGATTTGTTATTCTCTCACCATGGATATTTAAATGTAAGCTGATCTCATAGATTCTCAGTATTGAAAAGCCAATGCAACAGCTACGAAACATTTGGAAAATCATATCATTCAGCATAAAACCTTTATTAAAAGCAACGAATTCCACTTCATAGTATCACAAATCCAAGGAAAGGTCATTCCCACTTTGTCCAAGCAAAAGGCCTGCACAAATGTTAATCCCATTTTTCATTTTACTCTACCAAGCAATCAAATATTCTGTTCACAGTTGGCACCTCCACAGAAAAACTCCCTGTCTTCTGCCAAGTAGGTGCAACTTTATTCTTCCCAAAAGACAAATTGTAACAGATTGAACAAGTAAAAAGACATTATCATATACAGTTTTGAATCAGCCGTATATAGAAACATTTCTAGGAATAGAGTATTTAGACTGTTGCAAAAGAAAAAAAATACCTTCAGCACTCAATCAAAAGGTTTATCTGTGCATGGATGTGTTTTTTTCATAGTCAAATGGGAGGCTGGTCCAAGAAATGTGGTTTAGCTACTTCTGTTCTTTCAAATCTTTTTTCTTACATCATGCTTTTTTTGTAAGAGAACATTAATGAATTAAAAGCACACCACAAGAGAAGTCTTTGTTTAGCCTGATTCATGCAGTTAAATACCTAGACGTTTAATTACACTTATTTAAGTGCCATACTTAGGCTCCATTGGTTTTATATGTATGCTGAAGAACTTAAAAGCACATAAGAATGAACTCTATCTTTAGGAAATCTTTTATATTCAAAAACCTTGTTGCTCTTGGGCGTAACACCAAATCAGAAACACAAATTTTTCTCTAAAAGCAAAGGACCTGAAAATGTTCATTTTTAGATGAAACTGAAATAGTCAGCTCAAGTAGTAATCTATGCAGAGAACTGTCTGCCTGGCTTTGCACATAGCTGTGTATGTAAGGAAGTGAGCAGCACATGTGCTAGCTGCCTCCTCAGATTGGCATCAGTCTGCGCAGCACCTCCCTCCCTCCCCTCCTCCTGCTCCTGGCTTCCCTCCCTCTGAAAGCTCTGTGTATCAGCAGGCCCAAAGACACCTGGTAAAGCAGGGGGTGGGAATGGTTGGTGAGTTGGAAGCAAATCTGATGGGCCTGTCTGCTAACTCAGTCAAAAACGAACAGAACTATCACATTCAGCGCTGCAATCAGCGTACAGTACAAAACCTCAGTTCTAATCTCAAGTGCTCAGATGACCCTACTTAACAACACTGAAACAACCCTTCAGGCCCTGGTTTTGTGTCCTCTTTAGCCATAAAAATGACTAAGTTTTCAAATTAAATTAAGCAGTAATAATCTTATAATGATAATAACTTATGAGAGGTGCTAACAGTCACTGCAGGAATACCAGACCATACACTAAACGTACAAGAAACAGACACTGAGCCACACTGAATTACTAGTGCAGTATATTTAGAGGAGTTTTTTTCCTGACAGGGTAGGCATTCATTTTTACAATGCAAATAATTTATTAATTAGAATGGTACGACTTGTCCACATTTTACCTTGAACAGAAACACATTTGCTGTTTTAACTCAGTATCTTTAGAAGTCCTTATTTGTGTTTTGATGATTCCAAGTGTTTTCCTATTGGTTTTCTCAGTTTCTTCAAACCCCAAAGATCTTTTACAACTCTACTCAAAAGATTATGAGCCAATTATTTGAATGTGGTATGAGCTTTAATGATGCCTATGACATACAATGAAAGCAAAGTAATAGTTTGGTTTGTTCAACTGTTGATTAAAAGGTAGGTTAAAAATAAATGCTTTTACATCAAACATTATAAAGTTTCACTTTTGTTTTTCTAAATTTCTTTGCAAGATTCCTAGTATCTTGTAAGTACATCTTAAATATGAATTTTAAATTAATTTTAAAAATTCTTTTAAAGATAGAAGGGATAGCTAATGACCAGAAATATTCTACACATAACAAGTTCTTTAACAGCATATTTTTAGAAAGGTCTAGGGCTGCAAGAATTCACAGCGAACAAATGAAAAACATGCTTTAGATTACTAGCCAATGTGAGCAGCACACAAATGTTACAAAATGTACTGAGGTTCAGCCAAAGTATGGATTGTCAATCTGTGTTAAAATTATTTTAGAAACCTGTTTGAATTTAGACAAATTTACTTTTCTTTTTTTCCTGGGAACATGATGGAATGTTAAAAACTGTTAATTGCTGTTTCTTGATAGAAATTACTAAAAAAAAAAAAAGGTAAAAATGGAGAGTATCAGCACTACTCTGATTATAGCAGCCTTATTTTATTTCTTTAACATTAAAAAAGAGGATCAGTTAATAAAAACAAGTAGAGACTGCTTTACACTACACAGTGAGATATACCCCATCTTTTTCCTATACATCAGTAAATGTATTGTGAAAACTGTATCAAGCAGGGACCTCCCTCATTTTGGAGATGAATCCTATGCAGTAACACATTCTTTCTTCCCAACTCCAAGAAAAATGGTAATACACATAACAGATAAATAACTTCTGTTTTGGATTATCATTAAATATTTAATCAGTAGCTGCAACACAACAATAAGACTTTTTAGTTGAGTCTAGTTTTTACATGTTTTAAGTACTATGAAAATGAGCTCATGACTCATGTTTATGAGAAGTTTGTATTAAGAGAAACCAATTAAAAAAAAGCACATAACTACAGCAAATAGATTATATAAAACCAAGAGTGAAATCCTGGTTTCTTAAAAACAAAGCAAAACAAAACAAAACAAAAAAAAACCTCACACTCAAATTACTGTCGTCTTCTTAAATGATCTGCAGTTTTCCAGAGCTTGCTTCCGTGTGCTGCCAAGAGATCCGAGGCAGCCCCGGCCCCCGAGCGCTGAGGTCACCCCGCAAGCGCTCTGCTTCGGCCAGCCCTCCGTGGCCGCTGGGAGGGGGAGGCCCCCAGCGTGTCTTTGCTGGTGGATCCCTTCTTCTTGTGGGAGGGGGAAAGCAGCTTATCCAACCAGAACTTGTCAGCTTGTTGCATGCTTGCTTTTTTTTTTTCTTTCCCTTTTTTTCCCCCTACCAGGATGTAAGTCCACCACAAAGGAACTGAAGTTCAAATAAGGCTGCTTTAGCCTTGTATGAAACGATGGATTCAAAACTTTAGAACTGGAATGCGGAGGTCTCCTCTTTCATTAAAAGAAAGTCTTACTGTACCTCCATGCTTACACTGTGGGAATGTGTGGTTTAGACTAAGGAGCCAAGCTGTGAAAAGTCTTAAAAAAGAAAAGGAGAAAAAAAAGAAAGGAAATAATTTTGTAGAACATCTAGTTATTTACTTTTCTAACTACAGGACACCACACAGAGCTTTTCAGCTGTAGATTTTAGGTCACATTCACTGAAGAGATATATTTCTGACACAATCAAGAAAGTGAGATGTCACAACTCCTATGGACGAGCTGTTCAGTTAACCTTTGATGAAAGCACGCTAAGGACTGAAGAAAGAAGCCAAAGGAGACAGGGTAAGACTGCTGCTGTAGTACAGCTGATTGCATTTAAAACATACATTTTTTTTTCTTTTAAATGTCCAGGGTCCAAAAACTGACTGGTTTGCAAAGCCAGCCTTTGGATAACAAATATTTTCTTGCAAGGCAGAGGTCATAAAATGCAAAAAAACTACCATATGAGTAAATGTAAGCTTTTCAAAGCTGCTACTACTTCCTAATATATGCAGCAAAATTGTTCTTTTCTTTTTCTTTTAACATATTAAAATACAGTTGTTAAAATAGTTAAGGCATTTTATGATGTCATATAGTAAAAAGACTTCTTTCCATTATTTTCAATAATATGAAATTTTATCTTATTTAATTCTGCATGTAACTTTAGGCTTCACGCTGCGTCAAACTGACTGCAAATGTATATGAATACTATATGCCTTTCATCAAACTTGCTATGACAGACTAATTTCTATAACAACGTTTCAAAAGGACTATGTGTATTAAAAATTATCTCCATTCAGTCTTTCTTACATTCATGTCTGATAAAGGAGATATAAAAATTCCTGGAACTTTAATAGGTTCTGCAAAGCAAACGTTCAAAAATTTTTGCAAAATTTTAATTTAAAAAAAGAACACAGCATTTGTGAGTACCTTTATATAAATACCTTTATGTAAACACAAAATATTTACTTAATGATCTAACTACAATTTTTCTTTAGCAAAACAAGTCACATTTTAATAAATGTGAGATCTATGTTTAAGGGCTATTATGTACTAAGTGCGCATGCGCATATGCACACACACACGCACACATAAACAGAGAACAAACACTTTTTGGATTGGATTAAGTGAAAATAAGGTGAGGCCGCTGTTAAGGGAAGTAATAGCAAAAGCAGGCTCTTTTTCCATAATTACATTCCCACTGTATGACAGAACTCTAGTAAAGCACAAAGAACAATCCACTAACAATGTTACTAAAATTCTTGATATTCCAGAAAGAAAATTAGTACCTCTTATAACAAAAAGACTACATTATTTTGCCAAAAACTTGAAAAAGAAAGATACACTGCAGTAAAGGATATGTAATCCTTTGAAGTTTCTCGCAGCACTTGGTACCATTTCAAAACAAAAGTTCTCCAAGAATTAGTGAAGATACTCTCATTCTGAAGAGTTTCATTTGTCATCCATTCCTCTCAGTAAAACAAAATTTTTACTTTTAAGAAGGATGAAGTTGTGGTAGAATCTAACTTCAGACACAATTTGAAATGGACAGAAAAATAGCATATGGAATGCATTAGACTGAGTATATAAAGAAATTAATTTGGTGTCTGTCGCACTGTTTACAACAGAATCAAATAAATAGTGGCAAAAAAGCAAAAGCCACTCCATCCCATAAGCTTGGAGTTAAGCTTTTCAGCTTGTCTTTATATCACCTTTTCTTAACTGAAACCACATGCTACGTGTCAGTCCTTCCTTTCCCCCTATTTACTTTAAAACTTCAAGCAAAATTTTAAAGGTTTTCCTAATACTTGTGGCATGCATACTACTGTGCAATATTTTCCACTGTGAACTGCTGTTTCCTCTTACCAACTCCCCCCAAAAAGAATGCTCAGTTTAGCAACAGTAGCCTTCCTCTAAAGCCAAACTATATGAGTTAATTTTAAAAGAAAATCCAAATCAATTTAAGTTCCCCCCTCCCCCCTGAAAAGACAGCAAAAATTAACAAATTGCATCATCTGTGAGGGCTACAATGAAAGGTTTTGAGCGGATTAATATAATTCTATGCAAGAGAACATTTGGGAGAGGGAGGAAGATGAGTTGAGTGAATGTTCTGAGAAAAGAAGCAGGCAGTAAGAAAGCAAGCAGCTTCAGAAAATTCATGCATATCTTCCTTATCACAATGGTGTTGTGAAATCCAGATCAAATTACTGGCCTAGTGCCTGGAACATGCCAACTAACTGTAAGGCCACAAACACTGACTATCAAAGGACTCTGCAGAGGCAAAACTTAGCATTTATCTACAAAAAAACAAAAAAACCCACAAAACCCCAAAACAAAAATCAAAAAAAAAAAAAAATCCTCTCATCTTTTCTGATCTTTTTATAGCAGGATTTTACATTTTCAACATCTTCACTCCATCTGCTTTTACAATCCAATTAAAATGTACAACTCTTCACTAATCTGAAAGCCCCCTTTTTAATATCATAGGCAAAGTGTATTAAAGAAATGCTGTGAAGGTTTGAATAAGTAAGTGTGCATGCAGGTCTAAATGTAGAGCTGAATGCACATACTTTTAACTGATAATTTAGAGCCTTTTAAAATATTCAGATAGGTGGAAAAACTTAAATTCAGCAAACATGAGATACCCACTTTTTGCACACTGGTATTTTCTCTCATTTCCCTGTATAACTGTTGTGCCTTAGAAGAAAAAAGTAACAGTGATACTGTATGTATAGATGAGTTTATTTTGATGTACTAAATCAGTCTGTGACAAAATCCGTTTCAGTGGATGAATTGTTGTGGGTAGGTCATATTTAATATGGTGAGACAAGCAGTCATTTGCTGGGCTGGCTTTTCCTATGAACCTTACATGCTGTGGTACCTTTTGTGTAGTTTCCTCAAGCATTTACATATATAAAAGAATGGATTGAGGTGTGTTAGCCCTTTCAGTAATTAGGCCTAAAAAGATAAACTGGTTTATTTGATCACTTATTCATACTTAATTTGATATTTGTTCTTTCTGAAGAAACAACATTTGGAAAATTTACAGGAAATCTTCACTGAACAAATAATGAGGCTGGGAATAAATTGCGAGTGTTGGACCTTGCCGGTTCACTCTTCAATGAAAAGAAAATCACCTATTACCAAAAAAAAAAAAATTAAAAAAAAAGAAAGCAACGGTAACATATAAATAAAACCACAAAAATGAAATAATAAATAATAAACCAAATAAACCAAAACTGTCTGTAATTAGCTCTCTTAAAGGTGTAACGCTGTGTGCCTTCTGGGGAGTCCAAGTGACAGTGATAGAAAAGGGTAGCAATTTGTTTTAAGAATAGTATTTGTTATCTCAAAAGGTACTATGAGATAAATGGGGAATCCTATTTTATTTTGACAGTTTACAGAACACTCCTGCTTTAAGTATAAAAAGTCAATTAGAAAAATCTCTTCTTTCATCCTGTTTTACAATGATTATCATAACCTGAAGCCTAACAGAGGCTAAAAATGCCTCCTCAGTTCCTACGTTGCATCATACAAACCACTTAGAATCTATTTTAACATTTAAGAGAACTGCTGCTATCTTCATCATATAGCTGATTTTGAAGTATTAGCACCTCAAAACAAACTGGTAAAGCAGTTTTTTCTTGTCCCTCTTTGCAGTACAATTAGCTATACTGCAACTCAAATGGTCACTGAAGTCCCTAGAAATTCCCTTGTGTAACATCTTGGTTTTAGCATGGAAAATAGCCTTCTCTGTAAAGCAGTCTCCAAGGGTAGATATAGTTTCACGTATCATTTGTACAAAAGCTGCATTTATATAACTCAATGCATAAGCTTTCATACCTACAGTCCTCTAGCTTAATAACAGTTTACTATATATACATACATACATATATATATATATATATATATATGCACGCCTGTAGGAATGTCTCATGCCAATTAAATTTAATATACAAATCTTGTATTTTACATCAAAATCCAGACCATTCTTTTTATATATTTTTGTTACATTTTTCCTGACAAGATCTACCAAGCTCATTATTTTGCTTTTGTATTATTCTGCAGTGCTACAGCGCTGGTGATATCTTCCTTAAATGTCAAAATGTTTCCTCCTTGAAGTAAACCAATAAAAAGCTTATTAAAGTTCATTGCTTAGGCACCATCCAGTGATTTTCCTATGGTCTCAGCACTTTTTGTACAGCACTGAAAATGTAAACTGTAGAAAGAGCAAAGTATAATCTTGCAGAGACTAAAAATCAATTTCTTAATGGTTGAAAGATATGACATCACAAAATCCCTTTAGGTCTAGGCGAAACAGTGATAACAGTATGTATCAAAGCTTTTGTGAATGCCTTTCTTTCCAACATAATATGGCAAACGTCTCAATTATGTCACTAAAAAATTTCATCCAACAAAAAATAACCATAGCATTGAAGAGTTACTTGTGGTATTTTCAAAGAAACTTAATGATACACTAGTATGTTATTACAAGTCATATTTTTCAGTTGATGGAGATAGACATTCATTCTCATTTGCACACAAACCCCATGGATATGTAAAATATTCCATGAAATCTGAAAAAGATAGTTTAAAAACAAATGTGTGCCTGTCAATTTTGTAAATATGAGGTCTTTGAAGAATGGCATCAGAATCAACAAATATTGAAAAAACGCATATATGCTGGAACACCCAAACTGAAGTGTATATTCTAAGTAACATTAAAAAAAAAAAAAAAAAAAAAAAACACGCAAACTACTGATATGGTCTCCTTTAATGTTTCTTCTTAAGACAAGCTGATAAAAAAAAAAAAAAAACCTCTGAACATGAGTCCAGTACATAGAAATATTTCTTAATTTCATGACAGTGATAAATTATATGTGAAACATCTATATAATTTCAGATGATAAAATATGACGATAAAATTTCAAATCTTGATGAAAAAATCACAAGTTTTAAGATGATTGTTACAATCAAAAGGCTAATATTTTTGACAGAACAAGTGCTCTATAAGTGCTCTAGAATATAGGATGGAAAAGTAATTCCAAGCAAAAGCCAAAGAAAAATTTTACTTGCTTTTTCTATTTAAGGGTCAGGAAAATATAGCCAGAGTCCAAAACATCTGATACTCCTTTACTTCCTCTTTTTTCCACCAGAAGATGGAACATCCTCAGCTGAACAATCAGTGAAGGAGCAAACCAACTCATTATTACCTACTTCCAGTCATATACATAGATAGATGAACATCTGGTCTACAACTAGAAATTTTACCAAAGCACTTATGTTGACTAGGAGTATGAAAAATAATAGTTACAATCCGCAGAGCAATGTTGCCAAAATCTTCACATAGATGCAGTTATATTGACAAAAGATAACAAACAAAAAAAAAATCCTTTTGCATGAATACAGTAACACTACTATCAAGTAGTGTTAATTTATACAAAATTAAATAACCTTGATTTTAGTGGCTTCTGAACTAGGGTGAGTTTTGCAATACAACTGCACCAGCTCAGCTCCCATGAAAAATCCCTTTAATTGTACACAAGCCTTGAACAACTAGAACCTAAACACAGAAACTAATTCAAATCTTAATACTTCTTCTAATTAGAAATTCTATTCGATATTTAAACTCACACTTACATACACTTTCCAGCTGTGATTCTTGTACTGCTGCTATTTTATTGGTATACTTGGAGAAGTTTGTTGGTGTACATAAGAGTGACATACTGTACCTTCCAGGAATTAAGAAAAATTGTAGCAGCCTGTAAGCATGCCTTTATATAACATTACTATATGCAAAGGAAAGGTTGAAGTTAAAAAAAAAAATCTACAGATACTTAGAGTGGAATTTTGCACTGAGGACAAACACAGCTTCCTCCCAGTCCAACACAGAAGAGCTAGGGGGAGGGTACAGAGATGGAGAAACAAGAAGAAATGAGTGATTAGCAAGTAGCAGCACTATTTAAGGACAAAGTATGAGCAATTACTTGGCACAAGTGCATCAGAAGAAAACTGAAAGCTAAGTGTGCGAGAGTCATAATAAATAAGATCCTCTTCCTCTCTCATGGGAAAGAAACCTTATGTCTTAACAGTATGATGCTCTCCTACTTAAAATAGGACAGCAAGATGTTCAAAAGTATTTAAGAGTGTTAGCCTTCCTTAGATGTGTTTCTATGGCTTCCTTCCCTACTTTCCCAGCAATTTTTTCTTTCTCTCCTTGAAAGATTAATCATGCAGAAGAGTTGGTCAAACATGCATGTTGGTTATAAAAGGTCAATTTCATCCAACTACAGAATAGAAGAAATGCCATTTATCTTCTGTTGACAGTAACAATAAGCTACAAATAGTCCCCAATCTGAACTATTTTAACTGAACAAGTACAGACAATAAGAGGCAGAAAGGAAGGGCATCTCAAGACTGTATGGCTCTTGTTGCTATTGTATGTGGAACATTCTTATTTCACCAGTGTTCCCTGCCTTCCAATGTCTTCTCTTACAGAAACACCACCTTAGAATAGGTTACAGGCAGAGAAGAGGTCATGAAAGAAAGAAGCATTTCAGCAAGGTCTAGTCATGGTGATATCCTTCACTGCTGGTTTACCTTCTGCATTTTGAAGGATGTTAAACAGACATTAAGATGAGGGTGATGAACTTGCCCCTTCCCATTTTTTATTTAACAATTCTTTAAAAAATATTAGATAAAAACTGTTATCCACTGCTTTGTAACTCTTTAGCCTAGAAAAAAAGTATGTTCACCCCATATCCTGTGCTCAATTAAAGACTTGAGATGCTGTAACAAGGACAAAAATAAACACTGAGGAAAAATCTAGCTTCCTTTCAGTGGTCACCATAAATGCAGTTTTTGAGGCAAAGAAAAGTATTTCAATTAAAATGGTGAAATAAAACCCATTTTACATCCACTATGCCAGAGACATTTGCAAGAACAGTTCATCTGTATAGAAATATGGGCCCTGGAAAACTGCCAGGGCCTCCAAGTGGGACCTGCTGTGCAAATGCTGATTATGTAAGTTAAGTTAAATTCACCCCAGACAGCTTTATGTTCCCTATTTTCCAGGATTCCAAATAATGTGCTTTACTCGCAGCAACCATGACAAACTCCAAATTTGTATCTGACAAGTTTTCAGGATTCTTGCCAGGTTCTATAAAACACAATCTCTTTCTAGTTGCAAAATAAAAATGAGTTTATTCCAAACTGCATAAGAAACTGAAGCATAAAAACACTTCTGAATGCTTTCAGAAGGATCAGTCCTGCTTGCTTTCGTTTTAAACATTTACAGAAATAGCTGTGGTACTTCTAGAGTTTCTCAAAAAAACAGAAAAATGTGACTGACTGACAACCATACTTCTGCTTACTACAAACAATTACTTAAGCATGTATATTCAGCTTACCTTGAAACTCTAGAAATTTTACTTAGAAGTCAGCTGCTGCCTAGAATCAGAGAATCATGGAATAATTCAGATCAGAAAGGACCTTATCAGGTCATTTGGTCCAATGTTTTTCTTACAAAGCAAGGCTAACTTCAGTATTAGATCAGGTTGCTCAGGGCCTTGTCTAAGTTCAAAGTTCACATGTTTCCAGGAATGAAGACTCCACAGCCCCTCTGGATGACCTGTTTCAGTATCTGGCCCCCCTCTTCACTTTGATATTCTTTTTTCTAACTTCCCAAATGAATTTTCCTTGAGGCAGTTTGTACCCATTGACCTTTGTACTTTCACTGTGCACTTTGGAGAAGAATCTCCATCTTCTCTATGAACATCCATTAAGTAGCTGCAGACAGCAATAAGATCTCCCTTTCACCTTCTCTTCTAAGGGTAAACGAAAACCACTCTTCAAGCCTCTCTTCATACATCCTGTCTGCCAGCCCCTAGCCATGTTGGTGGCCCTCAGCCAGACTCATTCCAGTTTCTCAACAGCTGTTAGGATCATCATTTCATGTCATTAAAAAAATTACATTGTACTGAATATGACCAAGCAGTAAGGCGACACTTACTTAAGCTCTGAACAGTGATTCTATGTCAAATATTTTACAAGTGTAACAAAATATGACAATAACATCACCCAAGTTTACAAGAATACCCAAACAGCCTTTATTGGCTAAACAGGCTCCATATTGTATATTAAAAAAAATTCAATTATATATACAAATGCATAGTAAAATTCAACAAAGTTATCAGACAGGCACAATATCTAAGTGTTGCTTGTGCAGTTGACCAGAAAATGTTTGCTGACAAGGACATTCATGGTAGCACTGCCAATGCTAAGCTCATGCTTCCTAGAAGATCATTGCCTATAAACAACTGGTATTGAGGTCATGGCAAAATTTATTTATTTTTTTTAAAAAAAAATCAGTCAAATTTGCACTTCAAATATGAAGATACTCTGAGGACTAAATTAAACTAACTTCACCAAGATAGTACTGTTGCAGGATGTCAATAAACACTAGTAGCTAATTTTAGCAGGTGGGAGATTTTCTTTGCTCCTCAGACACATCTGCGTGTGCATTTCCCTGTCTCCAACACAGGCCATTAAGCAAAGTGAGTAGGGTGAGTGTAAAGAAATTGAATGTTCCTAGGGAGAGTCACAATAAATGTAAGTTCTACTAGTCTGGGAAAACAACAGATTTCACTGCCCATGATATTTGGGCAGTAGAGTTTTTAATTTATAATTATTAAGGACTCACAAGAGCACCCCCCCCTTAAAAAAAAATTACTGTAATGCTCAAGACTGCTGACCAAAGTAAAATTGTTTTTGTTTCATACAAGCCATACCTCCTGCAATGTACAGATCTTTTTACTACATACAGTCATAAAATACTGCAAAATAGCAATTAAATACTTTCAGAACTTTCAACAGCACAGAATTAGTAACGTTTTGTTCACATTTAAAGGTTACATTTGTAATTTTAAGAAATGAAAATGTAATTTGTATTTAAATGAAAGCACCAATGTTGGAAACTTATGTGGTAGTTGACTGGAAGAAAGGTCTTTTCAAGTCCTGTTATTTATTACTTAATTTCTTGTGGTTCTTGGCAGGTTTTAGATAAGCCAGCAACTACTAACTACAGTTCTGGTCATAGAATGATACAACCAATCCTGCTGAACAAGTGTCTCATCTATTCACTTACATATCAATTACTATGAAATATTCATAGTTATTTTGTAAGCTTTAGAACACATTCACCAGTGGGAAGTTGTAACTGATTTCCTATTTGTTACTTACTGTTAAATTTATTTTAAAACAGATTTTAGAAGTTCTTTGTAGAAGAAAATTTGTCCAGAAATAAAGGAACATGATCACAGCAAGATTCATCTGTTTAATGTTATTAGCTGTTCTGGGAGCTACTGCAAGCAAAACACAGGAATTTGAAAGCAATGATGAGGAAACAGAGCAAGAATTCATTTATACCAACAGGTATAAGCGTTCCAGTGACACACAGGACAAATGCACTTACACCTTCATTGTACCTCAACAGAGAGTGACGGGTGCCATTTGTGTTAATTCGAAGGAACCTGAGGTTCTACTTGAAAATAGGGTAAATAAACAAGAATTACAATTACTTAACAATGAGCTTCTTAAACAGAAGAGACAAATAGAAACTCTCCAGCAATTGGTAGAGGTGGATGGTGGGATTGTTAATGAGGTTAAACTTTTACGAAAAGAAAGCAGAAATATGAACTCTCGTGTCACACAACTCTATATGCAGCTATTACATGAAATCATCCGAAAACGGGACAACGCCCTTGAACTTTCCCAACTTGAGAATAAGATTTTAAACCAAACTGCAGACATGTTGCAGCTTGCAAACAAATACAAAGACTTAGAGCATAAATACCAACATTTGATGTCAATTGCCAATAATCAGTCAATAATAATAGCCCAACTGGAAGAACACTGTCAACGAATGCCATCCATAAAGCCATTGCCACAGACTCCACAGCCACCAAACAAAGTGTACCAGCCTCCTACTTACAATCGCATTATTAACCAGATATCTACTAATGAGATCCAGAGTGATCAGAACTTAAAGGTTCTGCCACCTACCTTACCAACCATGCCTGCAGTTACTAGCATTCCAACTTCAACTGATAAGCCATCTGGTAAGTAATTTTATTGTCATGTCTACATTAATTTATGCTAATATGCAGTGAATAGCAGTGTAATAATTTTATCAAAATGCAGATAGAATTTATTTAGCAAAATAAATTCAAATAAATGATTTTGAACAGACTGAGATTCAGTAAAGTCTGAGGTGACTGTATATATTGAGCCCACTGAACCAACTATTAAAACTGCAAAAGCCCTTCCAATGAGAGCGCTTAACACTATAATGCAGCAGGGTAATTGGACTTGTGCTTTTCAGGGCCACTGGACTTGAGGTTGCTACTGTATGAAAGTACTTTAACACTGTTTACCACAAGGTCTAATCCTCTTCTTTCAACTATAAAAGAATTCATTACAGTGATTCAGAGTTCTTTAGACACAGTGCTACTGTCTTATTATCCACAGTGAAGATTGCTATAGGTTTCAGATACTGCAATAGCCCATTTTAAGGTTTGTTCTTGTGAAAAGCAAAGATCTATGGAAACCGTAAGTTACACTGGTTCCAAGCTTGTCACTGGTACAAATCAAGTACTAAAAAAACCCAGCCAAACACCCCTCCCCCCCAACTTGTTAATATATGATAGGATACTGCAGAAATTGACATTCTAAAACAAAGCATAAATGAAATTAAGGACTGTCTAAAATATTTAAACAAACATCTCTTTCAGCACACTATAGTTTGGACAGAGTTCACCGACTGATATTCTAAACTATGGAATATACATTACATTTCAGCTTGTCACATCCTGGCTTCTGTGACGTTAGGGTAGTATTACTAATTTGACCTGTTTCCAAACATTTTTGCAGGGGAGAAGATAGAAAAAGGAAGTATGAGTAACTGAGTGAGATGGAAGAATCTGTGAGTGATTGAATTAGGAGAGTTAATCATGATTTTTAGACTTCAATCCAGATTTAAGTCGCATTTGGTATTCAGATGCATGTGAATGGCCATCATTAGCTCTAGATACACTGCACCATTTGAGAATAGATCCAAAGTTAATTAAAGTCAATAGAAAGAGTCTTAGTGAATCAAATGGGACTTTTGGACCCAACCATTTAAATAATTAATTGATGTTCTAATATTATTTTTTCTGCACTGCTATGCTTTTTCCTTCAGAATATAAAGGGCAATAGATTCAATTCAAACAGTGATTTTATGGATCCCTCAGTTTTTGTTATTAATTACTGATCTGCATAGTTTAGAACTGTCACATAAGCCTTAGCTCTGGCTAAAACATGTTCTTAGCTCTGGAGTGAATAAAGCTGACAGTAGTACAGTTCAAAAACCATTGATTTACTTGTTCTTAATGTGGATAAATCCTCATTTCTGTTCAGTTCCTGAACCTTTGCTCCTCATCTTTCTCAAAATAGCAAGAGTCTATGTTCACTTTTGCTGTCAAGCTTTTAGATCCTTAATTTTCAGTGAGAGTTATTTTGAGATTCTGCAGTTTTCCTAATGAGATAATTGTTATGACTATGGTTATGCAGTTTTCTTAATTAATATGAATAATTATATTAATATCAAATTATTATCAAATAAAAAGGAAAATAGTCCTAGCTATTTTTGATTTTTTATATATATAAAGATAAAACACATCTCAGCAGCCTTACTCCAGGCTAAGATAAAATGGTAAACAGACTAAGATTATCCAATCAAATAAAACCACAGTAATACCCAACAACCTTCCATACAGGACAACCTACAGCAATGCTTGTGTCTTAACAGTTCTGAAGAGTATCATAGCATATTCAGATCAAACTATTTTTAATATACCTGTTGTAGTAAAAACAGAGAAAGAAAACAAGAAAATGCATTCTGGATGTCTGATTTAGACATGTTAGCTGCAGAGACTTTTCCTGTTACTTCACCAAGAGAAAACTACTGTCTATACCAGATGTCTGAGAAGAATGAGCCACACAATATCACTAATCACTATTCATCCAAATTTTATTTACCTGTGGCTAAGACTGAACTACTGTAATTCATGACATCTGCAGGTATCATACACCTTTTGTGTAAACATTTATGAAATTACAAGACTGTTGATCTAGCATATGATAATTCTTACATTTGTACAGCTCCAGAAAGGAAACTGTATCTGCTCTGTACAGGGCACTTTCATTCTGGCTAAGACAGGACCAAATGGAAACAAGTGATGGCAAAAGGGTGTTATATGTGCATATATAAGACACTTTAATGTCTTAACAGTTTTGCCATAAACCAGAATGCAGGCTTTTGTAATCACATTAGAGATTAGTTGAACTAGATGATTAGAAAACAGTAGATAAAGAATCTAAATTCACCTTTAGTTCCACATATTTCCAAAAATAGTTCACATATTATGGGTCCAAATTTAGGAACACAAAAACAGTCTGTTTTTCAGTGTGGGCAACATGCACTTGCTTCAAAAACAGAGAGGCGGTCCCATAGACATCTGAAACCAAGAACTGAAATAAGAGTTAGTCACACGACCTGCACACAGCATATTTATCAGGCTATTAGCAATATGGTGAAGTATGTGCATTTAACAAAGTGTGTTGGAAGCTGTGTTTCAGACAAACACCTGTTCATGCTTTTTTGTCATAGGTGATTCTAAGGAGAAATAAATGTGTTTAATTTGACAGTTACAGTATTTGGTAATCCTAAAGAGTTTGTCAAAGATGAATTGACCTAAATTTACATTGTGAAACGAAAGACCTAGCTCTATGTTAAAAAAAGGGGGGGGGGGGTGAGAGAGAGAGAAAATCAGGTCTATTACAATTTCTTATGAGCAATACACTACAAGATAGCCTCTTTAGTAATTAAATTTTAGCTCAGATCTCAAAGTAGGTTCAAGCTTAGTCCAATCTTCTCTGACAAGGCATTCCACTGCTAGTGACAGATGCTGTATTTTTTTTCTTTCATGTAAGATTCCTATCAGTCCCCTCATAGTATTCCGAAATTGTTAAATGATCTTTTAAGATTTATTATACATAATAAAACCAAAAGATGGACTTTCATTAAATACATGATAGAAATATGAAGGGGAAAGTAGGGAAGAATATTAGAATAATAGAAAGTAGGTCTAGATGGAATCTGAAAACACCATCTGCCACTTCCCACAAAGCAAAATTGTATGTCTGTATATGTCAAACTGTTTTTCTCCGATGAACTATCTGAACTGTCTTGCTGTAACTACTCATCCTATGGATAGGAGATATGGAGAACAGTTTTTTCTTCCTCTTCTACATTATGCTTCCCTTCAACTTCTGTAAATAAAATATCCTTCAATTGTTCTTTTAAGACCTATTAACATTCCTGCTACACTCTTCTGCAATCTCATCAGTTGGTCCACATCGTCTATGAGCTGCTGAGTGCCCAAACTGGACAAACAATGATAGCTGAGGCCTTATCATCACACAGCAGAACAGAAAAATTATTCAAGGACTGCACAGGACTCCTATTGATACATCTTCATATAGTATTTCCTTTTTTTTACAATATAAAACACTGACTCATGTTCAACTTGCAATCCAGTAGAACCCCCAGTTCCTTGCCTGAAGAAGTGGTGTTCATCTGGCTATTTTCTATCCTTATTAGTGCAACTGTAACTTCTATTTCTGTAAGAAAAATCTGTGTCTACCAAATAATACCACTCTTTCACCTCACCACTTCAACCGTTTAAGATGATTTTTAATTATAATCATGGCTTCTCTCATGCTTGCAGTGCACCTCCACTTAGTGTTACCTGCATGAAGTAATTATTCTCTTTGTTCTTGTATCAAAGCTGCTGTTGGAAAATACAGAATAGCAACAGATACAAAACAGACATTTAATCTGTGATTGTAAATTAATGTGATACTGCCTCAGAGGTAACTGCTCTCCACATGTAGTTTTCACAAAGTTATTCACTTACCAAACACTAGTTTCATCCAGCAAGTTTTTCAAATGTAACATTGAAAAACATTTTCCTAAATGACAGTGTCAAAGCCATAAGAATCATAAATGGTGATAGTGGTGGTGGGAGTGAACTAGATCTCCAGAGGACCCTTCTTCAATGAACAAGAGCTTTAGACTAGTTGAAATAGATTACCTCTAGAGGATCCTTCCAATGTCAACGACTTTATGATATGACATTTGCTATTGATCCCTTATCTACATAACACATCAGAAAAGGAAGTATCACATTTGTTCTGCACAAACTTTTATTTCTCTCCTTATCTTCTAATTTGCTATATTTGATCGTTCCAGAAAAGAACTGAAGTTAAGCTATCCTTTCCTCACGCCCCCCCTTTTTTTTGACAAGAAACATTTAATACCTTTTCCTCATCATCCAGAACTTTTTCCATTTTCCAAGCACATCTCAAACAAAATCCCTTCCCACAGGTAGTGCTCCAAAAGCTGCTTCAGCTAGTTCTCTGTAAGTGTCTGGAACGCATTTGAAAAACTCTGCTTAGGCCCAGCCACTGAAAATAATCTACATATGATTTTATCCAGTCCTTTCTGTACTGTCTCGAGTTCTCAACCTGTATCAATGTTCCTGGCTATCCATCTATAGCTGACCTGTTAAATAAAAACTGTTTCATCCATCAGCAATTCTCCTTCCTCACTCAATAGCAGACCAATGCTTTCCTCTTGATCATAGACTTAACACTTCTCTCACTAGTTTTATTTTGTCCACATTGCACATATTAGCCAGTAATTTGACACAGGTAATATCTGAACATTAGTAAATAATTTCAGGGCTGAGAATCAGAGAATCATGGAATGGTAAGGCTGGAAGGGACCTCTGGAGATCATCTAGTCCAACCCTCAGCATAGCCCTGTATGGGGACTGAACCCACGGCTTTGGCATTAGCAGCATCATGCTCTAACTACGATTCTACTTTATCTGAGCTTTCTTACACTTTCAGAGCTATTGAAAAGCTCACGATATGAGCAAGTCAGTTTCTTACCATTCTCCATAGTCTTCCACATTAGCAAAATCCATTATGTTGTCCTTAACAGAGGCTCTTTAGGAAACTTGTAGACTCTTCTGTTGGACTCATTTTCTATAGCATCATCTTTACCTATTCTCTGAATTCGCTGAATTCTGTTATATTCAAGTCCATTGCTTTGCTTTTCTATTCACTTTCCCTTCTTAAGAACTGTGGACATAATTATTTCATGGTCAAGATCACCTACATTGCTTTCCATTTCATGTTTTATCAGTCCTTCCCTGCTTACTAGTTCAAATCTAGTATTTCCTGTTCTGTATTTGCTTTCTTCATTTCATGTACTTATTAAAAAGCTGTCCTCAGCAAATTCCAAAAACTTGCTATATACTTTTTATCTGCTGTTTTCCTCTCCCAAGCAGATAATCACTTAGTTAGAGGTTAGTAATTCAATAAAATAATCACAAAACCCAATTTTTATTATCATACAGTAAAAATCTGTGGACAGCACAACATATATTTTCCAGGCTAGAACTGTCAAGTAGAACACAATACCTAAGATTTCCTGTAAACAATTATGTATTGTAATATTTTTATTCTCCTAACAAATCCACTGATGTTACTTGTTTCTGTCTACCTAAACTGCTTTTATCACTAGGATTATTTAACATGCAAAGGAAGGTGGAAGGATTGTCTTGAAGGAAAAGCAAAGCAAGCATTAGGTAAATACATTCTAGGAATAAAGAAAATACCCATCAAATGACAGATGCAACAAAATTAGAGAGCATAGGGGAAACCAAACAATTTTGCAAGTGGAATGCCAGCATACAAAAGTACAATTGATACAGTATAGAGAGATCAGTGCAGAGATGGATGGCAGCATGTATAACTTTTTTTTTAAAGTTTATTAGTGATTGTATCACAACTTTAAAAAAGAGGAGCATGCTGAAGAAGTATTTCCATCAATATACATGAAATAAATGTGCAAATACCATAGATGTCTCAAAGACTACAATAAAGGACAATAAAAACTATTAGACAAAGTATTGTGATTTGTATTTGTAGGGCATTTTAAATATTCTGATCTCTTTTTGGATAACAAGCATCTGAACATATATCAAATATCATGTACTTTAAAAAAGGAGACTGCGGGAATAAAGGAGTAATAAGTGTCAAAAACTAAACCACATTTAAGTTAATTATGCACAAGAATTGCAAAGAAAGTGAAACTTCTATTCTTAAGTTACTTCACCTATTTCCCTTTCATTTGTATTAATGGCTTTAAGTTAAAATTACAATCAAAATTATATGAATCCAAGCTTCCAGAGCCTTGTGAAGCACTATTTATAATTACTGAACCCCACCAAAGGCAGAAAACATATGTAAGAGCCTGAGATACAACACCTCATATCAGGAAAAAGTAAAATATTATGTAATGTGAAAATATCAATGTAAAATAGAATTAGATAAATCTTGTTAATTCATAACTCCTCAGCCATGAATACGAACCAATACAAGTTAGGAATTTGGGGGAGAGGGTACAGTAAAATCATACCACCCCACACACTTTAGGAAGAACATCTGAAAAAGTATTTTCTGTTTAGCACAACTTAATTTTCAAGTCAGGGCAAAGTAGTGAAATGTGATTAGAGATTTTTTTTTGCCCACTTTGTTATATAGCATGCTTTTTTTCCTTTAAGGACAAAAATTCTATCTTCAGAATCTACTTTTCATTGTTAGCTGGGGGTTAACTGCAATACAACAGTTAGCCATATTCATTTATTCTATTATATTATTAACAAGCCTTCAACAATAGCTAAATCAAGTGAGTCTGAAATCATTAAAATCATGCCAGAAGTGCTTAAAAAATGAATTTGAAGCCAGGCTTCAGTAACAGGTGCTCTGACACAAGCATTCCCCTTGCTTGTTGTTTGTTGGAGCTCTAGCATTACAAGGTATTTTTTTCAGTAGTTGTTTTCTTATGTATGTAGCAATCCCTCTTAAGACAATTTTAAAAATTGACAAAACAATACAATAAAAAGTTTACTATCTGGGAGACTTAAAAGGATTAAGCACTGCAATATAAAAGATTTCAGCGTGTAATTAAATACAGAAAAAACGCATACCAACATGGAATCTTGTCATGGTATTTCAGACCAGAATCTAGCCTTGTGCTACGTGAGAATTCTAAAAGATAGAATAATCTATCCACGATAAAACTTTATTTGGCACATTTTTCCTAGATGCTGAATTCTGAAGAATTTTTAAGAATACAATCCAAACAGAACTAATGACTGCAGATGAGAGGGATTAAGGAGATTCAAGGCACAAAGACAGGGCTTGAGGAAATGTAATCATACAGGTTTTTAGCAGTATCACTGACAATTTTTGAACCTTTTTCTTGTTCTTCAACTTAAGATTCATTCCTCTCACTGGCAAGGATGGGTGCAGGTACAAAGCAATCCAGTGAATCTCAGACAATCAGTTATAAGTTACTACGATCTTTATCTAATAGAATACATAATCTATTCATTACACAATTCTCTCCATCTTATGCATCCATCCCAAATTACTTTTGTAGTTAAAAGTGTGTTTTATCCAATGAACAGGCTCCTAGATTACAAAGGTACTACAGCTCTACTCCTCAAAGGTCTGCCTGACTTCCTAGAAGTAATTTTATCAAGACTACTTCTCTGAAAGTTAGGATCCTCCCATTCTTTCAAGCGAAGATAATAAGGCCCTTGCTTGTAAAGCACACTAAGATTTCAGAAGGAAAAGAATACATTTACATTTAATTATTAAAAAACACCACAGAGAACTGTTCTTTTCACCTAACAGCAGTAGATACGCTACAGAGGAAGTTAATATAATTGCACCCCATTTTTTTTTTAAATCTAAAATGGCAACATCAGTCACTGCTGGCCCAGCATCTTTCACAAGAAAGAAATTAATAAAGAAATATTCAAATAGCTGCACAGCTCCATAGTTGAATGGTAAATTGCAATTTACATAACTATCAACTACAAATAAGACAACAACTGTACGTTGTGTCATATGAAACAATAGTATAACTAGTATGCTGTTACATTTACTTCAGCAAAAGACTGATAAAAGGCATCTGAACTGAAATGAGTTTAAGCATCTTACAGTTAATATATTATGTATTACAAAATAAAGTGCTTATTTTTTCTGCATATTTTTTCTACATGAATATTTATAAAGCAAGCTAGCGCATGTTACTTAGAATTTAAGACCTTCAGAGCAGAGACCCTCTTTCCATAATGACCTTCTATAGTACCATGACACATTATCTTCTATTCCTACACTCAGGTATTACTTTAAAGCAAAAACCTTGTTGTGACTATGACCCAAAATAAGATACTCATTAAGAAATATTTCTCTGTCATGTTTGAAGTATCCTTCCAAACCTACTATTACAGATTTACTGAAATATGATTTAAATGTAAACTGAACATTTGCCCCACATTTCTAAGTCAAAATGTGGTTTCCAAATAACAACAAAAAAAAAGTGACAGACTTCAGAGGCAAGGCATACAGGATTAGCATCTTGTCAAAATGCTTTTGCTACTAATTTTTTTTTGAAAGTAAAGAAAAATGTTAAAAACAGCTGGTTTTGATTCCCAGTAGAACAACTTGGGATTTCAAACATAGCAGTTCACAAACTGTTTACTTCCAATTCTTATTTTTTCATTTTTTTTTCCACCCATGTCCAAAAGGCAGATAGGTAGCTGTTGCACAAGAGACCTAGACAGTTGGGCCTTTACTAAAATTATTGACATAGTACTCTATCAGAAACCTGAAGACAGGGAAAACAGTGGAATGCATCACCAATGCATAAATTAAAAGTGTTAAAAGAAAAGGTAAAATGTTTTCAAGTACAACAGAGACTATTTAAAGATACCATTTTGGAAATTCAGAAAAATCCATCTATCCAAAAAGACTTTAGAAGGACCAGGAGATGTTGTCATGGTTAAGCAGCATGGTAAGCAATCACTCTTATAAGAAAGAAGGCATTATTCAAAGCACTGAAGTCCTGCTTCAAGGACACACTAAAGTCTCAGGAACAACTTGCAAAAGGCATTAAAAATAATAAACCTGTATTCTAATACATCAAGAACACAAAACTTGACTAAGTGTCTATAGGGAAAGATAAAAGATGCACTCAGAAAAAAAAGTCAATAGAAAATCTAGATTTTTTGACATGTGTATTCACTGACGAGAAGCTTTCAGAGGTTCCTGTATTGCCTTTGTAATTGGCAAGGAGGATACTGTGAAGGATCCCTTCTCAGACTGAAATGTTGGTAGGTAGAAGAGATTATAGAACAAATGAAGAAAGTGAATACTAATGAATTGTGAAGACTTGTGCATATTCCCCAAGAGTTCTAAATTAATCTGAACATGTAACTAGTAACTACTGTGTAATCTCTTACTAAAACATGTTTTAAAAACCTTAATTGATTAAAAATATTCTAAGAACAACAGAATAAGGAGTAAACATATGAATCATTTTTGGATAGAATCAACTCTGCTTTTGTAATATTGCTTTTGTATCACTTTTAGAAATTTTTGAAAGCATCAATGTCTATGCAGACAGATTTCTAGTTCACATACATCATGATGTATATGAATCATGTGAACCCTGCAGAGGTCTGTGCTAGGACCAATGTTCTACATTCTCTTGCATTTCTAATACCAGACATTTCAGACTGTAAGCTTTAGTCAAAAATTTGGAAGGTTAACGTCTGAAAAAACACGTCACAGAAAAGTAGTTGCAAACTCTTCTTTAAAGTTTTTATAATAATTAAGATTAAAGCATTTTATGGAAAAGAATCATGTGCAGTACAGCATTTTTACATGGTGGCTTAGAAAAAAACTGTGAAATTTAGAAGCTGTATGTATTAAATCATAAACCGCTATGCATTTATTTTCATGAAGACAATATAAAAGACTAAGTTGACTATTGTAGGAGTTGCTTCCATGATGACTCTGAACTGACATGTTCTTTTTTGTTTTTAATAAGTTATACTACGTATACATTGTGATAAAATAAACAAAAACAATTTAAATTATCAGTTAATAATGTCTGTCTCCTTCCATCCATCATGATGAGTCATGTAACTATGTCACAGAATACTGTGTCTACACCTAAGCTGCCAGAAGTCTGAGCAGCCAACTATAACAGAAATGAAGAAGGATCTTAGAAGCAGCACTCTATTTACAGTCTATGAGTACAACTAAGGAAGCAAGAACACCACAGCATGGACGCAGACCAAAAAACTTGGATCACCTCCCTGTGCACTGACTTCTTGATTAAGTACTTAAGGAAACAAACAAAGAAAAAACCTCAAAACAAAGAGCTTCTTGCTACAGAACTAATTCATCACTAATTCATTTACTGAGTACAGGGATAGCCCTACTTCCAGTGCTTGGTAGTAAATTAAGGAAAAGGATAGACGAACAGAAATAATGTAAAAGAGAAGTTACTTGTAATAGCAACAATACACTTTGGTATGACTCCTAATAGAGAAGATCTGACATGCCCTCCTCCCTCAGAGTGAAAAAAATCAAGGGTCTTTGACCTTGAGGATTCTTATTAACTCTTTTCTGCTTGACTAAGCTCTTCTTTACGGACTCTTATGAAACTCAAGAAATAAGCAGGTGTTCTCTTTCCCCAAAATGGGATAGGATTATTTGTAAGTTCTGTAAATGTAAAACATTTTTAAAGTCTCCTCAATTACCTAAAATATCTCTCACTGTATAACAGACACTCTATATTACAAATCTGAATTTTTATTTTGTGTTTAGCTTACTATTTATTAGAATGCCAACAGTAATGCCTACATTATTATTTTATGCAGTTGATTCCATTGTTAATATCCTTGCCATTGACAATTTTGAAAATTTAAAAAGTTGAAAATCTCAGAGAAAGAAACTAAGTTTATCATTTTGTTTTCTAAAGGAAAAATATTAATATTTATCTTTGGAATAATTCATGCTTAGTTTCTTTATAGTCAATAGTCTTACATTTCAGTTGCCTTAAAAAAAAAAAAAAAAAAAACCCTACTTGTATCAGTTACTCACTGCTCTCCCCCCAAAAAATTACAACAAATTAATCTGACGTTTAAAAATGCAGACATAGTGGAAACTATACCTTCAAAAGATGAAGAACAAATGCAGGTCCCAGCAGAAACAACTCTACTATAAAAAGAAAAAACTAATAATTCAAATATTGTCCTGTATTAAAGATATGCTCAATTACTCTTTGACTGCAGAATCCTTCTGTTTTGACACAGGGCCCTGGAGAGACTGTCTACAGGCATTAGAAGATGGTCATGATACAAGCTCCATCTATCTTGTAAAACCAGAAAACACAAACCGACTTATGCAGGTCTGGTGTGATCAACGGCATGACCCTGGTGGCTGGACAGTCATTCAGAGACGGCTGGATGGGTCTGTCAACTTTTTCAGGAACTGGGAGACATACAAGGTTAGGACAAGTGAACAGTTTAGTATCTTCTACCCTCTAAAAATTACTGGTAAATTTAATCTAAAGTGTGATTATTTTAGAGTCTGGCCAATAGTTCACTTGAAAAGAAGACATGCATTTACCTTTCCAGAAGAGGAAGCCTTTATATAACAAGCCAATTTTGGTTTGCTATTTAAGAATGCACTAGAACTTACCAATAAAACAGACAGAATATTAACACACTTCTCTTTCCTCCTTTCCAGCAAGGATTTGGTAACATAGATGGTGAATATTGGCTTGGTTTAGAAAATATTTATTGGTTAACAAATCAAGGCAACTACAAACTGCTCATAACAATGGAAGACTGGTCAGGTCGAAAAGTATTTGCTGAGTATGCTAGCTTCAGACTGGAGCCAGAAAGTGAATATTACAAGTTGAGATTGGGACGCTACAATGGCAATGCTGGAGACTCTTTCACTTGGCACAATGGGAAACAGTTCACCACGCTGGACCGGGACCATGATGTATACACAGGTTGGAGGCCCCTTTTTGTCTCCTCGATTTTTTTTGTAATAGGAAAAATTCATGCTCATACACAAAAAATTGAAATGAAATATTTTAGACAGTTGACAATTAGTAACTTGCAAAGCATGAACTAATTTATGCTCTCAAACCTAATTAGAACTAACACTGGAACAAAAATTCTCACTGAAATATTTAATATTTGAACTAATATATGAGTCTGTTACATACTATTGGGAGCTATTTGAGACAATAATGTTAGATTTATTACTGGATTATTTGTCACCCTTGGCCCATTTTCGAAGTTTATCTGTAGAATTCAAATACATGCGCCTGAAGAAGACTAAATTAATCTGTCTTTTACCACATGAAATCTCTGTGTAAATACACCACCAAAAAACTGTTTTGTTCTTAGCTAGTTTGTTTGCTCTAAGATTTTTCATTTGCTCCCAGGACTGAATTAGAATTTTCTTTTGCAGGTAACTGTGCTCACTACCAGAAGGGAGGATGGTGGTACAATGCATGTGCTCATTCAAATCTCAATGGAGTCTGGTATCGGGGAGGACACTACCGCAGTCGGTATCAGGATGGCGTTTACTGGGCTGAATTCCGGGGAGGATCATATTCACTAAAGAAAGTTGTTATGATGATAAGACCTAACCCCAACACATTCCACTGAAAGTCTCCTATTGGTTTGTTTTTTTGTTCTTTTTAAGAAGCATGTAAAGCTATACTGTTATTATCTGAAATTATCTTTTCAGAAACAAGGTATGTAAGATATTGTACATTTATTGCTAAGATATGAAGGCTTGTATATTGTATTTTCAAGAATCATTCTAGGAGAAAAACAAACTGAAGTGACATTATATTCAAAATGCCTCTTTGTACTAAAAGCAAATATTAAGCCTTTTAGAACTGGCAGTTGAGATGGACTGTAGATAAGTTTTCTGGTTTTTATTCCCTGTAATTTAAGTTAGATCATAAAAACACTGCCACAACATTTAAATATTTTTGTATGCTATGATATGTATAAATATTCTCAAATATAGGAAATATTACAAACTGTACAGCAAGAGTTTTATTATTATTAGCAATCATTTGACACAGGAAATAATATCCTTTGAACTAAGTAGCTGGTATATGTACATTGGTGAGATTATTCTAATTTAATCTTTGTTAACTGTCATTAATAAAGTTAGCACTATCTGCTCACAAACTCAAATTATATACCTAAACCATTATTATCACAATAAATTCAAACTTTGACCTTTTAATACATCTGCTCCTATCATTTACTATTTACTTTTGATTCAAATATTTTAGATTAAAAACTCAAGTCATTTTTCATACCAAAATGAACTGGCTACCTATATACGGAAATTGACTCAGATTTACAATGGCTATAGCATGTTGTATAGCCAACATGTTATACTAAACAATAAATACCACATTATTTTGTACCTGACTTCAGCCATTACCTGCTATGTAGCCTCTGTAGTCAGAATGGCTGAATACAAATTAGAGACTATCCAACTTTGCAGGCAAATGATGGATACTAGCATATTATCTATTTAATCCCCTTAGCTAGTAGATGAAAAATATATAAAGAATCTATCTGCAGTCAAGAGCAATGATATTTACCATATTTCACAATTATAACATATTATTTTTTGTCAATTTCTTAAACAGATTTACTCATCTATATTTAGAGGTCAGTAACAACTACAAAATACTGAGTAGAATAATTCTAATGTTCTGCAGAGGTCAGTTTTAGAACAGATCGTTGTAATGCCCATTTCAAAATAGAAACCACCACAAAAAAAAAAAAAAAAAAAAAAGTTAGAGAATGCACATATGAATGAAAGTAAAAGCCCCTGGCAGTTCAATGTATTTTTCAGTAAGCCTGTGAGACTTTGAGTGTGTGTGTATGTGTGCACGCGCATGCACATGAGTGCATGTGCGTACTCATGCACATTTTTTCCCCTTATTACCTCAATACTTCTTTACAAATGTATGCTGTGCATTAAAGTGATGTCTGATGTAGCATGTGTTGTATATAACTGAAAGTAGGGTTTCTAATATATTATTAGATTATTCCTGTAACATTGCATTCCTTTAATAAAGCAACATTATTTTGACATACTTAGATTTCATCCTGTTTCAGTTCAGATTACTAGAACAAAGAATAGATAATTACCTAATTTCACACAGCTCTGCCTTGTAATTCAAATCAGCTCTGATACGCAATTATTAATCTGTGTAAAATTTATGGCCCAAAATGGCAACATCAAAAGCAAAGCCATTCCCAACCAAGAAAAAATACTGAATTTTCAGGCATCCCAAGGAAGAAAAAGTTTTTGTAGGTCATACTTAAAGCCACAATTTTCAAACAATATTCAAGATTCATCTTAAACCAATTTATCTGCTGGACTCTGGAAAGTAATCGAGTATTTAATGTTTAGACACATTTAATATTTCTTATCTATTGGTTCTACAGCCTGGCCACAGTGTTCTAACAATTAGGATTGTAACATTAAAATAACTCCTATTGACACTGACACCAACCACTAGCTTTGTCAGAAGCAAACACATATATTGGACTGATGCCCACTTTAGGAAAGTCACTTATCAGGAAGTTCTTCAAAACATATGGTTTGTATGCATATCAATGTGTGATATGTCGATGACCACCCAAGACTTCCTGAAATGCTTTCACCTTAGGTTATGTCCATACTCTACTGCCTTCCAGTGCTCCCTCTGAAATGTACTACCAAAGCAAGTATTGGTAGAGCACAAAGCATAAAGACTCTAGACACAGGGGCAGCCCCCCCCCCCCCAACAAGTAATGCATCACCTATATATGCAGTAGTCTGGAAGAACTTCTTGTTATGGTAACTACGTACTCTGGAGCGTTTGCCCACTTTTAAGTAATAGGTCACTACAAACAGTACTTCCCTACATGAACAGGTTACATGAAAGGGGCTATCAGAAGCTTTATGAAGACAGCAAATAGAAGATGCTTTTCCAATTGCCACCTCATGCCTGAAAGCATCTGCACCTAGAAGTGCTTGGCTTGTAAAGGAATGCACAGAGCCTCAGGCATCCATTCTGCAGATCTCAATGATTACTATGCATTGTCAAAAAAGATATTAGAGTTGCTTTTCAGTAGCAACAGATACAGCTACAGATACATCTCTGTAATATACACTCATGGTCCAGGTCACTAATGAAGATACTAAACTGTACCGGACCCAGTATCGATCCCTGGGGTACACCACTAGTGACTGGCCTCCAAGTGGACTTCATGGTTACCACAACTCACTGAGCCCAGCAGTTCAGCCAGTCTTCACTCCACCTCACTGTCCACTTATTTTGTCCATACTTCATCAGTTTGTCAGTTAAGATGTTATAGTAGACAGTGTCAAAAGCTTTACAACTGAGGAAGGAAACAACGTTTGAGGAAAGGGCAGTGTGGATAGAATAAGAAATCTTGGCCTATCTACGCTTAATTTAACAAACTCACTATTAAAAGTTGGAGGATAGAATACTCTAGAAAACAGGGGAGTAAAACTGTTGACTTGTTTTATCATTGGCCAAAACAGTGATGTTCACAACACAAGCTGTGGCTCAGCTGGCTGACAAAGAAGAACAGAAGATATCTGATATATTCACAGCAGGGGTTGGTGACTGAGAAGAAAGGAAACAGAAAATGAACAAGGTTCCCTATGCATACAAGTAAGACCACAGTGTGCCTAGGTTTGTGTACTCAATGTAAGCATACCAATGATGCAAAAACACACACAGTTACTGAAGTCACAGTTCTTTCTGAAGAGAAGGTAAATGAAATATGGGTTTGGAGTAGAAGTGTATATATTAAAACAATTATATATCACAAAAAATCCAAAATCACTTAAGTTGAAGGCTGCTGTAATACAAAATGTTAAAAAACAAACAAGCTTGTAGTATCCACTAAAAAAAAAAATTTTTACTTAAATACACATCCCTTTATATATAAACATGGCTACCTGAAAGAATGCTCCGCTCTTGAAACTAGTCAGAATTTATGTATAGTGTTATCTAATAAGCTAGCTCCTACAATATTAGAAGAGTCAAATTTACATCATGAAAGAATAAGTGTTGTAGGAAAGTGTTTTAAAGATCTCAAATCACCAAAATTAAATGCATTGTAAGGAGCTGTCTATGTACTACATGGATCCAGTTCAGGAAAGCTATTCAGCAACTGGAACTATGCTTGGCTCAATGTGGATCACAGCAGCAGGACAACAATAAGGACCATATCATTATTCCAAAACTCAGCTAAAATGTGGTCAGATAAACCCCCTTGGGAAAAAAAAAAAAAAAAAAAAAAAAAAAAAAGAGTCCAAGCATTAGCATGATATTTTTTGCATAAAATTTACATAAAAGTATTTTGAACAAACCCAGAGCCTGGCTCATCAAGAAAAATTAAACATATAGAATTTGGAGTTTATATAGTGAAGTAGCTTATTTGCCAATATACTAAAATCACAGATCTGCAAAATTTTCACTATGTGTATTTTTTTCATATTCATATAGTAGAATTTGGTTTGCACTAAATTTACTATTTCATCACGATAAACTGAGTGGTTTTACTTTTTCATCATGTTTTGTCTACAGTCTTGTTTTATCACTTCCCAGAGAAATGCATCACAGACAAGTTGATAGGACTAAATTATCAAAGAAAACCCCACCCCACATACAAAAACATTTTCCTGTCTATCAATAACAAAAGCACATGAAGTGAATTTATACAGCAGCACAAAATTGCAGCACAATGCAGAAGAGTACTAACAGCTTTAATTCTCCTATGCTCCTTCTTCATTTCAATAGTACCATAGAAACATTCCTGACACTGCAAAGTCTTCTAATACTTAGGTTGTTCTTCTGACTTTGAAATATCATTACCTTTTTCAAGATACTAAAGAAAATATCATAACTAATATATTAACAGTATATCAAGACCTAAACAGTAGAGTCCTACCTATAGCATTTACACAAAAGGCTATCTTACAATATTTAAGTTGCTCCAGAATACAATGCTTTATTCAGTTATGCACAAATTTCATACAGGCTCATTCCAGAAACTGTTTTATTTATCAAAGTCCTCCATATTATTTCCACAATTAGAATTTAAGAAAAAAGTTACAGAATGTAGCAGAACATTCTCATCTTTGGCTTTTCTATGATATAGAGATTATAGTATAAAAGACCACCTCCAATGAACACAGAAAAAGACTGCACCAATGAATTTTCAAAACAAGACTGCTATTATTTCTCAGACCAAACTGTGGCTAAACGCTTCCAGCATTCCAGACCACAGTCTTGCTGATCTCTCTCTCTCTCTCTTTTTTTTTTTTTAATACCTTGGAAGATCTGTCTGAAAAGGAAAAAAAAATGCTGGAAGTTTCAAAATAGTAGTTTTAAATGTAATAAAGCACATACTCATTTCACATATTATGGCTTGAGGTTGTTTCCAGTATTTGTCTGCTTACCCAAAGAAGGAACAGTATATCTCAGGAAGGAGGAAATATTTGCTTGAAAAGAGCAAGAATGCAGCCTCATCTTTGCTATCACCAGGGAGAGGTGCTCTCTGTGATGGATGAATCCTCAGGTTTAACATATGCAGGACAGGAAGTCTAATATAGGTTAGTTGGACATCAGCAGGGATTTCAGATTTAAATTTGTATCTAAATATTGGGATTTTTTCTTTTCATTGCCCATTTCTTTTGTTAGTCTTGTAACACCTTTTTGGGAATTCATTTTGGAATGTTCCAATTTCATTTGAAATTTAATTAAACATAGCTTGGAATGATCTCACAGTAACTGGGTAGCATCACAGCATTTTCTCAAACAAGGTAGTAAGGCAGTTCTATAAACCAGAGTGCTCAGGCAACATAAGCAGTTTAGCTCCCCAGTACATTCTCCAGAGCATCACAAACAATCTCATAGACTGCCCCAGGTGGAATGAGAATTAATAACCCACGAGTTAACAGGAAGAAAGTGTCTTGCAGTGAGAGACATAAGGCTTTATAGTATTGTGAGTGGGAGTCCCATGCACGCTGCAAGTATTCAGAGACTTTGTCACTCTCCTTCAATGCAATAAATTCATGACTTACTCCTGACCTAAATATCTTATTTGTTGGTTTAAGCAGACAGATTAAAGAAGCTTCTCCCTATTTAACACTGTCTTCCCCAAAAAGATATCTACCTACCATAATCAATCCTTTTTGAACATTTTCTTTTGATAAGCTAAGCTATTATTCTTCAGATCTTACGCTATTTCAATGGAACTTTCGATAACTCACACCATTTTTATTTATTTATTTATTTATTTATGAGTGTGGCAGTTAGGAATGGCTGTCAAATTTATTTAATAAGAAATATTTTACATAAACAGCACTGTTATTATCCACAAGGACTTGTGCTGGGACTCATGCTGTTCAACATATTCATAATTGACCTGAAAAAAGGGAGTGAACAATGGAACAAAAAAATCTGCTGTTGATATTAACTGATTCGGGTAGCAAAGACAAGGGTTGACCGTGAAAGACTTACAAGACAGGGACTGGGCAATAACACAGCAGATAAAAATCTGCAGAGATAGTCACAGCAATACAAACAGGGAAAAAAAGTCCTGACCTTCCATGTTAAATGAAAAGAACTGGAAACTGCCAATAAAGGTAAATTCTTGGGACTACAATGAATAGTTCTGGAAAACAATTTGGTTTTTTGATTGTTAATAAATGCTGAGCTAACAAAATGTTAGGAATTGTTAAATAGAACACAAAACATTTTGAAGTCACTGTATAAATCCAAGGTGTACTTTCCTCTTGAATACTGTGTGCAGTCCATGCCCACTCTCTGCCTCTCAGAAAGGATACAGAACTGCCAGAGAAGATTGCCAAGGATGGTCAAATATACTGAGTGGCATGCCTATGATCAACCAAGACAAGATTCTTCTTTTTGGAAGAAAAATAACTGAAGATACAGCGTGAAGATGACAAGAGATAATAAGATAGGCCTATGAAGCCACGAGTAGTCTGAAGAGGGTGCATAGAGAACAAGACACTAACTGAACGTGGAAAATACCATGTTGAAGTCAAACAAAAGAATGTGGTACTTGACAGAAATGAGGAAATCCCTGCCACCTGTTGAAGGGCTGCAAGGATTTTATACAGGAGAGAATGCACAAGTTCATGGAAATCTACTGAGGGTCACTAAATACTAAGACATCAGTTCTGGCTCAGGAAATCTATGTAGAGTTCTCAAGCTCTAGTTATACAAGTGCATTGATTTAAAAATACTTTTACTTTATACTTCTTAGCTCCAGCTTAACATCATCCTAAACTACTAGTTAAGCTAAAAAATAGATCACGACATGACTGTGTAACATAGCTACTTCCCAAAACAGAATCCCCAAACTTTCAGAGCTCATCTGTTTTTTTTTCCTGAATTACTAACTTCAAACAAAATCTGAATCAGAATTTCCATGATAGAAGAGAAGCAGTATAGCAATTGTACATAACCTGAGGATACCTTTTTGAGTGTCCTATTTGAAAAGATTTTGCCACTTCTGGAGCTGCTGGTCTAGAGTTCTAGTGTTACCCTATTATTTCTACAGTTCTTAGTAACAAAGTGGAGGATTTAGCACTTATTTTTCCCAATAAATGGTAATCCTTAAAGTCACAGATGCCTCGTTCTGATAGGAGTCTAGGTCTGATGCTGCCTATAGACTCAGCAAGCCAGACAGTGCACTAAAAATCAAAGGCTAGTACCACTCAGACTGTACTCAAAAATAAATTGGGTACTCAGATATTTTACTAGATAGAACACTGAAAAGTTTGGTCATATGGCTTCTTTGTACATCACAGAAGAATAGGAGACAATCAAAATTAGACACCATTTTAACTGTAGGTCTCCTTTTATTACATTTCTAGTTGAATTCTAAATATATTTAGCACTTGATAGAAATACTCATTCCAAAAATATATGCATGTTTTCTCTTCTCTTCTGTACAAAAAGTGTGTGCATATATAGTTTCCAGGTTTCTATTTTGTTAAAAGTTCTGTTTGGTAATGTAAACTGGATTGATATAATTTGCAGGTTTTGAAGGATCTGTGATCGAATATCATCTTTGCCATTGCTGAAAGTCTTCCTTTCAGATGTACATTTTCTTGATCCAGGAAGTAATAGAATTTTAGAGTAGCAGAGTATAAAAAAAGTATGAGTGAAAGTATCATGTAGGCAGGTTCTCAAAAATACATGTCTTACTCAAATACTTTCTGAATACTTAAACACCTACATTGCCTACGAGGACATGGTCTCTTGTCAGAGCTTTGGTTTTGTTCTGGCCAAAAAAAAAGACATTCTCATAGAACTCAAAATATTGTCTTTACACACAGACAGCTCATGCTTATTATTGCTGCCAAAAACTGTTTCTAGAACTGCAAAAAGCAAGCAACTAGTGTTTCTTTAAAAAAAAGTATTTAATTCTTAAATAATGCATTTCTTTGAGACTAAAGAAATTTCAAGAAATCATTCCAATTTCTGCAGGTAAAAGGATGTGTTTTTAAATTCCCCAACTATACACTCATGTTGTATAATAAACTTTGGTGAAAATCTGGGGCTTAAGATCTGGTTTGACTACTTTTTTTTTTTTTTTTTTTTTCCTTTTTTTTTTCTTTTTTTAAATATATCTTATGTCACAGCACCACCTAATCTGCATCTTGAAATCCTCAGGGATCCAAGAGTCAGAACTTTACAGGACTTGACGACATACCTGGATTGCACAGCCTAAACAGAAGACAAAGTTTGTGCTAAGAGACTTAGAATTCTCCTAGCACCACTACAGCTGATGCTGAAGTACAAGAATACAGGAAAACTGGACAATTCACATTTAGGCGTGTATCTCAGTAAGGCAGAACACAAGGTCACTCTTCTCACATCAGCACACAAATTCACTGAGAATTATCAGATAAAGCAGGAACTTGTCTCCCCTCAAACTTGCAGACAGATATACTCTCCAGACACATCATTCAATTTAAATGCAGGTAACAGAGTAAGATACACTTTATGTATATTCTGTGAGAAAGTCCTGTGGGGAGCACTGATGAGAAGACTATAAACAAAAATCTACTTACAGAGATTGCAAAAGCCATCAAGACTTCCTCTACTCTTCAGAGAGGATACAGCATAAATTGTCACAAAACCAAAGTAAAATGAACCATCAACTGTAGATAGCAGATAGCATTTTATGATTATAACTTTGACCCAAATCAAAGCAAGACTGAATTCAAAGCTGAGTCTGTTTTTAGCTGCTAGGTAAGAGAAAGATGAAGATGTAGCTGGAGTCTAACCAGCAGGATGTTGATATAAAAACAGTACCCAAAAAGTATTAAAGTTTGACATTCCTGAATTTGCGTTAAGTCTTCCTCTTTATAAGCACAAATGCACTAAGTAAAATATTTCTAACAATTGTTCATATTGTTTAAGTCCTAAGCTACTAAACTCCCCTTACAACTTTTAAGTCAAGCTGTCTACGTTAACATATTCGTCAGCAATGCTCAGATCATTACATCTGGCATCAGTTTGCTTCTCTAACAGTCTCTTGTTAAAGAACAAAAGCATTTCTGCAAATCAAACTTGGGAAGGATCTTATCCTGATGGTTCTATATGTATCACTTTAGGGGAAAAGAGCTATTATTTTGAAATGATTTAAAGTAAACCATGTGTCATGGATTTCTTCCATTATATATGCAATAAATCAACAGAATCAAAAGTGAAAAAACTAAAGGGATGAAGATACTAAAGAACATGCTGCAAATCAGACTAAACTACTGACCAGTTTGAAGGACTTATGCATCCATAACAAGTCTTTTTCTTTTCTCCAAGAGTCCCTTAAATGCTTTAAGACTATAAATAAGCTTGTGATGCTAAAAAGCATGTGCAATAAAACAATTTCCCTCACATATCTTTTTGAAATTCTGTGAAAATCTCAGTTTGCTTAAAGCATCACAATGATAAGAAGCCTAAGAACTGTGTGGTATCATTCCTAGAATACCTAAGTTTTTTCATACATGTGGCTGTAATCATAGACCACTAACTAGAATTCCTGTGTCAGCAATAACATGCATGGGTAACTAGCATTTTAGGTAAAGACATATTTCACATTTGATTTTGTGGAGTTCATGTGGTTGAAGTGCAAGACAAAATGACGTTAGATGTGCACAAAGCTGCATTAAAAAGTTTCCGGTATACCAACAGTTAAAAATGTTTAAGACACTTCTTTATGGTGTATTCTGTTGCCTGTAACTTTACCAAACATGTATGATTTGTGCTGAACATCTGAGATGGAAATTTCCAAATTCATTTCAATTTATTTTTTTCTGAGTCATATTTAAAGAATGTTCAAAATAATTACTTCAACATACTTTATACTTGTAGACCGCAGTAGAAAAAGCACTGTTTGCCTTTTTGGGGGCACTAGAAAATAATTAAAATAAATAACCTGTTTCTATTATGCTATACAATTGCTTACTGAAGACATGGTTAAATACTTCTTAGGCTGCTAAAATCCCTACCAATGGAAAGACATTCCATTACAATGAAGGGCCTTTCTTAGCAGGAATCTGTGACTGCAGTACTCAAGAATGCTAATACAGTTCAGTAACGTGCAGGAATAGTGAGCTGAAAGAACAGTTAGAAAAATAATGATATAGTGTGCCTCCATGAACAATAAAAGTGGAGTCCTGAAAAGAGAAGTCAACATATTGGACTGCCTTTTCAGTCTGCATCTCTTTTTAACGTAGTCACGCGAAATTGTCATGAAACAACTACAGTTTTGAGATATCAGCTTATGAGGTAGCTAAAACGCCAATCTAGTAAACTATAGGTGTAAGGTCTCAAACCATGTTGTAATGAAAGATTTCTGAAACTTAAAACTCTTCTGAATTCTAATGAAGAAGTGCACTGTAAACAGGTGATACACATATGGTTCAAAAGTTCAGTAAAACATGAAACTTCCACAAGTTAGTGTGATCCTAGAGAGTATTGTATCTTAAAAATCTCCATTAGATTTTATTTTTCCGAATATCAAATAAAGTGAATCATACATTCTATATGTAGTGTTCTTCAGCTGCACAACACGCTACACAAGTTACTGTCAAAATGAGCTAGGGTTTTTTGTATATTTACATAGATAAGTAAGCCAATGTTCACACTCACCTAAATATGGAATGGTAGGAACCATTTTTAAACTTCTGATATACTCTCGTGTCCTTTTATAATTATCTTCCTTAGACAGCAAGTAGTCTAACTTCTCAAAGTTGGCCTTATCTTTGCGACTCAGAAGCTACATAGAAAGTAAAATGAAGGAGATTATTAAAAGTTTAAAAGATGAAGCTGTACAAAGACAACAACAAACGCTAGTTTATTGACTGTCTCACAGTAAAGGAGAGCATTCTCAAATTAAGATTAAATTAATCCTCATCCAAAATAGCACAACGTTTGAAAAAGTGCTGCCTGTTAAGAAAAAAGAAAGATTTAAGCTGAAAGTGCATTTTAAGTTATGGATAAATATGATTATTAGTTTATGAAGAATCTACCTATCATTGGTTCAGAGTTTTGAATAATGTCAGCAGTATTTTTTACAAAGGAAAAATGTGTGTTATAATACAGCCATCAATGTTTTCAGAATTTACCAGAACTGCTAGACGTCTTCTTGAATTTGGAAGTAGAATTAGCACTGGGAAACGCTCTAAATAAATGCAAGTTGTGCAGAGTATTACTAAAAGTATGAAAAAACTTTTTTAAAAAATAAGAAAAATAGGTCACTATGATACTTACACTTCTGAACTTGCTAAACAAACAAACAAACAAAAAAAAATAATACCAGTGCAAAAGATTCTGAAGTGACAGGACATGGAAGCATAAACAAATAGCACATAACCGCAGCTATAAAAACACGTTCTTACTTTCAGCTGCTTTTATATACATCAGTAATCTTTTAAAGATGATTTTAAAAGCCAGCTGAGCCAGACTGAGTGGAGGATTATGTCATTGTACACAGACTTCTTGCATTTTACTTCCTGACAACAGATAGCTATTCCCCAGCACATTTCTTAATGCACCTCTTCCTTTCTAAAATTCCAAATCACAGAATGGGTAAGGCTGGAGATCTAGTCCAATCTCCCTGCTCAAAGTCACCTAGAGCATGTTGGACAGGGTTGCATCCAGGCAGGTTTTGAATATTTCCAGAGAAGGAGATTTCATGATCTCTCTGGGCAACCTGTTGGAGTGTTCTGTCACTCTCACAGTAAAGAAATTCTTGTACTACAGAGCTCATAAACATTGCTGTTCTGTTACTAGAGTTGCAAGTCTCCCCACTGTTATTAAAAATACTGTGATGCATATGCATGAGTTAATTGCTTCACTCAGTCTTGTTTAGAACAAGATGGGCTTGACAAGGGGCATCAGTAAAACTGAGCCTTGTCCATGGGAACACTGAAACCTACAAGTTAGAAAAGGCACACAACACATTAAAGTTAAATAACAGCTGTTAATAAACTAATGTTTATTAACATTAGTTAAAGTACAAGATTGAAAAGATTTCAGATAAATTCTACTGTTTACTTTTTAAACAGCACTGAGAATTCCTTAAGGTCCCAACCCTGCACTGTAATATACATTTGGACTACTGTGTCTTCAAAAAGCCTTAGATTTTTTTTGGAGTCTCCACATGGATGCAACAGGATGGCTATTTGGATCAAGATCTACTTTAATATACCAGAAAAAACTTCATGTTTTCAAACTGTCCAATGTAGAATAACATCAACATTGAAGAATTTTACGTTTTGTAGCTGAAAGAAAAAAAAAATTCCTCATCACAAACTCACCAAAAAACAGCAAAAATTGCTTGGTTTCTAAGGAATACACAGAATCATCACTTCTAGGCACAGGAACTACATTTTTCACAGGAGTGACAAACAATATTGGAAGTCAGTAGCTTTTTAAATGATCAGTAATTAAGAAAGAACCATTTCTTTTTCTAAAGTTTGAGGAGAAAAGTTTACATATTTGAAGTAAGGGAGTATTTTCTGAATTCTAAATTCAACTGGGCTTTTGTCATGTTTTATTTTCTTCTGAAATGGCATTCTAAATTCTTTAAATATGTTACAGAGATACTTTGAAAACAAACATTAATGAGTGTAGTACATTACATACCAATACACAATGTAAGTTCATAAAATTTCTTTTGATCTGTCTTGCAATGAATTATTCACATACTTAGTTTCACACAGAGGTGATTTTCCCTATTTAAGTTCCAATTTTATATTTTTCTCAAGCTGCTCAGCAGGTACTTGCACTTTTATTACGTCAGAGCCTAGTTTTCACCTTTCAAATCATAAAAAAGTTACAGGCATTTAAAAAGTGTTATAAACTAAGGTAAAATGTTCAGTAGAATCATATATATTCATCACTTTGTTAACAGTTAGTATAATCCACATTGGGTGAAATACAGAATTAATGAGAATTACATAATCCTCTGTATATCTGAAATGCATCAACAGCAAGAGAAGGACTAGGGGAAATATGGGCCCGCTACTGAGTGGGGCGGAGGCCCTGGTGACAAGGGATACAGAGAAGGCAGAATTACTGAATGCCACCTTTGCTTCAGTCTTCACTGCTAAGGGCAGCCCCCAGGAATCCTGCAGCCTGGACGTGAGGGAGAGTCTGGAGAAGGGAAGACTTTCCTTTGGTTGAGGAGGATAGGATTAGAGACCTTCTGGGCAGGCTAGACATCCGCAAATCCATGGGCCCAGATGGGATGCACCCACGGGTACTGAGGGAGCTGGTGGATGTTGTTGCCAGGCCACTCTCCATCATCTTTGAAAAGTCATGGAGAACTGGATAGGTGCCTGAGAACTGGAAGAAAGCCACTGCCTTCAAGAAGGGCAAGAAGGAGGAGCCAGGCAACTATAGGCTGGTCAGCCTCACCTTCATCCCTCGAAAGGTGATGGAACAGCTCATTCTGGATGTCATCTCCAGGCATACGGAGGAAAAGGAGGTGATCAGGAGTAGCCAGCATGGATTCACCAAGGGGAAATCCTGCTTAACCAATCTGATAGCCTTCTATGATGGAATGACTGGCTGGGTAGATGAGGGCAGAGCAGTGGATGTTGTGTAGCCTGACTTCAGCAAGGCTTTTGACACTGCCTCCCATAACATCCTCCTAGAGAAGCTCTGGAAGCGTGGGTTAGAGTGAACAGTGAGGTGGATTGAGAACTGGCTGAAAGGCAGAGCTCAGAGGGTCGTCGTCAGTGGCATGGAGTCTAATTGGAGGCCTGTGGCTAGTGGCATCCCCCAGGGCTCAGTACTGGGTCCCATCCTGTTCAACTCCATCCCCTCATCCAGGTCATTGATGAAGAAGTGCCTCCTCGGCAAGTTTGCTGATGATCCCAAGCTGGGAGGAGTGGCTGCTACAGCTGAGGGCTGTGCTGCCATTCAGAGAGAACTGGACAGGCTGGAGAGTTGGGCAGAGAGGAACCTCATGAGGATCAACAAGGGCAATTGCAGAGTCCTGCACCTAGGGAAAAATAACCCTAGGCACCAGTACAAGCTGGGGGCTGACCTTCTGGAGAGCTGCTCTGCAGAGAAGGACCTAGGAGTCATCCAGCAGGTGGATGACAAGGTGACCATGAGGCAGCAATGTGCCCTTGTGGCCAAGAAAGCCAGTGATCTCCTGGGGTGCATTAGGAAGAGTGCTTCCAGCAGGTTGAGGGAGGTGATCCTGCCCCTCTACTCAGCCCTGGTGAGGCCTCATCTCGAGTACAGTGTCCAGTTTTGGGCTCCCCAGTGCAAGAGAGACATGGAGCTGCTGGAGAGAGTCCAGTGTAGGGCTACGAAGATGATCAGAGGGCTGGAGCATCTGCCCTATGAGGAGCAGCTGCGAGAGCTGGGCCTCTTCAGCCTGGGAAAGAGAAGACTGAGGGGGAATCTTATCAATGTGTACAAGTACCTGAAGGGAGGGTGTCAAGGGGACAGGGACAAACTCTTTTCAGCTGACCCGTGTGACAGGACAAGAGGCAATGAGTAGAAATTGAAGCACAGGAAGCTCCGCCTGAGCGTGAGGGGGAATTTCTTCACTGTGAGAGTGATGGAGCACTCCAACAGGTTGCCCAGAGAGGTTGTGGAGTCTCCTTCTCTGGAGATCTTCAAGGCCCGCCTGGACACAACCCTGTCTAACATGCTCTAGGCAACCCTGCTAGGTTGGACTAGACGATCTCCAGAGGTCCCTTCCAACCTTTCTGATTCTATGATTGTATACAGCAGGACCACCTTATAACCAGATATTCCAATTTAGAGAATTATGCAAAACATATTTTGCATAAGTAATTTATACAATCATGGTAAATTTAAATGAGAAACTGTCATGAAGAGACTGATTTTCTGAAAATGTAATTGATGCTTTTAATTTCTTAAATAAATGAAATTTGAAAAGCATTGTACAATAAACAGAATGAATGCTTCTATATTTGTAAGTTTTTTCTCCCTTTCCTATCATGCAATGTATTAATGACACAATGATATGGATAACAGGATACAGATATACACTCTCATACTGGAGTCTACTAGGAATATTTATCAATCCAAACCCTCCTGAGCATGTAATCAGTGGTTTCTAGAACAGACAAGTCACTTCAGGAAAACAGATTAAAACATGCAGCCATTTAAGCACTACTGTGATAAAAACATGCATGAAATTGTTCTTCCTGCTATGATGGTGCAACACAAGCAATTCATAAGAGTTCAGAAAAATCTCAGATTTCAAACAAGGAAAGCTAAGACAATGGTCAAAGGTAAACTTACGGCCCAAGTTTTTGTCAGTCTGAAAATAGGTGCACTTTGCAGCGCTGACACCACTGACATAAGAGAATGAAGGTTATTCAGTTCTAGAAGCTTCTGGAAAAAAAAGTTATTACTGACTTTTAATATTCCTTAAAGGGAAACAAGGTTAATCTCAAATTTGCATTAATAAAATACAAAGTTTTCATCAGTAACTGTAGAAGAGAACACTACCCAATGCTGTCAGTGTGTAAAATTCTGAAGTCTGCTTTAAAAGCTGTAAATTCTCCTAATATATCCCCAAAACAAAAGGTTTTACAGAGTGCTAACTGTATCTAATTTGAATGTGTTCTTTTGTAAGGCTGTTCCTTTAAGAACATGAAATACAAAATAATTATTTGGTACATTGTTCTTGAAAGTATGTTAAAATGTTAACAATATTGTTTTGGCATAAAGCATTTAATCAGTATAACTTTATTTTATAATCTAGTTTACAGGGAGAATTTTCTCTTTTCAACATGCCTTAAATTCACTCTCTGCTGACAATCACTCAAAACACACTGATCTCAAAAGAGATAGTATTTCAAAATAAAACTGGCTTAGATGATAAAGTTTCTTACAATATAGTTCTAGGAATATAGAAAAGATTGAGAAATGCTGTTGTGTAACTTATTGTTGTTATTAAAGGTTTATATTACTTAAACTTGCCTCTACAGAGCGTAAATGCATAAGAATTCCTTCATGTAGAACTGCTGCTATATGTAGGCAGTTAGCAAAATTGAATTTAGAGGGACCAAATTAACACAAGCCTGTTTGCTAAGAATTTGTGATTTTGTTCAAAAGCACAGAATTCTGTTCCTACGTCCTCACTTTCTGAACAGGGCAAGAGACCAAGCATGATGAAAGAACTCATAGCTCTGTAAGTGATCTTGCGGGGTACCTTCTACATACGAGGAAATCTTTCAGTGTAAATAACAAAGATTTAATAAGAAAATGCCTAGAAATTTTTCTTTAAAAATGAATGATATCAAATATTTAGCCAACATACTGTTAAAATGCTGGAGTAAAATATAATCCAACTCCTTGAGCAGTAGATTTATTCATTGCTCAGGAGCATTTGAGGAAGATTTTGGTTTTTACTGAGAAAAATGAAGGAAGAGAAAAAAGGGCTGTTTTTGCTTTTTTGCATAGGACAAAAGAAATCTCTTATTTCTAAGAATAGCCTAACGCCTCCAAGTTGCCTATTCTCCCAGTACTTGGACTATGTGTTTGTGCCAGGAACTAGTTTAGGTATGCTCTTTTCTGCATAAGCACAATACTTCAACACGAACTGATGGGACATGTTCATAACATATAACTTTTTATATCACATGGAAAATACTAATTACCTTTGCACTAATATTTTGCATTCAATCCACAGACTATATAACATTAGCTATTTTGAAAATTAAAGAAACACAGCAACATAAGCACACATGCTGACCCACTATTTCACATGTACAAGATAAGCACTCAGGCCTTTGATCTTAGTGCTGTCTTCTTACTAATATCAGTATGCATCACAGATGCTCATACACAATAAAAAGATTACAGGTCATGCAGCAGACAAGCATCTTTCCTACACACAGCCTCCTCAGTGGGGAAAACAAATAAATAAATAATCAATTGTTTCACAGTTTTCCCTGAAACATCAACTGTATTCTAGGGAACAATGGCCATTTCTGTGATACAGATTATATACCAGAAATTATTAAAGAACATCCAAATTAAGGAACATCCACAGAATTTCAGCAGGAGATGGAAAAAAATATTAAGAAGTGTTAAGAGTGACTTGTAAAAAGCAGTGCTCAAATTTATTAAAAATAACTCAATTTGAACAGCTGTAATTCATATCATCAACTATTTGTTGAAAATAGGAATGATGTCTCCGAATGGTCATTTTAGAAACAAATTTTTCACAGATTTATACAAAAAGATAAATCTGAATGGGGGGACAAAACAGAACAGTTTACAACTATTTTCAGTGTTGGTAAAAAAAATATTCCATTTATTGGCTGCATTACTTTTATTTTTTTATGAAGTTCAGTAACTGCCCAGCAACAAGACAAGTCATTTTTAACCCTGTTAAGCAACAGTGTAAGCACTAGAGCAGTGATCAGTTATACCAAACTGGATGCTTTCATTTTGTTAAGTGAAAACCCTAGATGCCATGCCTTTGTCTTAGTCACTTGGTACAACATAGAAGATGTGCTAAAAAAAAAAAAAAAAGAATGTTACCCTCTACAATCCAACAACAGCTGACAGGAGTAGTGCAGAAACAGACAGAAAAGAAGCAAGATTTTGAATAATAGTATAATAAATACACACTTACTTTAGCTATTTTCACAAAATGGCTCAGTATTTCTGCCCGTATTTTTAAGGTCTGTGCTGTTAAAATTTCTCGTACAACCCAAAAACTGACCTATAAAGTAAACATATAAAATTGAATTTAGTTATAAAAAAATACTTTTAGATTAAAAATTTGTATGCTTTCATGATGTTCCACAGAAAAAAAAAGGCACAAAAAAAGAACAGTTCTGATTCCATGAATTGTCACTTGTATAGATGTAATTACCCAAAAGTACCACCACTGGACTTAAGAACTAGGAAGAAACGCGGGGCAGCGCTGTAATAACTGAAGCAATAGGAGGAACACAGAGTAAGAAAGGGAAGAAAAGCCAATGTTGTACCATGACACATCAGCAAAGAGCATCAGGAACTCAGAGTCTAGAAGAAAAACATAAAAGACATGGACAAAGTAACTGAAAACAGGAATTTAATTTTCATTTAGTAAAATACTTAAATAGATTCTTAAGTTTTAATTCATAGGAGTAGTTCTACTTAACTTTGTACTCAAAGGCAAGTGATAAACAGTACCTGCTCATTACACATTGCACTAATTAGATCATTTACCTGGTTAAATCTTCTAGTAAAGGCAACAATATTTGGAGCAAGGATATGTTTTTCTTTCTTGTTCCATCCACAGCTAGCTAGTTCCTAGGATAAAACAAAAATTATCTTAAATGTCAGTAATGTTTAAAAACACTAAGAGGTGTAGAAACTGATACGTGAGTGAAACATGTACCAGACTGTTCTAAAACCAATCCAAAGGTACTTGTTCTGCAACAACTAGTCTAACTGAACATTTCCTTATGAACATATTTGACATGATTCATGTACTCTCCTTATACCAGAAAACTGGACATCATTAATATTCAGATATCGAGAGAATGCGTAGTCAGCCACTGCTGAAGCCTCTGAAGCTTAATGCTGCATTGATTATTTCAATGCAGGGATTTCGTGTATGAGCACATTAGCAGACAAAGGAGTAAAGACTTCACTTTCATATAATCTTACCTATCCTGTTCAAAAATGAAGTCAAAACAAAAATATCAATAAGCAATATTAAAAGTAGCTATAGTGCTTTTTTTTTTTTTTTTTTTTTTTTTAAGGATTCAAAATTCAGTTACGCAACTAGAGGTAGTAAATTAGTTATGCGGATACTTAGGAATAATCATTATTATTAGTAATATATTGTATTAGAAAACTTCAATGTCTACATCATAGTATAGCATGTTCAATCTCTGAATTTGGCTTGTTTAATGAAATGTGAGATCTACAACACTGGAAGAACACAATTTTGCAACTGTATTATTGTTTACAGGAGTCAGAAACCAAAGTAATTTTTTTTTTTAATGCCTTTAGGCGATACTCAGACTGCAACAATTTATCATTTGAAAAAGGCTGGACACTAACAGTCCTAAATCTGAAGGTCTTCCGGTGGACAGAAGGTTGGGATTAGGGCTTTTTGTTTTATTTTTTCCTTCAATTTTTTCATTTGTTTAAGCATTTAGCCACACTTGACCAAACCAAGGCACGTACTTAAAGATTAATATTAGCACCTTGGTGCTAATATAGCAAAAAGATAGCAAAAAGTTGCCAGTATGCTGCATAATCCAGCCAAAATATATGGAATATATAAACATTCCACCACCAATACTCCACCACTTCATTATGGTGACCACTTCAAAATCAGCCCAGTTCAAAATAACAATAAATTCTACAGTATACTTGTATCTACAATTAATCAGTTCTAATATATAATAAAATCTTCTAACTTGTGAATTGTAAAGAGGCTGAAGAGTCTAGCAACAATGAAGTATCCTATGGGAAAAAATGTCTTTCACCTAAACTGCAAAATAAATGTAGGAAGCTCCTCTTGGAACTATAAAGTTAAAAAAACAGAAGTGCTAAAAAGCAGATTAATGATTTCTCCTTAAATTAACTGTATTAAATAATGCATCAAAGTTAAATTTAAGTGGTAACTACGTATTTGAGTCTGCCAGAAAGAAAATACTCATTTTCAAATGGTTATTTTAGGCGGTTCCAAATATATTTAGACAGCCTGGCTCTTTTTAATTACAGAGTCAAGTTACCACGTATCTATACGGTCTTTATATTCAGATCTAACAAGTGGTGGATATGTATATACTGGAAATGAGTTATCCGTAAAACCTACTAAAATCACTCTTCTGTTTTTAGAGCCACAAAGTTTCAATCAGAATGTTGTTCAACTTTCCAAATGATTGCTATTAATTTAGAGGCCGTCAGGCCAAAAGGCAGAAAATCAGCCAAAGAGAATTCTGTCTGCAGAAAGTACTTTGTACACACTGATAAACTGAATGCTTTCTCCAGAAATGGAACGCTGCATGTTGCTGTGTGAGCACCAGGAAAAGCATTTCCAGTTCCAAACACGTTTCATATCATAGTCTTCCAGCATTTAAGCCTTTGCACATAACGGTGCCAATTCGCACCTGTCAAGACACAGATTCTCCACATGATCAGTACATATTTCATCTTAGAGCCTGGAAACTATATAGTCATGCGGAAAAATCTCAATCACTCCACTAGGGATAGCATTTCCTTTGAAGACAGCTAGCAAAACAGAATAAATAGGGCCAGAGTACAGATTCACGGACCAACAAGGAATAAACCGAGCAGCATTAGTGAACTGCAAAAAGTTGAGATCATTTTTGAAAGAAAAAGCATTATTTAAATGGTTACATTTCCTCATGCACTGAAATCCAAACATTTTAAGAGATAGTTTACGAAAACATACCTCAGGCTGTATAGCTTTAAATACTGGCATATCCATTAGTGTAATCTGGCTCTGCAATAAAGATAAAATTTTAAATAATGTAATCTGAAGAGAGAGCAAGCATTTATTTACATCTGCTTGGTATGGCCATTCAGTAGCTTCAATTCATACAGGAACATTTTCTCCATAAAGCAGATTTGCTCAGTCCAAAATAAGGTCTCACTTCCAGGCAGACATACCATAAGCAAGAACTCCACCATTCTGAGTGTCAGCATATCACTATTTTCTCTTATATTTACCTTCTACACCAATGTGAAGACTTTTAGTACCTGCAGTGGTATAGTAACAAAGGAACTAGGTTTCTGAGAGCCCTGCTGCTTTGGAACTTCATTGACATAAAAGAAATGGCAAGAAGAATACAAAGCAACACACATTTTAAATTCACTGAGTTGAAAGGCAATAAAGCATTATGACGTGTTAATTGGTTATGTATGACTGGAACATGCTTTAAAGGGGTCACGCAGAGATTTTCAGAGACACTGATGAGTATGTTCTGATAAGACATTGTAATGCTGTTTCAAAGCCAATTATTTTGATAGAAGTATTTATTAAATCTTTATCATCACAGTGACAAGATACTTGCATTCCTTCTGTGACTCTAAGGACACTGCATATTTAGAATTTATGCAAGCTATTGCTTAAACATAATTTCAATTATGCTGTGAGTGTATAAACCTACAGAGCTTTAAATTGTGCCATTTACATGATTTGATATGTAAAAGAATATGTCTAAAGAATGCTTCTTCAGACCTTTCCCAGGAAGCCTTATCTATTGATCATTTTGTTTTGCTAAAACCAAACCAGCAAAAATCCTGCTAACCATCTGTCACTGTTTGATTCTGTCAATTAAGAATGTTAACTTGCCATTTAAACAACATTTGAAAAAAAAAAGGTTCCTATTATCAGTATTAACGCTCGGACACAAGCCTCGAGAAGTTAACAAGGTCCCTAATATTTGACAGTTAGACATGGAAAATTCTTTCCATAAATGGTTAGTTTACATACTCTATTCTTCTCTCGCTTTCATTTTATGCTAGGACAAAGATTTTGCCACAAAGCCCTAGGTGACCACTCTTGTAATACTCATGTATTGGCATTTATACTTCTAAGTAAGGTTTGAATATTTGTAAACTCAGACGTCATTAACATCGTCCACAGCTCCTACAAAAACTGTGAAAGTCCATTTGCAACTTCTTGGCTGTCTACTAGGAAACTGCACAGCAGATACTCCATAAAGTAGATTATGAGCCATACTGTGCGACTTACTAGTAAGAAGTTTTTGGTGATGGTGAAAATTAGTAATCATCTCAACAAGCCATTGTTCAACAAAAAACACTGAAAAGGTAAAAACAAAGTCCAATAGCATTGACAAACTGCTGGTCTTTTCCTGTTTTTTCCTGTGTCATTTCTAAACTTAAAAGAAAAGAACAGGCTAAACTTGAGAACACAAGCTTCGCTTGGCTGCATTCCATTTATCTAAACATCTATATATCTATACAACAATTCCATTTTTCAGAAACTTGCTATTCAGTATTTATCTACTGAATATGGTGCCACCTACAAGACCTGTTCTTTTCAGTCTCCCCAGCTGAACTCAAGTTACCTGAAACATTCAAACTACTAGTCTTAAAGTACACGTAATGAGAAATAGTATGCATAACTTATTGGTTATTATTCACTGTAAAAAAAAGGACTGATTTATTTCTCTGATTGGCACAGAAGCGGTAAACATACTTGAGTGGTCTTTAGAAGAGAGGATCAGGGTAACCAGGTGAAAATGTAGCACTATACAAATTACTGTGGCTAAGAATTTGTGTGTCTTAAAAGTTAGTGTGACCTGCATTAAAATCAACATAAACAATACCCCCATAACCCAACTCCACCAGTAGAGTTTACATATGATTTGTTTCATTCTACACTGTCAGTTCTGCAGACTTAAGTTTCAATTTTGTTGAATTTTTTTTGTTAGTGGCTACAGATGACAACTAGAACTGTAGAAAGAGAAAAGAAAGCTTACAGAAGTTTGGACTTGAGTTAGATATATTACAATAAGAAAGGGTGTGTACATGCACATGCGAGTGTGTGTGTTTTGTTTGTTTATGAAGTACAGTATCAGATCAAGATCCTCACCAACAAGCTTCCACCTCAAACCAATAGCACTAGAAATTACAAACATAACAGAAAATTGATTATTTAGAAATTACAAGCAATCTTATCTCAATATAACCATTTAAATGGTCAAAAATATAGTACTGGAATTGCCACTCTCATCTGTGTACTCTACGATGAGTCTTTTTAACACTAATATAAAAATTTATTCCAAAGTCGTAGAACTACAGAACTAATGTTGCAGTATCTACAGGACTTTTTTGTGAATAAGTACTACAGAATATCAGAATATCAAGCCAAATGAAAGAAACACTATTTAGACGCCCAGAATATTAATGAAGACATTGAAATAGCTTCATTAGCTGGTACCCTCAACTCCTTTCTGCTCCCTAGCAAGTAAACGTGGAAATGTAAATTAGAAACAAAATACAAAGCACATGAGAACTATATTGGATTTCTGGCAATGCAACAGGTCTGCTTTTAGTTTTGTAATGACACTTTGTTATTAAGGAATGAAAGTTGCCTGCTCTTCACAAGCAATTTGTCTCTGGGATTTAAGAAATCGATGTTTCTGAGAAACTGATGTTTCAGCATGAAAGAGGAGTATTTAAGGTTTCAATTAAAAAAAAATGAATAGAACATGGATACTTAACACTGTTTTCAAATCTAAACTAGGGTTTTCTGAAACAGTGGAAAAAGTTTAAATGGCTTTAAGAACAAAAACCAATATGCTAAGTCAGCTCAGTACTGAGCAAGCCCTGAGACAGGTTTACATTATTGAAGTTTATATAATCATAAATTTGCTTTTGAGAATACTGAAAGTTTATTTAAAAGATTTTGTTTTAAGAAAAAGGTTTTATGCTATTTTTATATCCTGAGAGCTCTGAATATTATACTAACATAAATGCAAAAATAACATTTCCACTTACAGCAAACTCCTCAGGAGTTACTTTCAATACATCAAATACAACTGCATCGTAGCTTTTATTGGCATAATCCGAACTCCGTCCTTCCAGAGAATCTGAGCTGCTACTACCCTACAAAGAAAAAAAATAGTATGCTTATCTGCAGAGAGATAGACTTCATGCCAAATTTAAATTTTTTTTTCCATGAGTAAAAATATGAAGAAATTACTAAAGCCCAAACTTTAAAAAGAAGTCACACACCGAATCCTTCGATTTAATTTAGCATAGTTCATGAATGTTTCCAACATATTTCGCCAAACCGACTTTCTCCTGCCAAAATGATACCAAAACACTTAGAACTATTTTAGCTGTATGAAATTTCTAGCTTTAAAAGCTGGTTTTCGAATTATGCACTAGATAGAAGAGCTGTCCAATAACAAACTGGTAGGATTCTGAAGAATCGAAGTCTGGGGAAACTTTTAAATTAAATATATAAGGTAAAGAGTAGGCAGATGTCAGATCTAAATCATGCTGTTTTAGTCTCAATGTTATAAAAAGTGAAAAATGTGACATGTCCTGAAACTTAACTCAGTGTTAGTTCCAGAATATTTTCACAGAGTATTGTGCCTTGCCCTCCATTTGGGATTTCTTATCCTCAAGCTCAGATGCAGGCACTTATGGCTGATTCCCCTCTTGAGGAATAATGTCACATAATTATCTCATCTTTCCGTCTCTTACCTTAAAACCGCCTACTGACATAAAAAAAAACATATATATATCTCTATGTAAAAACTGAAGCCCCTACCTTGCTTCATTAGAAGAACAGACTGTCGAAATAAGATGAACGGCTAACTGGCATGTAAATCTCACTTAAAGCTGCCTTGATAGTAAGGAAGTAAAAGATGGATTTGGGTTTTTTTGTTTTTGTTTGTTTTTTAAAATAAAAAGTAGTTCTTGCGTATCTCAGGAATTACTGATTTGTACTGGATATGAATGACATACCAGGGAAGTGTGAAGACAGTTTTTATAAAGAGAAGCACTGTCTCAGCATTAACAAACATGTAGGTAATGGAATAAGGCTGATATTGCCCTCTTGGATTTCCAAAAGACTTTTGACAAGGCCCGTTTCTTTAAAGATATTAAGAAAATTAAGGCAGCTGTAGGATACAGAACATTCTTGCAAGGAAAAATAATTAGTTAGAAGCCAGGAACCAGAATAGCAGAGGAGATAAAAGCAGTGAGAACAAGTAAATCACCAGAGAATTCTGCCCAGGAATTGGTGATGGTTATTATATTTTCAAATGATCTAGAAAAGATGGCAAACAATGAAGTAACAGTTTGTTGATGACAATTCCTTTTCATTACCCCTTCAAAAAGGAAAAAGCTCCTTTATAAATCCACAGGGAATCCAAACCTTGAATACATATGCAGTATTGGTCTCCATCTCAAAAGGGATGCAGAAGAACAGAAGGAGTTACAGAACAAGGCAACAAGGATGATCACAAGTATAGAATGTCATCTTTACAAAGAATGACTGGCTGTACTGGAGAACTTCAGCCTGAAAAAGACGCAGTGGGTTGTGGGGAGGAAGTAGAATAGCCAGAAGGTAACCAAGAGGACAGACAGGAATGGCCTCCTATTGTTTCATCTTAACAACAGAATTAGGGGAAGTAAAAAAGGCTACAGATTTTCACACAACATAGAGTTAAGGTACAGATTCTAAATAAGCTAAAAGATTACAGGGATTCAAACAGGGGACTAGACAAGTTTACGCAAGAGGTCCTCTGATAGTTACTAAGCAGAACCTTTCCCTCAGGAAAGCCCTCAGTTGCACACAGCTTTGGTGGGATGGTACCAGGGGGATGTCTCCTCTACGCTTGCTTCACGTTTGTACCCTTCTTCAGAAGGCTGCTTTTGGCCACTATCAGAAGCAGACAAATGGAACAGAAGAATCTTTAGCTTGGCCCTGGAGCCTTCTTATGTTCTGCTGTAGGACAGATTTCTGTATTGGGAAAGTGGTGTGAGGAAGCCCTTTTTTAGGATTTTGAAGAAGAATTTCAAAATTCTGCTTGTATGTCTCACTTCAAAAATGCCCCCATCTTTATATGAAAAACTATTTTTGTTAGTCTGAGGGCTTTTACACTATGTTTGAGAAAATGATCTTTTGCAGTCCACAGCTGTATTATGTGTTTTTGTTTTAAGATTTTTAAAGATCAGGACCTCTGTAAAGCTGCTCGGCTTGCTCCTGAAACAGCTGACTTGTTTCATGAAAAACTGCTTTGACAGGATCAAGTTGTACATGCAAATTACTATAGAAAAGCTTGCTTTCAATGGTTCTTCAGCTGTCTTTGGAGCCTAGGAAGTGGAATTTTTCAAGTGCGGAAGCATTACATCAAAATGTTATCTTTTTCAAAATGCAAAAAGTAACTTCAATTATACATTTGAAACGTGCTTTACAGGGCAAACTTTAATACAGTTGATTTATAAAATTTCAAAGTTCTATATGAAAAGTAGTAAATGTCAGGAGGGTAACTAATTCCCAAGCAGTCTTCAGTTGGCCCTCCTGAACCTACAGACAGGCTGTCAGCTTTGCAGAACAAGTATCATTAAACTAGGCAGGTTTTGGGAATGACATGACAGAGCCAGCTGTCTCTGAAAGATACCAAAAGGTAAAATAAAAGTCTCTACAGAGTACTTTCTTACTAGTAGACTAGTAAATTCGGACAAAAGTTCTGATGGAATATTTCTGATTGGCTCCATCTAGATGGTATGTTACATTGCTCTTAACTCATTAGCAATAAACAGCTGCTATATTTTCAAAAATTTTAGTTATGGAATAAAAAGTAAAGAAATGCTGTTTAAAACTAGTCAAAATGAGTTATCATCAATAAAAGGAAAACCCCAAAAAATAGAATAAGTTGCAAATACGCTGAACCATGGTTTTCTAAATTTCCTTTGTTGTCTAATACTACACTATTTACAAGAAACAGGCCTGATATGACTGATAGTGGAAAGGGTTTCTGTGAAAGTCAAAGCAAGCCAAAACTTCCATTTTGATATGGGAACTAACAAAACAAAACCAATGAACTGTACCTCTGGCGTGGCGGAGGTGATCATCACATTGGCCATGAGGTCATTCCTTTTATACATGCTCTCCCCAAGAAGTAGGAAGTTTCAGCTCAGCCAGCAGTGGTGAGACAACATGATGAAAACAGAATTCCTGTGAAGCAAATGTACATATGCTTACTGTATCAACTGTAAAGGAGTATTTGTGAATATCACTAAAGCCATGCCAGGTCCTTAACTCCCACTTCCAAGACCTCTAGAAATGCAAAAGCCTCATATATTAGTCATTTACGTTGAATTAGTTTTATATGAAGTCCATGCTAGAGAGCATTTGTATAGCTAGACACCTTTAAAAACAGGAAATCTAAGCTATGAACTGAACAAAGAAACGGTGTTTCCTCATGTTTCCCTACTCAACCCTTAAAACAATCTCATCACTGGTGACTGAAGTCTCACTGTATCTTCTTAGTGTACAAATTTTATTCGCAGCTGCTTAGGCCTCCACTAACACCCATGCACACAGGTGGGCTTGAAAGCATCTTACATCAGGCCCCAAAGAACAGAAGTTCTCCAGAGGAGAAAAGCTGTCAATATCACCATCCCTAATTAGAAGGATGAATCTCAAGGATCTCTGCTAATCCAGCAACAGCATGGACTGAAGCGAGACTATTTTTTTTTTTCTAAGCAGACTAGCTTAGGCAGATAGATTCAGTTCCAAACTGATTCAGTTCCAAACTGACTTAGAACTTCATATATGTAACAAACCACCTTTAGCTTCCTCCAGAAACAAAAGACTAGAGTAGAAGGGTGAAAAAAAAAAAGTATGTGGTATCACAAAGAAGCGATCTTTAACCACTTGAATGAAAATCTGTTCCAGTTGAAATTTCTGTAGAAACAAAGTGTGTAATGAAAGCAAAACCACACATTACAGTTCTAAAGTAACAAACATGCTGATCACAATAGTAATGCTCATAGCTAAAAGAACTACCAGTCTTCAAATAAATCACAAATAATTACGGCATATTCATGACTACCGAACAAAGAATCATGTTCTATTGATATCAGGGAATCTGATTTCATTTTTCATTTTCTTGGATATATGTCCGTTCTTATATATTAGAGATATGCATCATGTGGACATAAGTGAACATACAATATCACGGATCTAATTCAGTTCCATCTCATTCAGACAAATAATTTGTATGTAAGAAGGCATCATAAGTCAATCTACAACTGAAGTGACAGTAACTGACATGAATTCAAATCTATATTAAGATAGCACAGATTATTCACACATTTTAAAATCTCTCATTCAATGACAATAAGAGAAATTTCCAAGCACAAAACTCATTCCTTTCAATCAACATTCAATGTAAGCAGAAAGTGGAAGGGAATCCTAAGCAACTTTATTTTCAAATCTACAAAGCAAAGAAAAACAAAGTTTGACTACAAGATTAGCTAATTTAGAAAATCCCTCAGATTACTTCCTCACGTCACTCAGAGAATTGCCACTAACGGACATGTTAGGTTCTCCCCTCAGGTGGGACCTCTGACTATTGGTGTAAAACATTACAATTAATTCAGTGTTTCTGCTGAACAGGCTAATGGAAACAAACATTCTTTTTACTTGTCTGAAGTGAAATAAAACCAAAATCAGAATTCAAATTCTATTCTCAAACATAATAATCAATTTCACACAGATATGGTGCTCTGTGCATTTTGGACATCTCCATACTCACTGGTAGCTTAATAAACTAACACTGCTCTTTCATTAATGGCCCAATGACAATTGCCACAATGGCACAGTACCTGCCAAAGTCCTTCACCACACTGTTCAAGATAATGCATATGGCCTTGGCCTTATTCTGTCACTGGAAATCTTGTCAGTTAATATGTCATAGAATCATAGAATCAGTAAGGTTGGAAGGGACCTCTGGAGATCATCTAGTCCAACCTCTCTGCTCAGCAGGGCCACCTAGAGCATGTTAGACAGGGTTGCATCTAGGTGGGCCTTGAAGATCTCCAGAGAAGGAGACTCTGCAACCTCTCTGGGCAACCTGTTCCAGTGCTCTGTCACTTTCACAGTGAAGAAATTCCCCCTCATGACATAATTAAAATTTAAACTCCTTGCATCACGAATCAGAGTTTACATATTCTCAAAACTACAACATTCTTACCTTAAGTTTTATAGGACTACAATAAAAGACGTGTCAGAACTATGAGGGGACAGCTAGTTGGGTGGACAGTATGAAAGCAACGGACATTTACAAGCCTTACTGAAATCATGGTGTTCAACATGATCTTCCATAGCTTATATTCTTTTATTCTTTTCAGAGAAGGTCTTAGCAGAGGACCTGCCTCTCACTTTGTCAGGTAATTGATGCTTTGCAAGAATTCAGATCTGAAAATCCAAAAGAAACCTTAAATTAAAGCTTGTTTAGATGGGTACAAAAGCTAAAACAATCTAGACTCTCAGGACAGCAGAAAAAAAATGCTTAATCCAAACACCTGTCTCACCAGAAGGTCATTTGACTTTAAGTCAAATAAAAGCAAATAAATTATATCTATTGCTGGCACTGTCCTTTAGGACAGATAAAATAAGCACAGCAAACGTTAGTTCAAATAGCTCAGCATTCCAGTGTTGCAAAATACACTGAAAAAAGGAGAAAGAAGAACACTTTCCCCAAATTAAAGAATCAGTATTATACCAATGTGGCAAGAAACTAAATTATCTGAACATTTTTAATTACTAAACCCAAACAGGCTATTAGGAACAGGTTAACATACAGACACTGTGTAGATCTGTTTCACTGTGTGAAGTATCTGCACTGCTGCAGACACTTCACACCCTTTCTGTATGCTGCTAACAGAAAGCTAGTAAGAATTTTTTGGATGTGGTATGTACATACGTACCAATAGTGGAAGTGTGCAAGTGTGGAAGTGTGTGCACGCATGCCTGCGCATACACAAAGAACAGGAGTGCTCACAGAATTATCAAGTCAATTCAAGCTCCGATTCAACTCGGAATAAGAAAAACAAAGCAGCACAATTTTTCATGGTTATTTCATCACTCCCCACAGTATACACAAGTGAGTCTGATGACAAACACTGCCACAGGTTCCTGTACACGTACTGTTCTAGCAAAATGCCCAAAAGTTGCACAGTTTGCAGATACTCAATACATGCAACTAGGGATAGTGTCAGATCTCCCTTTGCATCCTCACCCTTACCGTAATAACTAGAATCACAAACAGGAAAAGTTCATGAAAAAGCTGCATTTGAGAATAAAAGAAACCTCTGATCTTACTCCTTGAGGCAGGCAAGGCCTTCATTCCATCTGTCATGCTACTAGGTCCTACAGGACAAAAACCAACTTCTCTCTCATGATATTATGGAAATGCATAAGATTGATCAATAACTCTGTTTTGAATAATGCCAGGTCTCCTCAGTTAAACTTGCCAAGAAGCAATTTACTTTATCTTGCTTCCTGATAAGCTTTTATATTTTGTGCACTAGCAGACTGCAAAGTACTTCTAGGTCTGGAGTTCCTTGTATTAATAGTCCTTAGAGGTACTGAAGTGAAGAGCAATTTTCATGATGTAATTTCTTTAAAATGTGGCATTTATATCAGGGTCACAGAAATATTCCCCTGTCTCCTCCTCCTCTGCCTTTCTGACTAGGCTTTCCAGTGTGCGGGGGCTCAAAAATGCTCTGAAAGGGGAAAGAAAAATCCCATATGTGATCTTGTATCCTGTCCAAGCTGAGTTTTACTCCAGGTTTTAAAATTCAGTAAACCAAAAAGAGACAGAGATCCTCTAATACCAGAGAGTAAAAGTACTAACATACTTTTCCCCTTCAACATTCAGCACTTATAAAGATTACATTGTTAGGTATTTTGACTCTAAAAAGAAAAAAAATATATATATATTTTTCTCCAAATACATCAAATACGCATGAAAAATACACTGCTCATTCAGATGTGCACAGGTTTTTCCAAGATTTGCATCTCATACTCAGACGATAGATAAATATTTATCTACACATCCATTTGTTTTGTTCTACTAAAGTCAGTCATGGAGAGCAATCGTCTTTTTCAGTTAAAAAAAAAAAAAAAAAAGAGTTTTATTCTTGTGAAAACCTGTCAGTGTCGATTATTTCTACGCCTGCTACCACAGTAAGTATTTGCAAAATAAGTAACATTGGAGCTACTAGCAGACCTACAGTAACAAAAGTAGCTTTTTAGTCAGGTTATGCACAAAAAAAATATTAAAAGCGTCTAAAATAAAAGCTACTCTCCCATATTTTCAAAAAATTCTTCCTTTTAATCACACTGGAATGAAGTATGGCAGTTTTGAAAATTATGAAACGTCCAACATGCTGATAATAAAAGGCAGCGAAGTCACTAAAATGAAATTATATTCGTCATAACATTTACTTCTTAAAATGAACCTTTAATCTGCTTACATTAATCATCAAAAGAAAAAGAAAAAAGATGCATCATACAAAGTATGCCAAAAAAAAAAAAAGTATTTTCAGAGAAAGTTTGCAGAAAGATCTGCCTTGCAGTAGATCTTATTCATAGAATACTGTTAGCAAAATGAAAAAAAAAAAAAAAAAAAAAAAAAACACGCATATGTACATGCTGCTAAAGGCTGTCTGTTCTTCTCTGCCCACTTAACATACCCATTTAGACATGGGCTACTTCTTTAAAGCAAAAATGAAGACAGAGCAAGATCAATTAAATTGAGAATAATCAAAACAGAACACAAGAAAAATCCTTATGGCCGCTACTTTACCAGCATTTGTCAGATACGGTTATTTATGAAATAGAACTGACATTCTCTGACAGTAGCAATGTCAAATTAAACAACTTCTTCAATAATAAGTATACAATGGCTACATGAGCTCATTCCCATTAGTACTTACCCAAGTGACAAAATGTCATTAAAGACTCTTAATCGCAGAGATAAATGTCTGGCAAAGGAAGTCCCTGTGACATCGATCCAGAATGCTGGGAGAGCATTCTGGGGGAAGCAACACCAACTGATGACTCTGTTCCCATACTTCCTTAGGCAATCACTTATGATCATTGCTCTTTTTGATTTTCCTGCTGGAGAAAATGTACTGGGCTAACAGACTTTTGATCAGACCTGGTACAGCTATTCTGGACTCCAAAGTTTAACCGTCTTTCTCATTTGATTTCAAAGCCTACTTACTACCTTCGTTGATTGATTATGGTGATTATGATTGGTTATGGTATTCTCCGGACATCACTGAGTCATGAGCCCACAGCCATAGCAGGCTTTTAATAAAATGCACATTGGTATTTTACCAAAAAAACAATTGTTCTTTCTAAAAGATACGGAACTAGTTAAGTGAAGACAATTAAAGAGCACTGCTGTGACTGGGCACTAATAAACTTGGTTGGAACAAATGAAAGCTACCAGCTTTTCCTAAGTAAGTTTAGTACCAGACATCAGAATGATTAGTTATTATTGACCAAGATAAAGGAATTAAGAACACTGACAGAATCTTGCTCTTTCCACCTCCAGTAAGACCAACAGGAGACGCAAAGACTTAGCATCAAGACACCTAAAACTATATACCGGCTGTTCTCCGTATTTGGATAGTTATGGATATCTTTCTCCAAATTTCCTTTGCTTAGTTTAATTGTTAATATTTTTATTTAAAAAAAAAATCTTTAAAACATTAAAATATTTTAAAAATATTTTTTAAAGTTTTCAAAATCCTTCTGAATCAGAACAATTTACAGCTGTAAATTGTTTCATCATTGCAGGGACACAGCAAGCCAGTCTGGAAACATCTGGTAAGGATCTACCTACTGACAGTAACCTTTTAAAGAAGAAGCTGCCAAGTGCTATGGGGACCTTTGCAAACTTAGAGAGAAGCTGATCCACAAACCTCAGAAACATTAAGGAACATTGGTGTAAAACCCTTTTATTCCTCACTGACTACTCCCTCTGACATATTTAGTACATTCAAACATCACATTGCATCTTTTCTTTCCTGAGTGTACCTGTCTATCCAAATATCACCTCTCAAAACCCATTTCTTTTCTCCTCACAAGTGATTTCTGCAAAGGAAAGAGAAAAAAGGATCACATCTTCTATAGTGAATACAGAAATGATCCATACGAACCTCTTCCCTTTAGAGAATAGCACTACTTTTATGGCATTCTGAGCCCTTTCATGATGTGCACATATAATATACGTAACAAAAATGTGTGCATATAATGTACAAGAGACTATGGATGGCTGAATTGTCTAAACAGTCACAATGCCATATATGAAAAAACACTTGTCCTTTTGAAATAATTCAACAGCAAGCAGGAAACCTTTGTGGCCATTTTGTACAACATAGAAAATTCTAGGATATTCAAAACCCTGAATGCAAATAGTAAATGCCTACTAACAGTTTAATAAGAAACAAAATAATTACACTACACAAGATTAAAAGCCTTTACATTTATGTGACTAAAGATCCTCCTAAGCAGTGGCTGTCCTGTGCACATATTTTCAGAATCAGTTTCACTACAAAGTCCTAATATGTAGCACGATGCTTTAAGCAACACTACCACCTATAGACGAAATAGGCTATGAACAAGTTAGAACCAGTTTCATGCAGGTTCTACTCTGAGAAACTTATGTTATTCATCATTAACTACAGTAGGAAGCAATGGAAGTAATACTTACATTCTGCACAAAAAATCCTGAACTGGGCTGTGACAATATCCAGTGAAGTTTCACATTTTGAGGGGAAACACTACTCCAACATTCAGTGCAGCAATTTATACCAGACATTGTTTTACTATCAGCAGGAATACAGAAATTGAGCGCAGCTAACAAAGCATGTCCCAGATTTAGGATCACAAGACCTATCTTCAATGAATCAACACAAAATTATAACCAAAACCACCATACACACTGTTAACACTCTGAGGATTAACTACAAGATAGCCTACTGCATTAGCTGATCACAATCTGAAACTGTTGAACTAAGTGAAGTACTCATCATACACTGTTCCCAAGCAAAAAGGCTGGAAACATTGATTCTTACAGCATCTCCCAATTACTGCCGATGAATCAAATTAACTCATGAAAAAAGGAGACTCCAGAGTTGACTGCTCCTAGTAAAGCCACCTGAGCTCTCCTACTTCCATCTTTAGTGAACGTACACTCAAAGGAATTCAACCATGAGCAATGAAGCAGGAGTATTCCAGCTACCAGAAGCTGCTGTGATGAGTTTAAGTAACAACTTCAGAAGCCAGATCCCAGTCTCATGAACGTGCACAACTGGTCTGAATTATATCCAAAAGCAAGTTAAAAACAACATTCAGATCTCAGTTGTGGTGCTAGGATATACCCTACTTTAGCAGTCACATTTCATATTAGATGAATTTTTCAAAGGATTTTCAAAAGAATTTACTGTTGCAGGGCAACTATGTATGTACAAGGAAACTGTGGCAATCCCTACACCCAAAGTGTATGTTGACATTCTACAGACTGAAGAAAAATAACTCCTTTCTTATTATTTTTTGAAATGATAATGAAACTGTACAGCTGAGATTCTGAGTTAGGAGAGCAAAGCAGAATCTCTTAATGAAAAGGCTCTTAATAATGCTCTCAAATTGTCAAAATTTATTTTAAAATTATTAAATAGCCTACAGGATCCTTAGTTAGTGAAATCATGAAGTAGTACGAGCTTGAGAAAGCAGGTCTGGATATGAAAGATTGTTTGTACCCTGATTATGCCCCATATTTACACTCTACCTACTGGTAATTAAGTTCACTCTAAACACTGTTTATTATATTTACAAGTTCATTATTAAGTGTTCTCTTCCTCCTCTCCCTATTCTGCTGTATCTACCATCACTTATCGTATCAAGAAGTAATGATATGATTGAAGCTATCCATTTAAGCAAAAGAACATAATAAAGAGCTGTTCTATTAAGTAAAGGTAATAGCAAGAACTAATAAGGCTGGATACCTAAACAATTAAGAAAAGAAATAGTGTGTAGATTTCTAATAATGAGGGTAGTCGACCCTTTGAAAACCTTCCCCCGGGACTGTGGTGTTTTATCCATCTCTAAAAATCTTCAGATCAAGATTTGACACAACCCAGGATCAAAAGAAAATTCAGGAAAGTCTTGTGACATGCAATAGAGAAGACATCAGCAATTATTACTAGGGTCCTCTCCAGTTTTCATGATGTATAAATTTAAGGGAAAATACACACCAACAAAGCTTTTATGTCTCTAGAGCAGCGGCTTTTATGTTTCTAGAGCAGCAGAAGCTATTAAGAAGAACAGTACATAATTGTTCAAGCAATTCCATGAGCACTGACAAATAGTTGTTGGTGCAAAATCCTGATTCTGCAGTAAACATCCATGAGAAAAGCGGGAACCAGTGAACAGTCTGTTAATTTATCATAGAAAAAATACAGGCTTACTGGGAGACAGCAGGAGGATTTAAGCTCCCTGTTAGCTTTTACTGACATGAAATGCATTGCCATATCACAATGTCACAGATTCTTCTCAAGTTAAATAAATGCTGCACCTGCTCTTACTGTGTCCACTAGGCCAAGCTGTTAGAAAAAGGTGATGATGAAGAGTGGTGGGAAGGAAGAACCAGCTCTGTACAGGAAAAAAACATGCTGTTTTGTGAAATATTTGACCAGCTCTCATTCAAGGAATCTCACCGTTCTGAAATATCTCACTGTTCTGTGCAGATACCAAAATGAAAGAATTATGTTAAAACTAATGCCTCTGCTTCCAATGGGGAGGGGCAGTTATTGGCATTTAGAATATGTTTTCTGCTTCTGCAACCTTTTCATCTGCATTGTGAAACTGCTAATGCCTCTCAGCTGAAGCAGTAATTCCCAATCTAACGTTACACTCCAATTTCTTTTGGGTCAGCAAAACTAGTTGATGCTTCATATTTAGTGCCATTCTCAAGATTAGAGGATACACTGCCTGTCACATTGAACACACCATTAACGTATTTTGAAACGGCATATAAACAGTATGTTACAGCCAGCAACTAATACGGATTAACTTTTGCAGTACTAAGTACCACCAAACAGCCTTTGCAATATCTACAAGCTGATTTGGTATTCAAACATCAAGAGTCAGCAGATGTATCTCACATGTTCTATTCCTATTGAAAAAGTGGGCATTTCTTAAATTGAAAAAATGACTACCAAAAAAAAAAAAAAAAATCTAGTATCCTTTGCTGGAAACCTCCTGAACAGCTTCATGCCTCTAATTCGGAATTTATCATTAGGTATCAATCATAAAAAGCTCTGGGCTCTCCTCTCCAAAACCAATTTAAGACTTCTAGAACATGTCAAGCTTTTTAACATTCCACTAGGTGGCACTGATTCTTAACTTATTAATAAACTGTTTTCAAAATGTCTTAACTCTCTCATGTTCTAATGCGTAAGCATAACTCAGAAAGTTTACCAAAATATATACTCTCGTAAGAATAGGAGAAACGTGCTTTATGGATTTTGGGGGTTTTTTATACAGTTACTTGGAGAACTTATTTTACAGCATCCTTAGAAAAATAACAGAAACAAATGGAGAGAAAGTGTCATAATTTGGTCACTGTGAAATCAGTCAGAAAACCATGCTAGATAGCACTGGACTGCGCTAAATCTTCCATAACAGACTTTATCCAGGGCTAGTAAATGGTTTATCTCTTGCAGTTTCCATCATTCCAAATTACTTTTATATTTGTATTAATTTTGTCCAATCGTTTTGGCTGAAAAAGAAACATATTTTTGGAAAAGATTTGCAATGTAGGAAGCAGCGATTACATTACTACCTTGCTCTTGATTTAACCTACACTCCAATGACGAAGATGTTCATATAGGTCCGTAATAATTAAATATTCCCTCTTCAGCCTAAAGGGTTATTTACCACAACTACCATGCTCATTCACTGCTTCTCCAGCAGAAAACTAATTCAGAAAGCCTGCTGTCTCATCAACTTTTTAAGACCCACAGCCTTAACAACTACCTTTTTTTACAACAATATAGCAGCCAATAAATAATTAATTAGGGGGAAAAACGTGAAATATCCTTTAACAGAAGACAAACAGATGAAATGAACCTCTCTTCTCTCTCCTCCCACTTTGTCACTGTACTAATGTTGAGTACTGAGGAGCAGAGGTTGATTTACTGTAGTCCTGGGAGCCTTCATCACCGACCAAGGAACAAGAGTTTATGCTAGGCACAGTACAACAGACAAAACAGAAAGGCAGAGTTGGACTACGGGAAAATAAGAGAATTGATGAGGATAACCGTGTGGCATAAGCACTTCTGAGTTATGAAGAATACTGCAGCTTTATTCCTTAGGAAAAAAATGAGAATAATAGAAAATTGCAAAATTAAATCAAAAGTTTTTATAACTCTTCATGTAAGCAAACAAAATAATGTTTTATTTTGTTTTGTTTTAAAACAAAAATCTGAGGCTCCCGCCACAAAGAACTCTGGAGAAGGTTTTGCCTACCCTACTGGAGCTGCTTGGAGATCATTCCTGGACACAGGACCTAGGGTCACTGCAAGAGCGGATTCTGCTTCCGAGAAGGGATAACAGGGAGAACCTGTACCACAAAAAGCTGACACAGAGATTGAAGTCTAGCAAACAAAGGACAGAGGACTGTGTTCCTTGCCTGCAAGTTTATAGGAATGAGTTGAACACTTCTGTATTTTTTCTTCACTGCCAGAACCTAGGAAGGAACTATCTATTGAAAGAATAGAAAGGACAGAATAAGGAAGAAAAAGCACAACTACACAATGGAAACTGGAAAACATTTTACTCAAGTATGTGACAAAAGTTGTTTGTATGTGTTATCTCTTACACATGAGAGGCTCTGAAATCAGGAAAAATAGCCAGGGATAGGTATGGATGGGAATTAAAAACCACTCATTGAGAGAATAAGAATACATAAGGCTTGTAGAAATCTGCTGAACCCTGAAGGACAGAAAAAAGAAAAAAGGAAATAACTTACGTGAGACTATGACCATACGGAAAAATGAGAGGAAGTAATAGGCTACTGATTGGAGAGAAGAAGAAAAATGCTGAAGCTGCTTAAGATCTAATGAGATGAATAACCACCTCAAAGAGGGTACTAGGAGAAAAATGTGGATAGGAAAATAAGGGAAAAAATTGAAAGGTAAAAAAAAGCTACAGTGGAAAGTACAGAGGAAAGCAGAAAATTAGCTAAGAATAGTTAAAAGCCAACCTCTTATAGAGCTTGCAATAGATATTAAAATACAATGAGTAAATAACTATTTTTATCACGTAAATGCACGCTGTGATAATCATTCAGAGATGAAGGATAAGCTACACATCCTCATTTTAAAAAAATAAAAATGAGAAATTCATTCTCATTTAAAAAAAGAAAAAAGCATGAAACAGCAGCATTGTTAATAGAAATAATTACAAGGAAGTGGAAATCACCACACCCAACATAGTAAAAATCAACAGTGAATGCTTATATATACACACTTCTATATATACTTATATATCCAGTATATATACTAGAGCCAGTAATCCAGATAGTTGCAGAATTTCTCACTTTAGACTAACATTTCAACACAACAGTAATTCAACCTACTTGAAAGTTTTTCATTAATTAATTTCTAAATACTCCTAGATGATACAGAAACTATTTTAGTGGAACATTCATATTCTCTATGATGGAATAATAAGGCTTAATGAACTCAGTATGACTGGACATTTACAAGCCACACATAAATACTACCTAGAAAATAAGCATCAATCAAGCAAAGCTCCATCCTCTCCAAGTTGTAGCAAGTATGTAGTAGCAGCCTTTCAGGACAGTAACAGATATGGGAAAAGCAAAGCTGCCATCTCCCCAGATCCATGAAATGTGTATGTATGGAAGGGAGGGAATATTGGCACAATAGAGCCATGCTTTGGACTCTGATGAGGTTAAGAAAAAAAAACAATCAAGTTTTAAGATTTTGGTTAAAGAAATCCTTTAACACCTTTATGCGGTATTAAGTCTGAAAATACGATTTAGGTGCCAGCTACCCACATGATAAAGTGAAAACTAACACAAAGCAGATATAATGCAGAAAGGGGTTTTCCAAAACATTTAAGTACCAGCTGCAGCATTCTGATACCAGAGCTGATAATTCAGTTAGCGAGAACACTTCCCAGAACATCAGACTACCAATTTCAATTTTCTCAGGCTTTCTCTGGTTTTGAGAATAACCCTGGCATAGGCATCTGGTCTAAAGGCTGGTTTAACATGAACTGCTCTGGAAGCAGGACAAAAAACCTCTTTCCAACAGATGACTGTGTGAAGATAGCTTGATTGCAACATACACATCAACTCAAGCAGGTTACCCAACCAGATTCTCCAGATAAGTCTCTTGCTGACACTTTTTTGAAGGAGTGTCCTTGAACTGTTGCTCTTGCTTTTCTGGCACAGAAAAGAATACTATACTGCTACTCTAGTGGCTGCTTACTTGCAAGAATGCGGCTAGAGTACTGCAACTCTCTGTTGTGATGCATTAAATTTGTCTCAATCCACACTATGCAGTTGATATTCTGCAGGACTCAGTCTTACAAATGCAGCTCACTCAGGCTGCCTGTTGACACTTACCCTGTCTCAGAAGTCAAAGGGACAGATCTCCAAGGACAAACATGCCATTCCAGGATTGCTTACACCAAAATTTTGAAACTGCAGGGTATGCTGGGTTCCAATGGTTTGAATGTTCACTCTTTGGTCAATGAAAAACTCCACAAAATATTTGGTTGTAAAACAAAATAAACATTTAAAGCTATGTAAACACAGTTATCCTGTGTTAACTGGCAATTACTTAATCCAAAGGAAAGATGATCACGAACTCTGCCTTAGCAAATTCTAAGGAAGAGAAAGAGTACGATTTAAAATAACAAAAAAGGGAGTGAACACTGCTGTATAATATGGAAAGGATCACAGTGGAAAGTATTTCTCAGGTTAACAGCAATGACCACAAAAGCAATACTTGTTCTTAACAGAGACTGAACAATAAACACCAAGTTAAGAACGCCATACAATTTTGATCCAGATCAAAACAAACCTGCTGCTCTCTCTCCAGCAGAAGTCGTCTTTCTAAAGCTGTTACCCTTCAAACAACTCTGATGACTGAAAGGGCTTAGAAAGGCAAGATATGCACTTGAGAGAACTATACTTTAGGAAGTCTCAAGAAGTATACTTTAGGGGAGTCTCAACAAAGCAATCACAGAAAAATATACGTGCAGTATTACAATGTAATATTGTCATGGCTCCATTACAACTCCAGGTCTCTCAAACAAAAGAGAACTAACAGACACTTCTGTAATTTTCAGTATCAAACAAATGAAAAAAGTGAAAATACTTGCTACTTTAATCACAGTCGCATACTTACAGTGTAATAATGTAATTCTGCACGCACTCAACCCATTTTGCTGCACACGTCCATTAATCCTTTGTTGGATCTGCCCCGGCTATTGAGTACGTTTATCTCTTGCTTAAAAGGATGACATGCCTGTAAATTAGCAGGAAAGAGAACTGTGGTGACATTTGTTACATAACTCAGTTCTTCCCCAACTATGCATTTCAAACCTGAAAAATGCACTTTTTTTTTTTATTAGCTCTCTCTCCCATTTTTGAATGGCTATAGTAACAGTTCCCCATTTTAGTTTCCTTTTTACATGACAAATTCCAAAAGTTAAGAAACTAATCAATACACTAGGGAGGGAAACGCAATATATAAAGAATTTCATAACTAAATGTTTCCCAAATATGTACCTATAACTCTTCCCCACTCTGTCAAGCTATATGATTTCCAGGTTAGCATATGTGTGCTTATTGGTTTCAGTGACTTCTTTCAAGGTGCTTTATGAACAGTAACTCATTCTTCACTTTGGTTTCCTCAAGACTTAACACATGGCACAGGAGAGAGAAATTCCTCCATCTCTGTATTGGGAAATTCAGCCTCATCTCTTCTAGCAAACATGGCCAGCAACAAACTTCAGAAAATTCTGTTTAGGTAGCTTGCTAGCAACATTAGACATACCCCTTTCTTCTCCCCCACTTTGCTTTAAAGCCCATTAAAACCCATGCTGCATTGCTAAAGTTAACAAAAATCACTGAGGATCAGACAGTGTTACTACTATGCCTCTACTAGTCTCTACTCTCCTACTGCTAAGGAGCTTCCAATCACAAAAATGTGCATCTCCTATTCTTGTAATACTTACAGTTCCTACTGACACTGGAAAAAAAAATCTGGAAAAGAAGCATTCTCTTCATACACACACAGCTCATTCAGATTTCTAGTATACATACAGTAGGTACTCCTTGCCTAGGCAAAAGGTCCTGATTTATAAAAGGATCGACTTTTTCGTGTGTGTGTGTCTGTGCATCCACAAGGCTAAAAACTGATCTTATTACTGGCTTTAACTGTTGGAACCAGTATTTTCTCCAAGGTGAGTAGCAAAAGAACAAAAAGCAACAGACATTAGTTTCAGCAAGGGAAATTCCAATAAATAAGGAAAAAAAATACTCACAATGAGAATGCCTAAGCACTGAATGAGCTGCCCAGAGGCATTATAGAACCTCAGAACATGGATGATAGCCAAAACTCAACAAGACCCCAAGCAACCTGCTCTAAACTGATGCTGCTTTGAGCATGGATTTGGACCAGATGACCTTCAAAGATCCCTTAGGACCCCTTAAGTGTAGCAACCCCAATAGGTTGCTACACTATTCTATGACTAGAACAATTCCTTATTCTAAGGGACGCATATTTTCCTCAAACGCCATCATTCCAGTCCAGATCTAGGTTCTTGAATACATGCACTGTTCCTTATCCCACCCTCAACATTTTAACTGTCTTGGATTCATAATACTTTTATTTTGCATAGCAGTGACATCACTATTATACCTAACTTGCTATTCATAGCACTTAAGCGATCATTAAAAATCACTTAATCTGACCTCATTTTTCAAATGTCTTTAAATTTCACCAAATTAATTTAAATCTTTTAGTCTCTGTGTTAAGGTCAGTAACTAAATGAACAAAGGAAGTTTTTCCTGAAACAGAATAGGAGATTTCCAATCTAGCCTTTTTCCTTCTCCAGAAATACAACCTGATTTTTTATTCAAAGTTTTTTGGCTTCAGTTTAATTTGTTTGTATTCTGAACATAACAGCAGCTGTATCAGGAAGCACCAATCATCTGTGCAGCCCAGCTTCTGAACTCTACAACAGCTCATAGGTAGAACATAAAGAAAAGCAGAAGAATTGGGAAACCATATAGCATTACTTCCCCAAAACATTCTTCCAGTTTGTCATGATTTGCAGTTCAGGGACTTTCTTAGTCAAAGATGAAGTCTTTGCACTTAAAAGTGCATGAAGAGCTTCTCATTAATTTACCCAGTTGCTATTCTTATGAAAATAACCAGATGCTTCTCAAATCTACATGATCTTGGAGCATCTGCAACATCCTCTGATGAGGAGTTCTGCAGCTTAACTTGTGAGAAAATTAATGTTTTTTGTGAAAAAAAAATCTCTGCTCTCGAAGCTGGCTTTTGTTAAGTCTTCTGTTATGCCCTCTGGTTCTTACATTAAAAAAGGCAATTACAATCTTTCCTATTCACCTTCTCAGCTTGTACCCTTAAAAAGCTACCACACCCTCCCTCAACCAACTCTTGCAAGCAATGGTGAGTTACTGCTCAGTACTCATAAGGCAACCACATCCTTCTCTTCTCACTCATCACCTTTCTCCATAGCTTTTCTAATTCTGTAACATCCTTCAGAAGGTGGGTATAGAAGGACCACACACACTGTTCAAGATACGCATCCACTATGTATTGTCTTCTCCAAAAAAATCTCTAGCACACTAGGACTTCCTTTTCTGATTGCTCCGAGCTGATGTCCTCAACTCTCTTTTGCCTGTCCTCTTGAAGAAGCTGATTGCTTAGCATACCCAGCATTTTAACAAGTTATGTCATTTAGAAACACTAACAGTGGCAGTCAGATATTCACTGCCAGATCACTGATGAAGCTGCACACTATCACACCTCTTGTGACTCCTTGTAGATGTACTCTTATTAAATAAGAATTCTTCCATTAGCAGCTAGCAGAGATGTCTGATAGACACTAATTAATCAATTTATTAATCAATTGAAAGGATAATGCATTGTTATTTTTTACGTTGGAGTATCACAGAGAGTTTCATTAAGCGTATCTATAGCTACTGAGTTACCTTGGTCAATTCAACCTACAAATACATCAAGATGAATGTTGATGATACTAATTTTTTGTAGAGCCATGTTGCCTGAATAAATGAATACTTCAGCTTTTCAATATTTTATGAAATAAAACCCATCTCATTTTCCCCATTATTTTATTCAGTATGGATAATCAACAATAAGCAATGTTAAGGAATAAGCTTGATGAAGCACTTGCCTTTTATTACTACTACACTAATGCTCTTCCAGTCTTCAAAATCAGGACTAGCAGCCAGAGATCTTAACTTGTATTCATCATTTTTAGAAGAAATCTGTAATCTAGTGCTCAGGCTTTGAAATCGTTTATCTTCAAGAGATACTGTCTGAAATTTATTAACCAGAAAATATTTCATAGTTCTCACTTGATTGGACATCCTGTTTCTCACCAAAAGGAAAGAAGAATGGTTGTTTATTATATAGGCATTAATGATTTTCCCAAATTCACATGGCAACAGACCAACACAATTGCTAGGCAGCTTCCCTACTTCCTCTAATACCCTTCCAGCATAGGTATCAATTATTCCTTGCCGTCTTTAGCTCTAAGAGCTGCAACTGGCTCCAAAATCTTTGGTACTTCATGAACTTCAATTTATGCAAACTGCCATCTATTTCTTTCCTTTCTTTTTTTTCTTTTTTTTTTTTCTTCTAAATGTTGCTTCTATTTTGCAACTAAGACAGACTGAGCTGCTGGTCTAATATTATAGAAATTGAAGATATGATTTTTAAATTGAATGATCTTTCAGTTGAACTTTTTTCTCCAACTCTGTATGGGCTAATCTCCCAAGTCTGCTGAAATATGCGAGCAAAAATTTGGGAAGAAAAGCTTTAGACAAAGAAGTGTAGTGAAAATTGGAGTACAATAAAAGAATCACATTTTCTGACTGTTGAGAAAGAGGAGTTTTTGCTGACTAAAATAAATATGGTTAAAGGGCATTTACAAGATTTATATACAAGATGAATGAAAAGATCTTCCATTTCCTAAAGCTCTCACTGGTAGTGCTTATAAATACACCACCATTTCAACACGCACAGTTTGATTTCAAAGAGTGCTGTGAGCATAGAAATAAACTTTAGATGGAACAAAAGCAAAGCTGATGGCAACTGCTCACCAAATAAAAAGTAAATCTAAAATGCATGCAATAAAATAAATAAATACAAAAGAACTGGTTAAAATAAGAGTTTTATAACATTTTTCTTCCAAATTGGTGCTCTCACACAGGATGGAAGACACTCAGAGAATGAACACAAATTTGCACAGTTCAGTCCTTATCACATACTCTTTTGATCCTGCTTTAACACATGAAGAACAACTACTAGTTACAACATGATGGTTCAACTTGGCAAAAGAATCTGAATTAAGAAGCATCTGCTGGGCCCATCAGGCACAGATTGCTACAGCCATCCACAAGCTCTTTATCGTGCTCTCCGCATTAAGAGGAACCAGCTCTCCTTTTAAGTTATTCCAGTTACGAATGCTAGAAGACTCCATGTTTCACGCTGCTGGTCGAGAACCACAGGCAGCGGGGCAAACCGCACCGCGCAGTTCCTGGCTGGGAATTCCCGCCGCAGCCCTCTCCCGCCGCACGCGCGAGCCCACCGGCTGCGCCGCTGGAGCCCACCGCGACGGGAACTCCCCGAACCGCTGCCACCGCGCGCAGCCGGGCGCGGCGCCGGGCCGGGCCGGGCCGGGCCAGGCCGCCCGCCGCAGCGCGCGCCGAGCCGGGCCGCACCGGGCCGGGCGCGGCGCGGCGGCCTCCCCTCAGCGCGGCGCCCCGCCGCCTAACGGCCCCGCGCCGTCCGCCGCCGAGGCCGGGGCTCCCGGCTGCGCCGCCCGCAAGTCCCGCCCGATCGGGCGGCTGCGGCGGAGGGCTGCGGCGGAGGGCATGGGGCAGGGCCCGGCCACCGCTCACCTACGCCCGCGCGGCGAAGGGCCCAGCCGCCGCTCACCTGTCCGCGGCGAGCGCCCCGGCACCGCCCGGCAGCCTCATGGGCGGAGGCGCCCTCCGCGCCGCCGCCGCCACCGCCGCCCGCCGGGCCGGGCGAAGCCCCCGCCCACCGGGCTGAGCCCCCCGCCCGCGCCACCGCCGCGGACAAGGACGAGGCCCAAGCCGGCCGCAGGGGAATGAGAGACGGGCACAGGGCACGCCAGACTGACGGGCCCTCTATCCAATTGAGGCTCCGCCTGGGAGCGCTCGCCAATCGCTGCGGCGCCGGGGCGGGAGCATGCAAATAAGAAGCCAGTGCGCAGGAGCTGCCGCCGCAGCGTCCGCCCGCCCGCCCGCAGGTGCGGCTCGGCGCCCTTGGCTACCGCCCGGCCCCGGCCCCCCGGCAGGGCGGCCCGAGGGAGCCGCGGCGCCGCGCGGTGCCCGCGGGCCCGGCGCGCTGGGCGTCTGTCGGCGGTAACTGCCGGAGGGCATAAGACTAGCGAGGCCAGAACAGGTGAAGGTCTTTCTACGTTAGCTTTCTTTCCGCGCCAGAAAGATCCATTTCAAGGATAAACTACAAAAATAGCTTTTAACATAGAGCTGGGATGTGCTTGTTAATACTGATGCTCAAAATTCCAAGAACCAAATCGAGGTCAAATGCACTATATGAGAAGGTGTTTCCCCTACAATTTTCCCCCCAGAATTGCTGAAGGAATACAATTAATTTATGTATATAAATTGTATTCCAATCATATAAGAGGTAGAGACTATTGTTAAAGGCTAGGCTACTCTTTAGAGAATAGACGATTCTGTTAGACTACAATAGAGTAGGCTATCCTTTAGACACTAGGAGAATTCCCCAGCTGGAAACTGTTTGTCCTATAGGTACTGCTACGCAATGCACACTTTCCTCTAAAATTTCTGGCTTCAGCTCCGCTAGAGCAGAATAGAGCAAATGATTTCCACTCTGTCCTATGCCACTTATACTAGGACACTAGTATCTCTACAAGGATTCAGGAAAAACAGTCTGCAAGGTAGTTGCTTCTGCTTAACTTTATCCTAACAATTAGAAGATTCTAAATCAGGGTTTCCAAACTTATGCTCAAGCTACTGCAAAGTGAAAGTGTCCACTGCCTGAATACAGCAGCACCCTTCTGCTTTACAGCAGTACCCTTTTTGAAAGACTGGTATGAACATTTCCCTGCTAAGAATGGGGAATTACTTACCCGATGTCACTGTTCAGGGTATCATAATAAGCAAAGATTGGAAATTCTAATTTATCTTACTGTTTTTAACTTAGTTTCTGTTTCAGCTTGCCACTACGACCCAAAACTTAAATTATCCACAAGTAACTTGTATTTTAAAAAAAAGTTAACCAGCACCTCCTGGTGGAAGATAAATGCGTAGACAAAACTAGAGATACTAGTAGCTAGATTTTCTGAAAATGACTGCAGCCTGTGAACTGTTGTCCTTAGTGTCCTAGTATAAGTGGCATAGGACAGAGTGGAAATCATTTGCTCTATTGTGCTCTAGCGGAGCTGAAGCCAGAAATTTGAGAGGAAAGTGTGCATTGCGTAGCAGTACCTGTAGGACAAACAGCTTCCAGCTTGAGTTACTTTGAAAGGTTGGCACATTGCATGGAAGAATAGTTTTATTTGAAAAACAAAAACATTAGCCATACAGCTTCCCAAAATTTTAGTGAACTGTTTCTGTCTGTAGTTCAATGCATTGAATGCATCAATTTAAATATTTTCTAAATCCGTGCACAGTAAAATTGAAATGTGCTGTTTGATATGTGTAATGAAATGAAGTGTCTGTGGGATCAGACTCAGTTTTTTTCTCCATGGTAATTGCTGCAAGAAAATAAATTCTACAAAGTGTCATGGTCATTGGCTATTCTAGTTTGCCCTCAAGCTGTTTCAAGGTTACATTGATTAAAAAAATATTGTGGAGTGTGTCTGCAGGTACACACAGGACAGTTAAATCTTTTAACATAAAACAAACTTTCTCATTAGCCTTCTTAAATGCTTCTTTACATAAGCTTTGCCTTCCGACCCCCAGCTGGCTAAGAGAAGTAACTTACAGTACTGTTTCCACAAGTGGTCCATCTCAGACTCTGCTTTTTCTCCTTGTTGCCAAATTCAGATGCCCCAGCCAAAATGAGAAAAGTTGCCAATTTCAGAGCATTTTACATAACACATCACCAAAATGCATCAAATAAAATGAATATTGGCATTGGGTAAATAAGTACAAATTGATATTATCAGTAATGTGTTCTAGAATTAATATTCCATTCAGTGTAACATAAAACTTTGCATCTCCTAAGGGGTTTTGACTGAATCTCTGCCAAAATTTCTAGTGTGGATTTTAAATATAACCTACCTCTGCTATGCATCCCATCCCCATGTAAGGCTTTGTATGGAAATGGTCACATCTTTCCTTTTGCTGAATCTGCTACAGAAGTTGTAATTTTCAGCACTGGATCTCCTTTGCTGATCACACATAGCAGTGCTGAGTGACGTCCTGTAAATCTTTATGTTACCAGAACATTGATACCCACTAGCTAGAGTCAGAGATCCACAACGCTGGACACCTGTAAGTCCCTGTTTACAATACCTGTTCTACTAAAACTGGCAGCCAGGATTTAGGGAAACAAGATACACTATGTACAAAAGTAGGAGAAATGAACCAAATGAAATCAGTTCTGATAAACAGTTCAGGCTTAGCACTACCTTAGACCTCGAAGTCCTCTTTGATGAATGATGAAACATTAGGTAGTTTTGATAATCATAACTTTCTTGTATGCATTTGTCTGTCAAAATGGCATAAAATTAATGGAGACAATTTTTTTTTGGACTTTACCAAATTATTGCTTTGAAAATAAGTTGTCTTGGTTTGTACAACACAATTCTTTTATTGGATACCTGTGCTGAAACAGCCTGAAGTATTTTCCAAGTTATTAGGGACAAACTCCTTTATGAGCTAAAACAAGCAGATGAGTTGAAGTTTAACCATACATACTGTACTATGGCACTGTCATTATTGCCATGGATTGCAACTTTAAACAAATCTGAACCGCCCAAGGTCAATGGTGTATCACTTTATACAGCTAGTTGAAGTTAGAATCCTATGCAGCAAAATGTTAGCTAGAAGAAAAAAAGAACTACAGAGAACCCCTCTCAGTAATTTTCAAATGTTAAATCCAAAGTGGCTGCATTATTCTATTAAATCCAGAGATATTTTTAAATCTTAAAGTAGTCTGATATATACCCTCACAATTTCTCCTATTTCATGTGTCAGTAACATGCAAGGAAGGGGTCTATTACCTGAAGCTACCAGCCAGTTTATGCAGAAAATTGACCTATGCTGTATTATCTCCAAGCACTGTGGACCCTGTGGTTCTTGTACTCTGAAGAATTTTCTTCTGGGACAAAAGGAGAGAAATTATTGTTAAGAAAGTCTGCATTCAGATACCATGAGATCTTCTGATACACTATGCATGCCTTGAATAGATGCTGTTGTACACAGTATGAAAATTTGACTGTAATGTCATAATTTCAATTTCATTTTTGCTTTATTTGACTACCTTGACTAGTTTTGACTTATCAGACAGTTTTCTAAGCTTGTTGCTTTGGTCATGTCAGTGCTCTCTCTTTAGATTCCTCTCTTCACTGTTTTCCCCCATTTTATTTTCAAAAAACAATTGCTTATCTTCACTTTTAAGAGCTTTTCCATCCATCCTCAATATACTTATTTTTTATCATCATATCAACATAAAAGCAACATTTTACTTGTATCTAGCCAGGGTCACTGTCCTTTGCCTACTTACTATGTTTTCAGACAAGCATCTTTGTACTTTATCTGATACTGCCTCATACCAATGAATTCTCCATCAGCCTTGCAAAATTGCCTCAATATCATCCTTCAAAGCCTGCCTTTCTTTCAATGCCAGCAGAAGTCCAGGGTGGCTGACTGCAACTTGCCACTGACCAACACCTTCCTTTCTTTTTCTCTCCTGTCTACATCTGTTGTCTTTTGTTTAGCACAACACAAGATTTTTTGGAAAACAAACTTATATAAGAACACATCTTACTCAACAGAAGTCTGATTCACAGTTAGGGATCTATAATACCATGAGAGCATAGAAAGATACTTTTGCAGAGCTCAGTACTGCTTTTGTAAGCCTTCTGTTAAGCTGCAGGGAAAGAGCATCAGGATTTTCCCTGATGCTAGTCTACCTTTTTTATTTTTATTTTTTTTAAATGCTAGAACTTAAGATGTGTTTGGCAGGCAGTGAGACCTCATATTTGATCTTCTGCCTGCTCAGCATTATTGGCTTCCAAATATGTAGTTCTTACGTAACTAGAAGAAAGCTCAGTTTGTACTGGGTGGTCAAAGAAGCACAACTGCTGCAGTGCAGCCCGTCCTGCATACTCACATACTAAAAGCAATTTCCACAAGTTGGCCAGTGCTATGTAACATCTGTGCTAGCATCCTGCACACAGACTATCTGCTGTAAGCCAGTCTATAATGTTTATAATGCAATTGTTAAGGAGTATTTCAGCCCATGCTTTTTCTAACCCACAAGCTTATACAGGTAACAGCTAAAGCTGCTTGTATTACTGTTCTGTGGACAGCAGTTTATAATGGAGGAAACAGCAAATGTTTTCTGAAGGAACTGGTGAGCAGCTCTGAAAGTTAGCTCCACCGAGTTCCATGGATACAGCCTTACTATGTATTATTTCCAACTTTTAGAAGCACCTGACAAGATGAAACCATTCTGCCAACTGAAAAAAAGGGGGGGAGGGAATCTAGGAAGTTTACTGAGTTCTGCCCCCCTTCTCTCCTCAGATAAAAGCAACATTAAGTTAATTCCACTCTCCAAAAGTAATGCAGAGTGGGATAAACAAGACATGACTGTTCTTTTAGACTCTGTAAGATAGGAGATTTGAACAGATGTTTTGCTTGCATAGTTATTCATTCTGAAGATGAAGGCAGTAAGGTGTATGGAAGAAAAGGGGGGATGGTGGGAAGGAGGAGCCACTCGAGAGAATTACATCTTTCAACTGCATTAACACTATGTAAACACACCTCATGCTTCCACGTAAGTTTACAACTTGTTTAAACTTTATTATAAGAACAAAAGTCTTTGCTACATACATCTCATACACATTGAAAAGCTGACCACAGTGCCAGTAAATTTTAACCAAATTTAGTAATAACAGATGTGTTTCCATAAATTATAAAGCAAAAATGCTTTCTGCAAGATTCTAGTTGTCCCAGGAAGGATGACTATCTCAGCAAATCAGTGATAGTATACTACTTAAAGATGTATTTAAACTACTACTAGAAGTTGCTTGTTACAAAGGCACTTACGGAGTTGTCAACAGCCAGGCCAACTGCAATGAAACAAGGCTTTGCCATCAGACAGCTGAAAGTAACTGAGCAGTTGCTGGCTACTTGTGCTAAATTCAAGCTTATGGTCTAGGAAGGGTACCCTACACTTGGTGAGAACAGTATTAGTTCTACTATTACATATGATGTAAAATAACAAGATGCTGTGGAAACAAAATATACCTCCCAACCCAACTGACTTGCATCCATCTTGGTGTTAGACAGATTGCCACCACCAGTCCAGAAGGTTTTTCATTTGCTTTAAGAGTCAGACAAGGTTTTGGAGCATAATACTGAAAGGATTACCTGTTCAGAACTAAACAAGCAAGGCTGGCAAAGAAGAGAAACTTCAGAGTTATTTGTCTATAAAGGTCTTTTGATTCTCAACTGATACTTAGGTATCTGTATTAAATTGCAACTTTTTATAGAGGCTTTTCCTGAAGTGATAAAAACACAAGTCCTCTATTAATTAAATATCTGAATTTAGACGCTGACACCACAGATTTGCTCTAGAAGCATTTTAATTTACAAACAGCAATTCCCATTGACTTTATACCATAAAAAAAGCATTTTACAAGCAAGAAACAAATTCATCAGAACAAAATAAAGCAGCACTGAAATATTCATGTCACAAATCTAAAAACAAAATGAATACAAGAGTAAAATATCATTTGAATAAATATTTTAAAATTCATGCTATAAAATAATCCTTAATGGCAAGTTATTAATTGTTACAGCATCAGCTTAGCTAGCTTCATTTACTTCACATGGTGATGAAGTGTGGAGTTGTGAGGTTACCGGTTTATATTGCAAGATAATGACACCAAGTCAAGTCATTCAAACTGTTCAAATATTTATCATGAAAAACAATCACACAAACAAAAGTAATTTAAAAATACCATTTTTCAGTCAGAAAAAAACACTGCTAAAATTGTGCAAGATTTCTATTTCTAATCAGATATATAACCAGAGACTTGCAATGTAAGTCCAAAGGTTGAATTCATAGCATATGTAAATTGGAGAAACAGCAGTTTATTGTATCTACCATAGCAGGAATTACTCATAAACTACAAGAAAACCCGCTCAGTTATTGATACTTAGCTTCACATCCCCTGAAGAAAAACAGGAACATATGTCCCAAGCTTACTTGTTTAGCATCTTTTTTAAATGTAAACTTGCATAACTAAGTTAATGCTATCACAGGGATGTGCAAGTAGTATTAAAATTACAATATTAAATACAACTATTCTGGCACTTGTTAAAAGATGCAAAATGCACAAAAGTCATAAAATTTGAACATTCTGAATGACTTTACTAAATTTCTGATTCAGTCACTGAGTATTATGAAATTTACAATTCATGAACTAAACAGTTTCATATAAAGAATTTACACAATTCCCCAAATACTTTCAAATATAAAATTTAATAAATAACCCTGACCAGTCTAAAAGCACCATTCAAGGGTAAAATTCCCTTGCAAAATAGATTAGGTGTTGCATATTTGAGTCCCTTTCAATGGTTTCATGTGAAACTCATTTAGAAAAATGACAATAAAAGAATCACAGTAAACTAATACAAAAAAAGAAAAAGAAATAAGATATATAATTTTGAAGGTAAAGCTCATTCAATCTTTTCCCAGCCCTTGATATTCTTGCTGTTCCTTCCCATATTTCAGTCTAAACATATTAAGAGGCCTCATTGTTTTGTCTAAAAGTCAACCAAAGGCTGCAGCACAAAACATGAATCTATGCTTGGGAAAATTAAAAACCAATAACTTAAGCCTACAGTATATTCTGCTGAACAGTGAATTGACAGTATCCTTTATATGTTATTGAAAGAATTCACACTAAAATGCAGAGCCAATCTTGAGGCCATATTGACCAAACTGAACTTCTAATATACTCTAAATATTTACATAACTATTTTCTAAATGTATTTACAACTTACTAGAAATGATACAGAAGATAACTGATTAAGAAAACTAAAGTAACTGTTTTAAATCACAAACATTAGCAAAGATATAAAATCCTTTATTTTCACAGTTTGTAATAGGAAAAACATCTAGACAAAAGGACACTGTCACTGTTTTCACATTTGTCTATATAATTAAAAGGTAGATTAAGAAGAGACTCAATTATGAACCAGCCTATATGATTTCATGATTTATTTTGTTGTCAAATATTTCTTCATATATTTATTGACTTCTGCATTTATTGTAAATGAAATGTATAACAGCTCTGTGCTAACCTAAAACTGTACAGAAACAAGACACTGTACAGTACTTTCATAATTTGCTTAAAATAACACAGCCTACTTTGTCCTGGTGGACTTGTGAAATGAACTTCCATTAGATAATGTTTCATGTTTCATGACAATGTTAATCCTGGCATACCATTATGTGACAAGGCACAATTTAATTGCTGTTGCCAGGTTTGAAGTTCGTTTTCTACCAGAGTCACACACTTTGTAAGTGTAAATATAATGCTCAATGATGTTTTATGCTTACCTATGTATGCATCCTTTAAGCACTGCTGAACTTTACAGTACTGTGTTATGGCTTGATCATTCTTAACACTGCTAGCAGTGGAAAAAATAAATGGCATATCAACATGAATAGGAGCAAGCAGAACTTGCAAACTGCTGAATCATGATATTGTAAAAAAAGTGATCATTTCCTGCCCCTTAACAGTCCTGTTACGTTTTGAACCTGAACTTGTACAATCAAAGTGATGTTTGTTTATTTATTTTTTTTTGTCAGAGACAATTTTGGATAAGTCACTCTTTGGTAAACTCAAACCAGTTTAATAACTTTACAAAGAACTATATTTAAATAATGTTAAGATTGTGACAGAAAAATTCAAGAAACATTTTTAGTAGCTCATATCCTGCTATCCTCAACTCACACTACTGTGAAAATTATCACGCCAAAGACAATACAGCACAGGTCCAAGATGAAGAGTTAAGAGTAACTGAATTTCTTGTATTTTGCATGTCTCAATCTTAATTTATCAAAACACAATTTTTTGCATTTAAGTACTTAAAAAACATATAAGAAAAAACAGTATCAGAAACATCAATGTGTGTTTAAGTGGGTAAACATATAGAGATCCCACCTCCCCTAAACAAATGTATAATATCCCTTACTGGAAACAAAATTCTATTGTTACTTCAAGGAGAGAACCCCCTTCCCACCCACCACCCTTCTTACTTAGGCAGTTTTAGGAGGAAAAGGCAAATTAGGTACTCAATTTAACTGAAACTGCTCCTATGGAGCAAGCTGGGTTTATACTGTAAATCTTTATTAAAATTAATCTGTATTGCAGACTGTCACAACATTAAGAACTAGTGTATTTTATAAAGCAGTAGCTGCTGCTTTATAAACTGCACAAATATGCCCCAACTTCATGGGCGGAGGGCCTGAAAAGTGTTTTTAAAATCTACATATAGCAATTTGAGCTACAGGAGCCCAAAAAGCATTACAAGATAGTAAACCTACCTTTTTGCTTTCCTGTAATTTAGGAATGAGCTTTTACTTTCTAAATTTCAGGAGTCAAACAACATATTCACAGACGTATTTTCAATATTTGCTAAACAAACATAAGGGCCAATTATATAAAGCGTAGTTCCTCTGTATTTTAAAGAAGTATGTGATTAACTTAATTTTGCTTATCAGGTAGAATTTTACACAGTAGTGTTTGCCAGCTCATGCTTTTGAGGTCTCATAAGCTATTGTTCTATTTTATTTCATTTTTTGCTTTTGTTTCACTGTTACCATTAGGTTTCACATTTTATATATTATACTGACCTAAATGATGAAGTTAGCACCATATTAAAAAAAAATCAATGAAACAGAAAGATTTAAAGTACTTTTAAAGTTGTTGTTGGTTTCTTTATACAGAAAACAACCACTGAAATAATTGGGAAGCCATAGCAACTCTTTGTAATACTAACACATGAAATAACAGACATATTGCTCGCAATTCCCATAGAGTATGTTTTTTATACAAAAAATACAAATTCCAAGTGCTGACATATCACTTGGAGCTGTAAGTAGGAAGTCAATGTGCACCTGAAAACAGCTCTCTGTGAAGAGACCCATTACAACACTGCTTGGAAGTACTGTAGATTAAACTACAACATCCCTTTCAGGTTAGTATTAGCCAACCATAAAGGGTGATGAAGTTAAATTTAGTTACCTGGTATGTTTCTACAGTACGAAATGAAGGTAGATTCTGAGGCCAGTAAAAACACATTTAAAACCACAATGCTACTTTTAGGTTTGCTAATAGTATTTTTTTTTTTACATATATATATATATAGATCTATATCTATCTCTATATATATAAAAAAGGTCAGCACCACAGGTTGTCCAGCTTGTGTTCTAGACAACTAATAAAAACCCAAACAATTTAACCATAATTTAATAGATTTATGGCATTTGGTTTACCTATGTTATAAAGCAAAGCTATTAAAACAAGGTAATTCACTTTGCTCACTTTTGCACACAAAGTAATAGTTTAATAAAATAAAAACCAAATATTCTTCTAAAAACCGAAAGCATCCTCCCAAAGTCCAGAGTCCTAAATCCTAGGCAGAGAGAAGACCTAGCAGTTGAAAAACTGGTACATAATATAACCCTTGACATACTTTTACATTCACCTCAACCAGAATAGGAAAAGTGAAAGCATTTTATATATATAAAGCAATTTTATATATATAAACAGACTAACTACCAGAAACAGTTAGTAAAAAGTGAACAGAATCCATTGTGATGCATGGGAAGAATCAAATGGATATACTCTCTCCCCCGCTAGTCCTGCATAACCCTCATTACCAGCAACAGGATTAAGGAAATAAAATGAGGGAGACTACAGCTTCTTGGTATATCCAGCAGAGCTGCCGATCTTATTTTAACATCTTTCTCTGCTAGAAATTGTGTCTTGCCAGATAAAACAATAGGGACACTTTTGCAGACTTTTCCTATCCCTTCCCCAGTACACTGTCTTTTGTATTTTGAGCATCTTCAGAAGAAAAAGAAAGAGAAAATAAACAAACCAAAAAACAGCCTCCTTCACAAACAACAAACATTTATGTAGTCTTCTCCAGGCTGTTGTACTGAAGATTACTAAAAGAATAAAAAATTTTTAAAAAGTATTATTAATGTGCTTGTTTGGGTTGCACTTAATGTAGTATTTTAATCAGATGTGTTAGACATTGCATGAATGTCCAAACTAGAATCCATAGCTTCAGAAGCTGAAGCATCATTATCTACTTTCTGTTCCACAAATGCCTCTGTTCTGTCTGGAGACTCTACCCTGTTTCGTACTTCTGTTACCCCAGGGTGATTCTTTCGCAAATGCTGGTTTAGCGTACCCTGGAAAGGAAAACATTTTCCACAGATCTCACAGCGAAAGGGCTTGTCATCTGTGTGGCCACGAATATGATACTCAAGTTGGTCCTTGCGGGTATATTTCTTCCCACAAAACTTGCACACAAAAGGAGTTATTCCCATGTGCAATCGCATGTGTCGATCAAGGCTCCCTTTCTGGTTGAAAGACTTTCCACAGTAGATACAAATTAGTCTCTCACTGTATGGATACCAATGACCTCTTGCATTTCTTTCCCGTGGACTATTTTCATATCCTGGGTTGCTCACCATGGTTTCACTGTCAGCCCCTTGCACCAGACCCTGAACATCACTATGCAAGTGACCAGTGGATACTCGTTTTTGGCGTGCACGCCCCCCTCTGAAACAGCTCAGCATAGACCTTGAAGGACTTGAACTGCTTAGGCTTCCAAAGGTTTCAGACACTCCTGTAGCCTGCGATGAGGCATGAGTAAATGAATAAACATGTTGTAACACAGACCCATAGGAACCAACGTTTACTGCCACCACTTGCTCTCCATCCACCATTTCAGTATGATATCCATCATCACCAAGGGAAGAACTATCGGAGCAACTTGGCCTGTCAGACTTTTCCATTTTAACTTTCACCTCTGCAATTTGACTTTCCCTTACTATCAGGTCTCCTTGCTCATGATCACCTTCAATCTGAATCTCGTACTCAGAGATACTCCCACTGCTTCCTCGATCTGAATGCCCTTCTTCTTGCAGACGACTACGTAGAGTTTTGCCTGGAGTAGTTTCCATCCTAAGATCGCTGCCTGCTGTTGACTGTCGCACCTGAGAGCAATAGGGGGGAGATATCTCAATAGGATTGGCAAAGTAGCTGTTGTCTTTAACTCCGTTACGATTTTCTGAATTTTCTTCAGCACCAACAGTGACAGAGTCAACATCGCCAACGCTGATCTTTGAATGAATACTCTCCAGTATTTGTGTGCATTTATCAATGACACACTGCATCTGTAGAAAACTAGCTGCAGTTAGAAAACTAACAACATCCTTCAGCTGTAAGGACATCCTTCCAGTGTAACAAAATGAAAGCAACTGTTCAAAAACATTGGGATTTTTAATAACTGATATTGATAAGCCACTCATGGTGCTTAATGCTGAATGGTCACGGAAATATGGAGAACTGGCAGCTAGGACTGCTTTATGGGCTCGAAATGGCTGACCCTGAATATGCACAATTATGTCACATAGCTTTCCTTGCAAGCGGAGTTCATTTAATTGGCTCAGAACAGTGTTGCTGTACTCAGGCACATCAAACTGAATGAAACTGCTGCTGTCCATTTCTACTGATGTAAAATGTAATCTGAAAGAAAAAAAAAAGAAGGATTTACAACTGAAAATGGATACACAACTTATCATTTAAAAAATAAATTCTTACTCATGGTGAAGCTAGATCATCACAATTATCTATTTAAAGTATGTTACAAGAGAACAATTGGTATAAATGCTAGATATGATACAAAGATTAAGGTCTTAATTTCTCACGTTTCTGTCATTCAAATTATGCCTTTGCAATATTTGCAATTCAATTACTCATGACATATTACAGGCTCCCTGAGCGTTCTTATGTCTAACTGAAAAGAAACTTCCTAATTTCACTCCGTGCAAAAGAACAATATTCCTGTTCTCCAGAAGAATATTAAAGTTGCTAAGCAGGTCAAAAGCTTCAGAATCTTGAAGTAAGTGACTTCATTGATAGTCACAGGGAACTGCACCGTTAAATTACCCAGGAATGACTTGTGGAAGGTATTTCATGAAGTTTGAAAAACCTGTTAAAGAAAAGCCACAGCCTCATTCACTTCTTATCACATATATTTAACAGTGCTTTTTTTGTTGTTGTTCTAGGACTTCAGTATGCAAACATATATCTCACTATGAAATTTGTTTGTCAGTAATATGTAACATCCTTTGACAAATGTATTTTCAGACACAAATTTAAAAGCATTCCTAAGATCTAAATATGTCAAATTTATTTCAGAGGAATTTAATGTACTACATCAATTACACTTCTAGTCTAGACAAAAAAAATGCCTCCATAGAAATTAATCTCAATAATTATGTATATTAAAAAAATCATTCAATACTGGCCTCACAAAACAAGGAATTCCACTTGAAGGAGACATGTCACTCAGTCCACACTATTTACCCAGGGTGCCACAGATTTCCAGAAAATACTGAATTTGTATCAGTATGTGCAGCAGTATTTGAAAAAAAAGTATGGGAACTACCTAGGAACTTGCAACTTTTTGAGTTTCTTTTTATGGTATCATTAAGTCTTTATTTGCAAGTTTACATGTTTGCAACACTCAGTACCTAAATTTCCATAGTTGTTTGTCATCTCCATCCCTTTTTTAAATAAACCATGATCTGAGCAAATCAAGTTTTATTGCATATTCTCATTTATAGATCTTTATGACACTGCAGTAATTCGCTAGCTAGAATGATTTGCTTTTTAAGTCTAACCTAACTCCTAATCTGTAAATTTTCAAACTTTCCTTGTACACTGGGAAGTGTAGTTGTAAGAGGTGTTAGAGAAATGTACGCATTTCAAAACAAGATCTAAAGAAAAGCACTTCAGCAATTTTTTCATAAAGTATTATCACATAAACCAAATATACAATCCTCCTCTTTAGCAGACAACACATTACAATTCTGAGACTGTACCCCTAATCAAGTGCCCAAGAATCTTCAGACTTTTATTACTATTCTTATATTAACGCAGAAGTCTAATTACAACCATAATTACAATCATACCTGTTTTTCCAATTGGACAAACAGGCCTCAACATCACCTACTGACTTTTGATGCAGGAAACATGTCCAACATATCACAAATTACTATTGGGTTTCTTTTCCCCCTTTATGTCTTGCTGCAATAGGACACATGAACAATTTAAATGAACAATCTATGAAAATTCAGGAACTCTTCTAGAACAACATCAACAACCAGGAATATGATAAAAAGCCTACAAGGAAGAACTCAAGATACATCAGCTGACTGGCACCTAAAAATAGGGTTCATTATCTTCAAAAACAGAACTTCTACTTAGCTGTAAAATAAGACAGTCAGCTTCCTAAGTCAAGACATAATGCTAGTCAAATGTGAAAACTGTCAGGAACTCCCACACTGCATCCTAAATCAGATCATCAGAATTGCTAAACATGTTCTGTAAGCTACCATAGCGTCACAGAGTACATCAGAATGGGCAAACTAGACTTCACTTGAGTTTTTGCAATTGATATTTAAAAGCAGGGGGTAAGACGTTTCATATGCTCTTATAGCTGACGAGGGAAATAAGGACTAAGAGAAGGTTAACATAAGAATATGATCACAGTTATAAAAAGACAGCTTTCACAGGGCAGCTTTTTCATTCAGCAAAGCTACTAAATGATTCAATGCCTGAGAGCTGAAGAAAGTAGATTGGAAACCAAACATCAAAGCAAGCAAACATATACCACAAGAACAGTGAGACATTTAATAAATGGAAAGATTAACTTTGTTATTCTGAGTATCCCTACACTGTTCAAGTCCTTAGTGGATATGTCCACTCTATTGGGAAGACTGAAGGCCCAGCAGTTAGGATATGCATTTGGCAATATCCCTTTCCTTTTTACAGGGCAGCAGGCTTCCTTATTAACCCAATACAAGTCACTGTCATTAATGTGTAAGGCTTATGCACTGTGTACAGCATCAAGATCAGTATATCCTTTATTGAACTTTTCTCTGCTACAGTGAGGAAGAGCTTTTGGACCTGAAGTGACATGGATCGACATGTTACCTAGGTTGAGGATTATGTACAAACTATTAGAGTAATTCTCAAAGACCATGTGTCATCCATGTATCTTTATGGATTCTTGTCCTCAAGTGCGACATCTTGGTCAAGCCTCATACAATTCCCCTTAGAAATGACTCCCTTTTTTGTGTCGAGAATGTGCATAAAGTTTGTCATATTTAGGAAGAAACTTTCCTTCCTTGTATTTCCTTAAGGGCTCTTATTCTGCAAAAACATTAAAATACAAGTGGTCAGCACTAGCACTAGTCCATACTGAGGGAATGGATTACGGTAAGCACTCTTAAAGCAGGAAGAAGATGGGCACTTATACCTTACTGGGGAGAAAGCAATTACTTTTGTTTAATTAAGGCATTTTAGCACTTGCAGATGAATTCAGACTCCCTAGGACACGAGAATCAAATGGATTGTGAATACATGCTAGAGAAAGCATAGGTACCAGGAAGAGGAGGTCATAGATAGGAAAAAGACCATTAGCAATCCTCGTACAACACTGTTAGAGCTTCTCTCTCTCTCCTTCACAAACCCATAAGCATTCTACATCCTCGTTCTCAGAGCTCATTTGTCTCTTGGAAAAAGGACAAGTTGACCATTAACATTTTCAGGTGAATAAATGGCACATGGATCCTAGTAGTGAGTGGAGAGGATGATAAAATTAAAGGCCTGTAAGGCTGAGGTGTCAGTGTAGTGGAAAAGCAGTAAAAAACAAAAACAAAAAACAAACAAACAAAAAACCTCTGATCAAAGGAAGTATACCACATTGTTTTGTGGTATGATCAAGTCCACAAAACATAGTCCCAAAAGCAGCATACAATGAGTTTCTATAGTCATCTGTTCTTAAAAAATGCAAGTGAACAAGCCACAGCATGCACTTGCTGCAAATACTTTTCCACCTCAGTTTCTTCCTTCCAAAACACCTTCTGCTTCCTGTGATTCTGAAAACTTCTGAAGAAAGCATTAAGTAAAACAGATTTTTAAATAGAAGCACCAGTGCTTGATAGAAAAGAATTCCTTCTTTGCTTTTGGCCGGTCAAGCTCTCAAACATCTCTCATGGAAGAGGTCCTGATGAAGTTGCCAGTGAATACAAACTTCTTAAGTAGGCAGGACTGTAGCAGGAATTTTACTGAGCCTACAGTAATCCTGCTGGGATTAGTACCAGTACCATTAGTACTAATTTTCTTGTGTGGATTTAGGGAGGCAAGACCCAGGCAAAAATCTCAGCATTACACACTATGTCAGAGAGGCAGTCACCACTGACTGTAATGTAACGCTTTATTGATGAATAATGTTTAGAAAAGATGATCTTATTTATTCATATAAATCCCCAATAACACTATCTACAAAATTATATTAATCTTCAGATTATATCCCCATAGACAAAAAGGTTTTATTTGTATACACAGTGAAACTGGTAGCTGCACAATCCAATTACAGTAAAACTAACCAAAATACTCTTCAGAACGGTATTGTACTATAATAACAACTAATCACCAACACTAGCAAGGCCATAGCTCTTTAAGACAAAGTGATTTATTCTCAAAATATTCTTGAAAGAAATCTCTAACAGTACTACAATTTGAAAAGGCTAAAATGAAACCTTCCATCAAAAAAAATTTTTTTTAAACAGCTTCCTCCAAGCATGACTCACTGAACTCTTCAGTTCTGGGGTGAAGCAATTCACATTAAACTAAAGCAGAAAGGCACTCTGCAAGGCAAATTGACTTTGATCTTATCCACAGTATGCGCTGAAAAAAAAAACCCCAAAAAACAAAACCAAAAAAAAAAAAACAAAACAAAAAACATTCCTCTCAATGGTTAACCAGAGGAAAAATAAGGAACTTTTGCTTCCCAAAGCTATGAGACAGTAACTATTTGAACTCACTTTTAACTTGCATAACGTAAATCTTCAGAGAATTAGCAGAGGTGAAGAAGGGGGGGAGGGGAGAAAGAAAAAAGTAAGCATAGTCAAGAGAGATCACCAGTATCTTCTGTGATATTTTAGGACATACTGAGGCAACCTGTGGTCCTTAAGTCCAAGACTGTAGTGCAATAGTTTAGAATAAAGACAATTTCATTTCTGCTATACAAGCTCAGGCAGTTGGTGCAGGGAAGAGAACGTAGACAACTCATAGCAATGTTAGGCACTCTAACAGTAATGCTTTTTGTTTGCTTTACATTAATCTAGTATTAAAATATCCTACCAATCAAAGTACCGTAAAATTTAAGTCCACCTGCAGGCACCTGTCCATGACTAGGTCATCTCTTAACATTCCTGCATAACTACATAGAACTGTTTAAGGTTTTCACAGATATGTTTCCAAGACATTTCCAAGACATCAGCTGAATGTTTTCCAGTTTTAGAGCAGAGGCTAGATCTTGACACATCAGTTCACTTTGTCTCACTGGTGTTACATGTAGAGGTTCCTGTTTATTTCTGCAGGAGATCATCCATTCACACAAAAAAGAATCATGCCAATTCTCTTCACACCTGCATTACATTTATTCATCATGATCTTTTATGGCAAAACTAGAGCACAGAATGAATTTACCAGCAGTGGATACTTATTTATCACTGTCCTATGTCTTCAAACAAAAGAGTTCATTGAAGTAACCTGTGAATATGAGTGATATGCATTAAATACATCTCATTAGGTTTTAAAAGACACTTATTTTTAAAATGATGTTCTATGAAAATTCGTACTTCACTTAACAAAGCGATAATAGATGGTGACAAAATATATTTGGTATTTCATTTTACTGCCACCATACAGTGACAGCAGGGAAGCATCATATAACTGCAACATGAAGCCAATTTGCCAACGTTGTATCTAAGTCTGCGGCTGTTTAATTTTATTCACTCACTGATGATTCACTGTTCTTATAGACAGGTGAATCATATAATTTATGCTCATTTTAATTCACACAAAGGTGCAAGAGAAGATCCCTTGCACTCTCTTTAGTTAACTGCGCATCATAGGTTTCTCAGGAAAAAACAGACATTGCAAATCATTACTATTGCAGCAAGTGTCTGAAAGCAGATAAACATGGAAAAGCTAGGAGAGTCATAATCAAATTTAAGACTAAAACAAAGGAAGTGTTCCTATGACATGAAGAATGGATACTCTATACGCTGCTGCTCAGAATTTAGAGATAAAGCAAGAAAACTCCCCAGCTACTTGCATCAATTAGCACACACCTCTCTTGCATTTTGTAGAATTCAGTACTTACTACATCATCTGCAAGAATCTAAGACAACAGTTTGCAAAATAATGACGTCATTCAAGAGTATTTTTAGTAAACCTATCAGCCATGTTCAAGAAAGTTTTAGCACAAAATCTTCATCACTCTTGCTCCTTTCATTTTGTGGCTGCTTGTAGACTGTCTTCAGAGCAGCCACAATAATTAATGCTAGCTGTACCAAAGGAAAACTGGAACCAGATACTGTAGTGTCTGAGGGTACATCTAGCAGAGTCCCCCTTTTAAAAAGATTGAAATAGGGAATAAACCGATCATATAATCAGTTTTACTCTACTAAGACATTATTTTGCATTTTAAAAATCAACAGACAATGCCTTTGTATGGCCTTATGTAGTGTGACACACAGCTGTGCTCTTCCCGCGAAAATTCGACTTCCAAAGTATGGTAAGCTTTCCTACAGCTAGAAAAGATTTTTAATAATAATAAAAAAAAAAAAAAAAAAAAGTACTCTCCCACTGACTGAGATACTTTTGTGCAGAACTACAACATACTTACAATAAATATCATAAAAGCAGTACTATGTAAACATGTAGTATTAGTTTCTGCATCAATTCCTCCTAAATTTAAGCCACTATTTTCTTGAGAACTCTCCAGTCTTTAGAGCTCATGAAAAAAACAGCCTCCTGGTGACTGAAAATATACATAATTATACACTTCTCCATGAAATTTACATGCTATATCATCCATCCATACATATATGCACACAAGTATATACACATACATATAAATACACATATAAAACAACCTCAAGCAACAGAAAGGATGATTTGGAGGGATGTTTCCCCCAATAGTTGAGAGAACACTTGGAGCTTAGGGGAAGGAACATGCAAAATAAGTCTTTGTGTACAAATCAGATTTTTCAAAACTTTAATTGCACTACACAGAATTAACATTTAAAAGCTCTTTAATACACATTACATAAATCATAGAACTACAATAAGCAGAAATAACTGTCGAAATCCTCACCCTTTCTGAACTTGGTCATCCAGAAGTTACCTAATAGCAGTCATTCATGAGCACAAGACAACTAGAAACAAGAATTTCAAGAGACAAGGTAATAAGGCTTGAGGTATGGTTTAAAGAAACTGTACTGTGCCAAAAACGCAATGCCTCAGAAAAAAAAAAAAAAAAAAAGTTAAACATTTATAGTGCAGAGGCAATAATATGATACATATTTGCAACATGTACTTACTTGGGAGTAATTCCTTAGTCCTTCATTGTTTACACTGCCAGAATGTCAATTTTTAAACTATCACCTAGAACTGAACATGCCTTTTGTGGGATAATTACAAACTGTTAATGATGGTAAAATGCAAATATCTGCTCGACTATATGAAGTGATAATTTCATCCATTTTCTTCCAAAGTTTTTCTCAAATGGGATACTAAACAAGTATAGACTTACTTTCCCAAGTATCCATGAGGTCAAGCATGATCATTCCTTATCATTCTTATTTACATTTTGGTCACTCTAGGTCCCCTCTATGTTTTAAGAAACTCGTAATGTTGAATTCTTAGTGTTACTAACCCTTAAAAAAACAAACAAACAAACAACAATTTTTTCTTGGGTCTATTTGTGTTCTTTGGTTTGAAACTTACTCAATTTTTTTTTTTAGCATAGACACAGTGGAGAGTACAGATAGAGATATATACAGATACACTGTATATAAATAAGAAATTCTGATTTCTCAGAATATGTAAGTCACTCTTAGCGACTCAGATGGAAATTTAACAGAGTTGAAACACAGCTCCCAAAAGATGCTACAGTACAGCAGAAAATTCTGCAACGCCTCTGTAACACAAAGTTTCATTTTCTTTGCAGCTTCTCCAGTAGACTAAAATACACTTTATTTATGGCATCTTTTACAACTAAAAATATAAACCCCTTCAGCTCAGGGAAGTTGTTTATCTGTTGAATTTACCACTAACAGATAAATAAAGCTACTGCCAGCCTGATTAAAACCAGCTAATATAATCCTATGTTTATATAAACCTTCTAGCTATACTTTTGTTAAGCTCCCTATTGTTTTGGGCAGCCTACAATACTTTTGATTCCAAAATCAAAAGCCATCCAAAAAACCCCATATGGAAACTAAGTTACATTTGTAATAGTCTAAAAATATTGTAATGCAGAAATTATGGAAAAACCATGTCTCACAAAAATAGCGGGCTATGGAAGCAGTTAGTTCCTTTCTTAACAAATTTAGTTCTCAAATTCTCTTTCAGCCAAATGCTAACCATTCATGAATCATTCTACAGACTTACTTCACAAGGTGCATTAATTTCTGGGATGTTTTGACTTAACGTTAAAAATATCTACTTCTGGGATGTGTATATATTATTATAATATATAATAATATTTACTATATTTATATAATGTAATAATTATTTATATAATAATATAATCATTTTGGTCACTTAAAATACAAAATTATGTAATAAACTGTGTAATAAGCACTGCATATGTCTTGGCATACATCAGAAATTAGCCTTGAAAGTAAGTCTGCATCAGTCCTATTTTGGACTACATTACAGAGTCTTTTGTAACTGTGGGAACTCTACAAGAATTTAAAACTTCATTACCTCATAAAACGTAGAAAAAAAAAAACATTCTCAGCAGAGGCTGAGAAGAAATCACTAGAAAATTCAATTCTTATACACTTTTCATCAGCAGATACCAAGACACTACAGTGAGAGCCCATGTCATTATTCCTCTCCTGCAACTAGAGATGCAACACTCTGCTCAAAGCTATTAAACCACCACAGCAGAATCAAGAGCAAAACCCACATCTCAGGAAACCAGTCCTGTGCTTAAGTGTCACAGAACATAACCCCATCATTTTTATGGATAAGCAATACATTAAACCCATACAGGTTTCGGAGAGAAGTTCTTATTAATTCAACTTCTGTCTGGACAGAAATTGAAGAAGATTCATTTTTTCACATTGCAAACATTCAAAACAGGATGAACTTGCTACTAAGAAGCACTTCAGAGAATGTTACTTTTGCCAGCCTGAGAAGACTACTTGAAGGACTGGATTACTTAAATACCCAAATGTATAAACACACACAAAAACACGGTGTTTTGTACATACATATATGTACACATACGGCCACTCTCACATATGTTAACACTGACAGCACTATAATGCTATTCTTGACGATCAATAAAGTGTGGCAGGGAAATTATTAGACATGCCTATTTAGTATTTCATAGGAAAAAAAACCCACCCTCTTATCTGAGCAAATAACTCAAAAAAAAAATAACAAAAAAAAACCAAAAAAAAAAAAAACAAAAACAAAAACACAGAAGTCAGAAGGACTACTTTCCTCCCCCCCCCCTTTTTTTTTAACAAATTATCCTCACAATTGTTTGTCTTTATAGAATTGATTAGAAGAGTGAAACCAAAAACTTTTGATGCACAAACAAAGGATCACTGAATAATTAGCAGTAGCTATAAAAATTAACTCATTTTGGCTCCAGCAGTGAAGTTACTATAAAAGCAGTTACCTGTATGTACCTATTTCTGAATGCAAGAAGAAAAAAAAAAAAAAAAAAAAAAAAAAAAAAAAAAAAGAAAGGAAAAAAAGGTACTAAAAGACAAAGTGCAAGTAGTCAAGACTGGAAGAACTATTAAGTGCCAGACAAATAAATCTTAAGGTAGGTTTATGATATACACACTTTAAATCAACAATATCTTACAAGTATTCAGCACAAGCTTTTATTTTGTGCATAATTTCATAATGTGCATGCATCAGAATACCCTTTATTTAATCTTCAATGGTCACAGTCAATATTTCCTAGATTTCCAACAACTTTGAGAAATTCACTGTTTTGAAAAGATGAGACTTGCAAAATATATATTTAGAACATTATGAAGTTGGGGGAGGGGAAAATTTTATACATTGTTATGAAAATAAGAGTTGATTCACAAGGAAGTACTTGATTAGTATTATCTTAGCACTTTTAAAAAATATTAGTCAGTCTTAATCAAATTATTTTTCACTATGATGTTTCTTTTAAGCAAAAAACTAATTGCATTGTCCAGGTATTTGTAATAAACATTTTTGTAGTAGGTTTAAATAGTACAAAATGCATCTGAAGAGAACATTTCCACCATTTTTTCTCATAAGTATTTACCCAGTCCGTGATTCTCTTCCTTTCAATAGACTGAACATTTTGTAGCTGTCATTAAAGTAAAGAAGTCGTTCAAGCACAGGCTCATCCCGATTCCAAGAGCAAAGAATAACAGTTACACTACAGGTGACACAACATCATTTTTTGTTCTGATGCACTGCATGCATTTTCATCAAATAATTTAGGTCTTCTATGTTAGCGTTTACAAAGCAGTTCAGACTTCAAGCCCACGTGCAATTCTGGCTTATATTTAAATAAATCTAGCATATACGCTACGCATGTCTGCAAAGATTTTGAAGGGCCTTCGCAGTTGCAGCAAGTGAGGGTGAACTAGAACTTCAAACTCCTCTAACGAAACAGCAGCAGCTGCAGAGTCCACCAGCTTCTGGCAATAACGCCACCGGTCCCCAAGCACTTCGGCAGCAGAGCCCAGCGCCCCAGTTAGGTTAGAACTGGCCAAAATTAATACAAAACCGAGATACACAGCCGCCCGCACCCCACCCGCGCCCGGCAACCTGAAGCAACGCCGGCTCCTGCGAGGCAAGCCGGGAGCGGAGCAACCGCGGCGGGCAGTGGCCCCCAGCACCCAGCGCCCCCCAGCACCCAGCGCCCCCAGCCCCGCCGCCGCCCACCAGGGCCTGTCCAACCGCCGGGACCTCCCCTCCCGGGGAACGGCCTCCGTCCCGCCACGGGAGGGCCGCCTCGTCACCGGGGCCGGGCGCCCGCCGCAGGGCGCGGCCGGATCGCCGCTCACCTGGGGCTGTCAGGGCCTCTCACATGGCGGGTCCCGTCCCCGGCCCGGCCCGGCCCGTCTCTCGCCCACTCCTACTGCCGCTTCCCGCCCGCTCCCACGGCTACGAGCACCCGGAAGTGGTTCCACGAGCCTCGCTTCCGCTTCCTTGGTGACGTACGGCGGCCGTGGGCGGTGCTGCGCGCCGGCCCGCCTCGCGCGCGCGGCCGCCGCCAGGGCCGCGGATCTGCCGGCGCCTCCGGCGCGACGGTGGCGGCGCCAGGAACCTCCTGCCGCTCGGGTGGCTACGGAGGGGCCGGCGCGGCCCCGCGAGCGAGCAGGGGCCCGGCGCGGCCCCGTGGAGGCCCCCGCAGCGCCCCGCAGCGCAGGCGAGCAGGCAGCAGCTGCCCGGGGCGGAGACGCCTCGCTCCCCCCGGGACTGCAGCGCTCCAAGCCCCACTGAGCTGACTGAGCACTGGGTCGAGCCAGGACTGCCTTGCTGCAACCCTGTCCTGTCACTGCGTGCCTGCTCACACCGCTTTAACTGGAGCCCTGCGCTGTTGGGAGTTTAGGTGGCACATGCTTGTGGCATGTGCAGGGTAAAAATACACCATTTTACCGGACAATTCAGGGCCGCACGCAGTAAAGACAGTGATGAACATTGCTGGCATATCCACATTGTCTAACTGGGTGTTACGTCTTGTCTTCCGCAGATACACCTTTCTCTCCCTACAAAACATACGGAAGGTCGTCCTCAGAAATTAAGTGTTGAATCGCAACTGGATAGGGTAGCAGCCCAGGTGAGCATCTTCTCACTGCAGCATAAAGAACAAACAGTTAAATAACAGACACACAAATACTACTCTATTGGTATCAGGGAATCAAATGACTAATTCTGAATAGAGGGAATACTTAAGGCTTGTCCTTATATGCATTCATTAAATGTAAATCTGAAGCAACAGTAAATGAATCCACTTGTGTCATATTCCATTTAAAATTGCTGAAAATGGAAGACTCTGGTAGATATAAATATTGATTTGTCTGGAATTCGCTGAGTATGTTTTAAATGAAAGCAAACTCATTTTTTGTTTTAATAGTTAGGATTCAGACACTGAGTAAGTGTCAGCTACAATAGTTCCATGAGGACTAAGTAGATGGAGCAAAAATAGATGGAGGCTGGATAAAGTAAAATTTTCAGTAAGAATATGTAAATTTTGACAGGAAGAGAAGGAATCTCATAAAATAATGAAGTTAATCTTTAATAAATTTTCACAGTGTAAAATTTCTTTCATACTTGGATAATATAAATTGACACATATATATCTACTTTAAAGTTACCTATAGGCCTTTTGGACATGCGGTCACTGCTACCATTGACTGTTTGGGAATTTTCATACCACCCTGTATACACCCTACTCAAACTTTGAGATCAGTGTTCTGAGAAAAACAGTTATCTTAAAGCCTGTTTGATAAATCTGGACAAACATGACAATGAATTATCTACACTGAAGAAACAGACTCATTTCTACATATTCATCAGATTTCCACATTTTAAAGATCAGTTTTCAGTTTAGTGTTTTCTTAGGTAAGGTTGGCATGTTTGACATTTCAAGAAGACACGTTACTAGAGACATTTCTTTTCTTTATATATTTAATAAAGTTATATCTCAACAACATTTGGATTTGAAGTTTTGCTTGAGCACTTACCCTTTTGGCAAAAGTGAAATATGAAATACTAGTACTAGACATGCATTCCTTTCATCCAGGCTTAAGAAAACATTTACAAAGTTGACAGATAACATTTATTAAAACATGTCATACAAAAGAGGGGCATGGGACTCTTCTATAAGAAGAAAATATTGAACAGTAACATTAAATTAATTAAAACCATGCTGTACAATCAGGACAGCAATATTTATAGACAAAACTATCCAACCTCTGCAATACAGGCATAACATCTCACAAAATATCAAGATATGCAATTTTACTGTTATAAATGACTTGTTTAGATTAAAAACTTATAGCTCATTAAAGAAGATTCACTTGACTTGCATAAACAGTTACATTTCTGGAAGAAATTATGGAACCTCATGGAAAACAAAAGAGGAGCAGCAACTGACAGACACGCTTCAAGCAAAATCAGAACTTACAATTTAATCACATTAAAAAGCATACCATTTTCTTTTCCAGCATCTTCCCGTAGGGCACTGACAGTTTACAGCTTACTGCTAAAGAACTCTAGCTATGCAATTAAACATTTAACTGGCAAAAATAGCAACTTTCCCTTTGTTGTTTTGAGAAAGCTTCTAATTCTGTTAAATCAAAGCAACAAACTCAATATAGTGCTGCACGCTCTCATGATTCAGCAACAGGTCATATTACTGGCACTAGCACAAAAATGTTGAGATTACAAGATCTGAAGTGTCTCCATTCTTTCAGGCTCAACAGTACAAGGATGTCAAGTACTGAATTTACAATAAGGATACTCAATATTATCAGCCTTTGATCACCCCTCACCCCTTGCTTCTGATATAGGACAAAATTTCTTAATGCCAGAAACACCTTGGACAAAAAGGGTTAAGACCAAAATTTTACCAACAGTACCTTCTAGAGTCTACCTGCTCATCTATAAAAGAAAGACAGCTGCAGCATGCAACTGCTATGTTAAAACAAAACACAACCCAAAACAGTAGTGTATGAAATAGGAACCTTTTCCCTCCAAAAGGTCAGATAAACTCCTAAACAGAGATCCTAACCCTGCTAAGAAGAGTTAAAATTTCTTAGTATTGCAATTAGATTTCATAGTAATGAACACCTTAATTACAGAATAGAATGAAAATAAACTTAGCTGCAGTATCATTAAATGTTTTTACCACTGATAGGCCAATGAGTGGCTTCACAGTAACAGGAAGTTCTGAAAGCCTCTGATGTGTACAATGATTCTCACTTTTAGAAAAGATTCCATTTGCTACAGCCAACAGCAGAGGCAGAGGATGTTAATCATAAAAATGCATACAAGTTTCTAAGTATATCATTACAGGTGATCAAACTCAAGGGGAGATGAATGAAATTTACTCATATACACAGGGATTCATATATATTTTATACATTTTACATTATATATATATATATATATATATATATATGGATCACTTCTCTCCACAAACAAGAAATAATTTTTTGTATCTTGAACAAGTCCACTCCATCAGTAATGCTTAAAGCTTGACAGAAGCTGAACCTACATTTTGTGTTCTTAGTTTACTGTGTACAGCTGCACTGTGCATAAACTGCAGGGTTTCAGTAGCAAGGGGCTACAAGGGTAACCTATTCAGAGGAGGTCATAAACTGCCCTATGCCAGTCAAAATAGGTTCTAGTTAGCTTTGAAACCAATGTAAACAACCCATTGCATGCTAAAACTTCAACTAGAAGAGCACATGGGAACTCTGCTTCAACATGTAAGGAGCAGCAGCTGTTAGTGGGAGATGTAGTGAGACACATAAGGAGATGTTCTTTGGAAAACATGTTTGGAGAGACAAGGAGAAATGGAGGAGATGCTCTTGGGAACACATATGGAGGAAACATTGTTGAGGACCTGAATGCAGAGACACACGTGGAGGGAGATGCTCCATGCCAGAGGAGGTGCACCTCTGAGGGAAACGTGGCCCTTGCACAAACCATGCACTTCTGAAGTGACTGAATCCTTTAGGAGACCCATGCCAGAGCAGGTACACTCCTGAAGACTGTAGACCATGGAAAAGCCACACGGGAGCAGTGACAGTGAAGCACGAAGCAGCACAAGAGACCAATACACATATGATGCCAACCTCCCGTGCCACCTGTCACCTCACCAAGGAATTGTGATGGACTGAATGTAGCCCCTGGTAAACATATCGAAAATCAAGACCAGGAAAGGGGAAATAAAGGTGTTTGACTTAAGCTGAGCCTTGGGGAAGGAGGAGAAAAGGTGTTTCCTCTAGTGTTTAGTCGTACTTTTTTTCATTTTCTCAGTACCTAAATTGATGATTGTAAGTTTAACTGACAATAAATTAAATTCAGTAAAAATATCCCAAATTGAGACTGTTTTGCCTGCAATAACAGGTCATGAAAAAGTTAGGATTTTAGAAAAATATCTCAAACTTCCCTTAAATCATCACACACTCAATTAGATTATGAAATTAGATAAGATTGTCATAATCTAATATTTCCTGTGATCAATAGGTTTCATATGGATTAACATCAGAGAGCCAGGTGCTAGAAAAATATCAGTGGAGCAACACTGTTGGACTTCCAAGACAATGTCATAATTCTGAGTAAAACAATAACAGGCCAATATGAAAAAGTTACTATTCATAATAAGTGACTAAAAAGGATATGGTTCTATAATATGATCTACTGCACCTGTATAAAACCTTTAAAGTGTCTCGCTCATTACATTTTATTTTAAAGCTTTATTTCAGAGTAATCTAACTGCAATTAGGGGTAATGTTTAACTTTCAAATGTCCCGTATAAAAGTCACTCCAAGCTGGTAAAAGAAATGGTTTTGCTAGCAGCTCTGTAGGATGGTCTGGTTTTAATGGAAATAACTTTCTACTTGACCATGGTTCTCAGCCTGGGATTTCAGACCAGCCTTTTTTTTTTTTTTTTTTTTTTTTTTTTATGATTAAACAGGAAGAGGCACCTTTAACCTTTTTTATGCAACACTGGTGTCACAACTTGAAAGGGGTTGAGAAACAATGTAATACATGAGATCATTCTTGGAATGAGCATGAGAATACCCTCCTCAAATGTAATGATGATACTTGCAGAAATGACACCCTGCATGTGGTAAGGCCTTGGAGAATGGAAAAATAGGGCCAGTGAGAGTAGAACTCTTTTCTCTACGCTCGTGTAAACACGCAAGCATTGTAAGTATTAATATTAAGACAGTGTTAGCAGTGTGGAAACAAACCATAAAGGGAATATCATTTCTAAGTTTAAAAAACATACGTATAAAGATTTTTTTTAAATACAAAGTGCTTCTATACATTAAGCAGGTTACAGTGTTAGTGAGCAAATCCCTGTTTAGTTACCTTGATTACAAGGGTTATACATGGCCACCATGCTATATTGTAGAGTTCAATCAAGTGCTAAGAATAGGAACTCCTTGGTGTGAACCATTCATGCCCATTGCCAGCAATGGTTTCATCACATTTGGGAATACCTGTTTTAACAAAATACCATATGAAAAATATCTGAAGCCTCAAAAGATTAAGAGTGAAGAATCTCTAAAAAAAATAAAATAAAATTTGTAAGTAAAATGTCAGGGAAAAAAAGTTACAGTAATTACAGCTCACTGAGTAATAAACCCCAGCTCACACCAGACATTCACGTTCAGGATAGTTTGGTTGTATCTTTTTCAAATGGGAGTTCAAAAAAGCATTCAACTCAGATTTATCTTCTGTGTGGTTCTGCTTCAACATACAGGGTCATCTTTATTTGTTTGTTTGTTTTTGTTTAAGTATGTTACTCTGCAGACTGCAGCATCTAATATGTACATTGGGGCCATACAGGCTTAGAAAGACTTCGATGCTGGTTAACATTTTAACCATGTGTTACCAGCACATTACTTGAACATCATCCCTTTAATTATAGTCAATGCATGTTCTAAAGGCTCTTTCCCTTTTACACTAGGTTTCAGTAAGCTACAAGTAAGGGTTAACTGCTTTTGCATAGGAAAGCACTAAGCTTTCAACCCCTAAATGCTATTGCCTCCTTTATAGCTGATGCCTTCACTCTACCTGCAGAGCTGGCAGCATCTCTCAAAATTACAAACACTCCTCCATCTCTCCAGTAATGAGAGACCAGCATACAGATCCTGAACCCAATAGAGCACAGTGCCACTTTCTCAGCAAAAATCCAGACTTAAGACATGATCACATTCTGCAGTACCATTAATGGATCCAAATATTATGCTTTCCACTTTTTTTTTTGACAAGCAGTTTCATTCAAAGAGGCAAACAATTCTGGCTGCTTGTGATCACATGTAACTAGTCACAGTAGTTCAGTACCAAAAATCTGTATTGTAGCTCATAATGTTCAAACAGTAAAGAATTAAATGTATAAATACCTATCAATGACTAAATCATTTCCCTAAAGTGGTTTCTAAAACTACATAGAAGTTCTTAAACAAGTCTTAGTACCAAAAAAAAAGGTCAAACTGTAAATATACAGAGTTTGGTACTTGCTACTGCAATAAGCCATAAAAAACTGAACATAAGACTACAGTTAAAAGGTTTGAGTGTTTTGGATAAGATCCAAATATTACATCTTCCTTTAAATTTTTTTTGACAATACATACTACACACACTAAAAGCTCTCATAATATAGCAATCAAAATTGAGAGTCAAACCAAGAGTCATATAGCATTAGGCCCTAGAGGAGCAAAGACAAATTACGTTTAAAATAGTTTTAAGTTTATATAGTGCTCAACTATAGTTAAGTGCTTTACAGACTTTTTAAATAGAAAAAAACCCACAAAATTAGACAACTAGATGTTTTACTAAAGATGGATTTAAAAAAAGCAAAGACAGATAAAGAAAAGCCAAACTAGCCTTAATATAGCCTTTCATTAAGCAATACAATAAGGGCTATTTAATAAAGCATGTTAAGCATGTTGGCAGTCTCCAGACTGAGGTGGAATTATATATATTTTCTTTCCTCCATTAAAACATGAATCACACAAATTTTATTAACAGATAGTCCACATAACCCAGTGTGGTCATCCTCGTGGTTCTCTTTCCTGTTAAGGCTACCTGAACATCTGCTTTATGCAAATATTTGCAGAGTTTGGGTCAGTTTAGAATTGGGGTTTACTGTGAATATACAAGACTTAGAAAAACAATGGGGCTTCTGAACAGTGCCACAAAGGCAATCAGCAACCAAGACCTTACAGACCTCATCTGGTAAGCTTCTTTCAGATTAATCATTTGCACTTCACACATCTAACAAACTTGCAGCAATACTATAGAAAATAAAAAATGGTTTGGTCTGCTCATACCAGCATAATCATTAGAACTTTTTTTGAGAATTTAAGTTTCACAATAGCAAGTACCAGACGCTATTTGCATAATTAGTTTATTTTGCTTACTCTACTAAACAAATGTAAGCACTGATGTTTTAGTTCATCTCAGTAGTACTTTGCTCAGCTTTAGAAGCTTGATATGATTTGGTGCAAGAAGTTACATGCCGGTGAAAACTGTCCCGCCACATAAATCTTTTCCCACAGATGTTACACTCATACGGTTTTATGCCTGTATGAATTTTCATATGGCCAACAAGATGGTGTTTCATTTTGAATTTCTTACCACAGACACCACAGCCATAAGGTCGAAGACCAAGATGCATACTCATATGCCGATCTCGCTGACTCTTGTGTGTAAAGCTTTTACCACACTGACAAGGATACAGCTTATCAGCATGTGAGAATCCAGTAAGGGATGTTTCTTCTTTAATTCCTGTAGCCATTTCAATACCTTCACCATAACCTGCTGCTATCATAAGATCCTGTCTGTGAGCACTTAAATTTCCATCTGCCCTTTCACCAGAAAATTCTTCCATAGAAGAGCCATAGAAGTCAACTTGCTCATCATAATTACTTTCATCTGCCTGCTCATCAAATTCTGCTTCCATCTTTTTGTCACCTATATGAAAATCTTCAACACCTGATGACTGGATGGAATGATCTGCCTGAATGGCATTCATGGATTCAGAAACTTGGTGTTCATCATATGGATTATCAACACCTTCACAGTCCTGTTCAAATCTTTCTGGTTTCACATGGATCCATCGCTTGTGAGACATAATGCTGGGTTTGCTATATATAGGTCTTGTATACTGATACTCTGCACTATCACTAGTCCCTTCTTCACCATCCTGACTTGTCATTCCTGTGCTGAGTCTATCATGTTCTGTTGAAGAATTACTGGGAAGGTACTCATGTTCTGTTAGTTGACATGACAGTTCGTCTTTAGAGCTTTCTTCTTCATTTTCACCATCTCTCAGCTCTTGCACTTTGTGGAATTCCGTCTGTCCTCCAGAGCCAAGTTCAAAGGTTTCAACAAGGCCATTGTAACTACTACTACTTGGGGACTGATGATCACTGCCATGGTTCATCTTCTGACAGAGAACTGTCGGGTTCCCCTCTAGCACTTCAGTGCACTTATCTACTACATGCCACATCTGAAGAAAACTTGCTGCTGTCAAATAACTCACAATTTCTGGAGCAGGCATAACCAACCGACCCGTATAGGTAGATAGAAGAATGTTTTCAAATACTCTTGGATTCATCACATCAGGCAGGACTATTCGTCTGCTATTTTTCAGAAGCACCTGATCACAGAAGTAAGGTGAACTGGCAGCAAGAACAGCTTTATGGGCTCTGAAGAGATGGCCCTGAACTACAATGGACACATCACATAATTGTCCTTGCTGGCGCTGCTGGTTTAACTTCTGCAAAATGGTGCTAGAAAAATCTGGAAATTCCACTCGAAAAGAGCTTGATCCAGACTCCATTTCATTACAAATCTAGTGTTGTGCTGCAAGAGAAAAAGAACAGAAAGATCAGAAATTCTGCTCAGTAAAGTTTAGTCTTTCCAATTGCTTATATTGGAATTTTTCCTTTAAGGAATAACATTTAATATGGAACTTGACCCAGAACTTTTGAAAACCTGGGTCACTGACCTATTTTTACCCCTCCCCACCCCCAACTTAATCTTTCTCCTTTTTGAAAGTCATATTAAGGGCATAAATTGCCTTGGCAGCAGATTTTGCTGCATTTCTTCTATCCACAAGCACTCATCATCTATAGCAGAAGTTATGGACAGATTTACCTAACTGATAGAATGATTACTCAAGCATGAGTTTAGGATAACAAAAAAATTGTTTGATGAAATATTAGCAGTAGAGTTAACTGCAGGATGTCCCAGAGTTTATAACATGTATGAAAGATTCTACATTTCAACTGCCAAAGAAATCATCTCATTAATCCCCCAGTAAAGACTGACTGTACCCTTATGAAATGTTCCACTTCAAACAGTTTTCAAAAGTCAACACATCAATTCTTTCAACGATAAAGGCAGCATAAAGTCCTAATGAGAATGACACTTATGACTCTTGCAGGGGTATTTCTCTGTCATTTTATTAACTGAAAGAGCAACATCTGTACAGTTGGAATACTACAATCCAATTCTTTACTCCTGAGCTTTTTCGGATGTTATCACAAGATTCCTAAACTCAACATTTTAAATTCAGTAGGGTTCTTCTGAAAAGGGAAGTGCTGTGCAGAACTTTTTGCATATATACTTTGTATATGCACAACAATGCAAAAAAAAAAATAGATGCTAGAAGCTCAGCTAATGCTCACAAATTTTAATGTTCGTATTCACATGATCCAGTTGACTTACTATAAAGTTGATGCAACTACGAAAGATCAATGTTAAATATTTGAAAAAGTTAAATTTCTGTGATTTTTCAACTACATAATGTGGAAATTGAATAAAATAGAACTCTAAAAGCCATAGAGTAATGTGCAGCTTTCCTCCGTCAAGTTCTGCTCAAATAGTAAGTAAGGAAGTGTCAAAATTTTAACAGACAGGGCTGCACACCTTAGAGACAATAACTGGAAAGCTAGCAGACAGTGCACACCTACATAATTTTAAGTATTTTTTTGAATATTGTGCAAAATTAGAAACTGAATTACAAACAGTTGCAGGACTCTAAAATTGAAGTGGCTCTATGAAAATATAAATCCTTGCTACAGATAACATGCACAGTGACTGTAGTCCTTTCTATACAGTTACATAACTGTCAGGGGAAAACTGTTCACTGGTGCACTGTGTTAAGATGCCAGAATTTGGCACAAATGCATGGTTGCTAAGTGCAGAAGACGACAACAATGTTTGCATACAAAATACAGACTGCACAGGAGCGATTATGTAAATCACCCAAAGTTTAAACAACAGCTCATAGTTGCATAATCCCTTCCTGACTGTTCTGATCTGTCTTAACTCTCACACTTTACACCTTTCTCCTCCCTCAAAAAAAAAAAAAAAAAAAAAAAAGAAGAAAAAAACCCCACCACCCTCAGTATTTCTTCTCCAAGATTTGAGAGTTAGAAAAGGAAAATAAGGAAGTAAATGGAGCATAGGTGAAGAGAGATTACTTGTTATCTTCTTAGACACAGGTGAATATGATTTCTACAGAAAAGAGAGCATAAGGGTCAGAAAGCTGTAAAAACCTTTCAAGAAATACAGAACCAGATTCCTTGTAAACACTGTAACAGGCATCTTCTACAGAACTGAGGAAGAAGCTTTTAAATTTCTTTGTAATTCTTCACTAAAAGTATGGAGTCAATTCTACCCTTTTGTGTAGGTCTCTGAAGAAAACAGACTGGGAATAATAACCTGTCATTTATGTAATCCAGTTTTAACTATAAATAATGACAGTAAGCAAAAAAGGTAACTTTTTGAAAAGATTAAAAAAAAAATCTTTCCTCAAACCTTGCACTAGTTTGCAGCACTGGGTGGTGGGAGGAACTAGAAGTTCAGAATAACTCTCCTACTGACGAGGACAATGACAGCCAAATGACTAAGAATTTTGTAACCCAAGTGCCATAACTGGCTATGCACAATCACATTTGCTTTTACATTTTGATAAATTGTTACAGTTTGAAATGATACTTCACAGATGCCTGGCCAAACCTCAAAACCTTCTGACATGGTCTGTCAAGGCTTCAGAGGTGTTTGGCAAATACCTGGGGATCCTCAAATCTAAAATAAAAAGCACTCACAGGTGTAGTGATTTTCTGTTGTTGTTATTGTTGATGTTGATTTTTTTTAAATACTCAACAGCACAAGGTAGTTTGCCTGCAAATACTGCCTCACGTAAATCAGGGGGGCGGAGTTACATTCTGCTAGGAAAATCATCAAGTCACATTGACTGAAAAGAAAATGGCCTGAAATTTGCAAATCTAGAGTAGCATTACTTTCAGGTGCGTTGACTAACAGTGTTAGGAAAGAGGAAAGCCCTTTACATCACAAAGCATTCTACCCCAAAGAGCCCTGGCCTTCAGCCTTCACAGCTTGCTTTAAGTATTAGATAAGCTAGAAACGGTTATGCATATATCCTTGAACAAACTGCTTAAGATGCATTCCTAAAAGTGTCTGCAAATCTCCACAAGAAGGTGCCAAATTGAAAATAGCACATTTTACCTCTTAAAAAGAAAAGTCTAGAAACAGTATGAAATTCACCAGAAGTTAATTACCACAAACTGTCATAACTCAAGGACAAATGTGGAATTTTTACTGAATATTGCTGTACTTGTAATCTAGCTGCATTTTAGCTAGTCTGAGAGCAATTTGTCTGACAGCAAATATAAGCTGTTCACCAATCTTATTGGTTCTTGATTTAGTAAATCTAACAGAATATTTAAAATACCAGCTTTTAAAATGATTTCCTTGGAAAGGAAGCTCTCTGAAAGACCTGCAGTTAAACTGATCTTCTCAAAATTGTGACATGTGTAACAGCAGTAGAAAGTATTCATACCTTTAAATTTACCAGTTGGTTTAGCCTTTCATTTTCAGCATGCCTCATTTTTTCCTCAAAGCATCAGTCCTTCTATATAACTGTAACACCAATCCACTTCAAGAAACCAAACCAGCTGCTGACAGAATACTGTCAGCACTAGTGTTATGCTTTTTTTCCACTTTGCTTAAAGTAATTCAAAGTAAGTTGTACTGAAGTACATTTCTTCAGCATAATAAAGCCACCTAATACACAGTGCACATTACAAAATATTTATTTTTAAAACTCCCAATTTTGATATGTAAATAGATAGAAAAATTATTTCAGAATATCCTCAGATATAAGAATCTGTTTTTCAATACTTGCCTACAATTAAAACACTCAGCATACAATACACTACAATATATTCAACTGAAATTTAAATTTGCATGTCTATACACCTAGCAATGCTACACCTGAACTGCCATCCTTCAGAAAGGACACAGCTTAGTCCTGAAACAAACATGGTTTGAAAAGAACTTTTAATCACCACTGAAACAACTCCAGCAGTGACCAGAGTTGACATTATATATAACACATACACATGAAAAGCAAAGCCATTTAAACACACATATGATACTTTTAATTAGTAAGGCCACATATTTGAAGAACACTTCTTTTTTTTTCTACCACAGAAGTTTTACTTTTTCCTTTCACAATCTGTTCTGTTTCTGGTTTTTCTTTACTCCACATCATAAAGAACAAAGTTTTCTTATTTTAACCCACACCAAGTTTTTAATCTCCATGCTGGAACGCTCAGAGTGAAACACCCAAGGCAGACATCATGGGTGTAAAATTAAAGTTACTTTAAAGAGAGCAGTACGCGGCTGCCTGAGCTCTCCGCACACAAAGCCTCCTGAGGGGCTTGGAGTTTTTACTCCTGCCGCGACTCTTCCACATCAGCGGTAGCGCGTCCCGGCAGGTCCCCGCCCGCAGGCCCCACAGGCCCCGCGCCCGCCCCGCCGCTCACGGGCCCGGCGGAGGCGCTAGGGCCGCGCTCGGAGCTCTTGGCCTCAGAGTAGGCCCTCGGAGCCCAGGCCGCGGCGGCCTCTCACCTGTGGGCCTCAGCGTCCCTCGCATAGCGGGCTGCGGCCCGGCTCCAGGCGCGGCGCCACCACCGCAGCTTCCCTGCCGCCGCTCGGCCCACGCCGGAAACTGCCCTCCGGCGCAGCGCTTCCGTATCCGGGTCCCGCAGCGGCCGGCCGCGCCCCTTCCTGCCCGGGCCGGTGGAGCGGCGGGGCGGGCGCGGCGGGCCCCGCCCTGGCGGCGGCGGCGGCGGCGGCGGCGCGGAGCGCTCTGCCGGCCCTGCGGGAGCGTTAACGAAGTCAAGTCTAAGCTGAGATTCGGTAGCGATAACCGGGGAGCGCTGTAATTCCGACAGTTTCTGAGCAGTTGGTAGCGTGGCGGTAGGGCGGAGGCTGACGCGCGCCGCGCGGACCTGCGTGCCTCCGGAGCCGTGCGGGATGTCAGCTTTCGGGAACGGGGGTCTTTGAGGTGCTTTGTTGCTGTTTCGTCGGAAACAGACACGCTCCCGCAAGGCGTCGGAGCGGGACGAACGCAATCTTAGGCCTTGAACATGAGTTAAGAAAGTATCAGATCGGAGCAGAACAGTAATCTTCTCAGTCCATCATCTTTTTCTTTACATTGACAAGTTAACGTGTTTCAGGGGAAAGAGTAACAAATGCTAATATGAAATTTTGTAAGAATTTTCACACAAGAAAAGTTTGTTTTTGCCACATTGTTCGTGGTCCCCATATGCCCTGAGGCATTATGTTTATGGCCAAAAAAATCACACCTTTTTTTTTAAGTCACAACTTTTTCCTACAACACTTTCTGTACTTTCTGTAGTTTTGTGCTGTGGTAATTGCCCGTAAATATAAAGAAGGAATGAATCCCATAATGTCTCTTCCTTACTTTCCAAGTACCTGACACTCACACTCCACAAATCAGTTTCTCTGAATTATTTTGGCAGTCTTCTTTGTGATGTCGTGATTGTATAGAGCCAGGAATCATTCAGCAAGAGGTCCATGTGTGGAAATGCAGCACTAGATGAATATATAACAACCACTGTTGTAATGAAATCACTGTTAATAAATTGTCCTGTTTGTGTAAGAGGTTAATGTTTCTGTATTCCCAGTTGGGATCCCATTTATCCCATCTCCATTGGCAATGGAGAAATGACTTTTTTGGCCAGTTCTCTCTCCAGTGTTATGTATGAAATACATAAAGATGGACAGATGTGATATGTCTTGGAAAAGTGTATCCCTTTATAGGTTTTCCCTTGCAAGATTATTTTTATAATTCTTTTAATGCTGAGAATAGCTGAATTAAGGAAATGAGTGGCTCAGGAGCTGCTCCCAAAGCATAGTGTTGATGCTATATGGGCCATGAGAACAAAGTCTTAGAGCTGAGTCAAATTTCTAGTCTCTAGGAAACCAGGTAAAAGCTGTAAAAATGATCTGAGAGAGTTGTGGCAGCAGCTGCTCTGTTCATTTTGAATCCCTTAGTGGTCAAAACCAGCAGATGTCCCTGATATTATCTCCCAAGGTTCAGTTTTCTTGCCCAACTGGTAAATATAGAAGAGAAAGATAAGGAACAAAAAGCATCTAAGCTAGAAGGCAAAATACTGTAGAATATCATGTAAGAGTCAAGCCAAAATGAGAATAATGTCATGTTTTGCATTTAGCTCTGCAGATGTCTGTGGGAGTGTTGTGTCAGCAGCAGCATAAATGTGCACAAGAGGTGTAAGGGAAGTGCGTGTTGCTTTGTTTGCCCAGTGACAGCATTCCTGGATTCTCTGAATAGACTGTCAACACTCTTATCAGTGTCATTAGCTTAAAAGGTACAGTTGCTTTTGCACTTTGGGAAAATTGGTGTTTGATCCAATATTGGATGTGTAACTGAGTAGTATTTTGAAGGAAATAGTAAGTCAAAGTGGTAGACTGGGCAAAAAGGTAACTTCTGTCATCAGTTCAGTGAATGTTCATCTTGGAGCTTTAACAAATAAGGGAAAGCAGATTCACATAGCTTTATTCTAAGTAAAAAGAAAGGAGAGAATACTTCCTGATACGTGATGGGAAGGAGCTTTAATTTAATACTGAGAAATAAACATTCCATTTGATTGTTAAAGTCAATTTTTTTGTTTTAACTGAAGTTTAGACAGGAACATGCCATCGCATATTACTCTTCTTCACTACTTAGCATGTAGTGAAGTATGGATCCATTTTCTTTGGAGTCTGGAAAAAGTTTGTTTGGTGATGGAAGCAATATAAAGGGCCATAGTAACTCTCATCCTCCAATAATATTTCTGGTTTTGTCTTGGTATTAAGGTGCATTGTCATATAAATCTATGTAAGAATTGTTCAACCTGTACTGTTAGAATTCAGAGGTAGTGATAGAAAGCCAGCATTTACTTCCTACTAGCTGCTTTATACTACATTTTAAAGAATATCCATTCAGTGTACTGTGTTTAATTTCTTATATTACCCACAGTATATATCTACTGAATTTAGACCTGAATGAGAACTAGCTTTAAATTAAAATAATCAGAGGGTTGAGTTTCTGCAATTCATTGCTAGCTGAACATGATTCAGAAACTTAATTTAAGGCAAAACTGAGCAGAGGAAAATAAAGAAATAGCTGGAAACTCACCAGCATCACATGTACTATATACTTAGAGATGCATTTGCCACTCAGAGTTTCTGCTTTTTACAGTTTGATTTGGGAGTTGATGTATTTACCAATATAAACCATCAGTAAGAATAACTTTATCACCATAAAATTTCCCTGAAGATTCTCCTTTTCATTTCACTGATGTTCTCCATTCCAGACTTTATCAGTCCTGCTGTAGGTACTATCAAGAGGAGATAACAAGAGAGTAGTAGCTGGTTTTCCCTGAGTAGCTGATTTTACTGTCCTAGCAGGACTCTGGCTGTTCAGCTCTGTTGTATTCATGCAGAAGACAGGTACCTTCATCTGCTAAATGACAAGAAATACTCTACAGACAGACCACTCAGTTGGCCATGCAACAAGCACATACATGAACTTTCCAAAAATAAGATGAGATTCCACAAGAACAATTTATAGGCTGAAAACAGATCAAAGACTTGTTTTGAAGACTCCAAACAAGCCTGTGGCATTCCTGATATTGTTTTTGTGCCAGCATATTAAGGGAGGTTGTAACTGTAGAACTAGTTGGATTGTATCTTAACTTTACAAAATTGACTATTTCTATAAGGAAATAAGCCTCCAAAAAAAAAAGTTAATACAGTTTTTGACAGTATCTTAACTAAGAAAGAACTGATTTCCAGACATTTTGAGGAAGGCAAACTACTGAAACTTTGTGTCTCCTACTCTAAGGGGGAAAAATGCAAGTATAGGCACTGCTATTGCTAGATGATATGGCATTTTTCCTATAGTTCAGTTATCAAGGATGCACCAAAACAGCTTGTGTTGCTTCTTGGTAAGAACCTGCTGATTTCAGTGAGAATAGTACCACTGATCTTTATTTCAAAAGAAGTTTTTACTCAGTTTGTTAGGAAATAAAAAAACATGACTAGGTCTTCTTTAAAAGTGCGAGTGAGCTGAGAATCAAATAATTTTAGTCTTGGGGACATCTTGGAAGACATCTGGCGTAAACAGTGGCTACACACATTTCCCAGTCTTGTGTGTTTAAATACTCTTAGTCTGCCTGGAAACACTGATGATTTTAATTTTAGCTGCACCCATTGTACTTGCTTTCCCGTATGAAACAGTCTTCAAAGAAAATAAATTGTGATTATATTTATCTATCTGTGCATCAGTTCACTTAGTTTGTTGACATCCCTGTTGCCAGTTACCAAATACCCTTCAGACGGTAGTGATTCGGTAGCTTAAAGAGAGAAAGGCTGGGAATTTAGGCTATGACCTCTTTACTTAAGGTAATTCTGCAGAAGATTTTATTTCTGGATTCTTTCAGTCGGTTCTGACTTAAATATGGCCTTGATATGTTTGATTTCTGTTTGAATGATATTATATACTTAATTTCATCTAAAAATCTCAAGCCAAATGGGGCAGGTGAAGTGCTGCGTAACAGAGGGAAAAGCAGAGGGTGGGAACAAGGAGGGACTTGTCAGTGCTCCATAAAACGGCAGATGGTGCTGAAGGATAGAGCAGTGCGTACCAGCTGGGGACATATTCCAGCTCTGACCAGGTCTCAGACAGATTCAGCACAATTAAATGTTACAGTTCTGGTCATTTTGTGAATCTGGGGTCTGTTGTTCAATTGTGATCATGATTTTTTTAGAGCAAAAGAAGTCTTGTGAAAGAAAGTATAATTTCATTTTGCTTTACAGTCAATATTTATGGAACCAGTCATTAGATAGAGACAAAATATAGTCTGAATTTTATGAAGTCTATAAAAGATTTAAACTGACATAATAGAATATGACATCTGAAAACATTAGACATTTTAGGAAAGGTGCTGTTTTTGTGAACAAAGGAAAGGAGACATTATAATAATTAGATCTAAGTTCTATGTAAAGTGTTAAATGGGATCCAGAATACATTGTCTTAAACTTTTGTCTGTTTAGTGTTGACTGTGTCTTAAGCATTTGCATTTTGAAATTATTGCATGGAACCCAATTTAATGGTATCTGTATCACTTTAACATTTTATTTCAACAAGTAATAACGAAAAAATATTACTCTTCATTTTAGTACTTGCAAAATTTAGGATCAGTTTGCATTTGAAATAAAAACTTATTTCTTACTTCATCTAGTGTTATTCATTATCCTTAAGTCTTTTGTTCTTTTCAATGCAATTTTCCCCTAATAAGCATAGAAAGATAGATAGATACCTTAATGTATCAAGATTTAAGTCACACTTATAGCATTTACTAGAAAAAAAAAAGAAAAAGAATGGAACAGTATTTTGGAAATCGTTTGATCAGAACTAGGTCTTCTGTTCTATTCCAGTATAGTATACCTTGCTCTCTTGTCCTGAGATCAAAAAACTTGTAGGGAGAAGGCTTGGGGGTGGGGGATAGAGGGGGGAAATGTGAATGTTGACTTTACCATGTAGGCAATGGAAAAGCAGATAATTTTTTTTTTTTAAGAAAATGTGATATTAACATGGCTTGCTTTATTGTTTGCAGGAACTACATTTCAGCCTGTGAAAGATTTTTCTTCCTAAAAAGCGATTTGGGCTTCAGTTTTCAGTTGCCAATAAAAATAATTAATTTAGTTATTAATACTGATAAAGTGGTTTAGATTAAACTAATACTTGGTTGACTTCGTACAAAGTAACTAGTATTAGATAATGTAGTTATAAGGAAGTATCAAGCTGTATTTCTTCCATAGCTAAATTTACATTTATTTGCATTAATGTTATTTTCCATGATACATATCTATTTATTAACTTCAGGTTCTGTGAAGTCTTTTACTTATCAAAGGCTTGGTATCTGTGCAATTTTTTACTATGAAAACACATTAAATCTTAACAAAAAGTCTCTAGTCTCTTATTCTCAGGTAACTTCACAAGAGTAACCTGTGAGGATTTAGCTCACAGTTAACTCTCCAGTTATAATTCACCTGAGATCTTCTCATCAGAAGACAACGTGTAATTATATGAAAGCATCATTTGTAAGAGCTCATTAAATTGTTTCATTCCATGTTGTTATTCCCTGAATAAAGTATTTACCATTTAACTTCAAAAGTCAGGTCTGTAGCTCAAGCCCCATGGGTTTTGCTATATTGTACTGTTAAAATGTAACATTAGATTTTTTTTTTGTTTGTTTTGTTTTTGTTACTATAAGATTCAACTGTATTTCATAGGCTGTTGGTATTCTTGTGTCTCTCTCACCTATTTGAGACAGCAGCTTCCAGCATCACTTTCTGAAGTTGCCTTTATGGTTAACTTCTCTAAAAAAAAGAATAGCTACTAATGGCTTATGTCAGAATAAATGGCTTATGTCAGAATGCTCTGATTTATCTTAAAATAAAACTTCTAAAAATAGTATTTGTAGATACTATTCTAATATATGTAGAATAGATTACATAATCTTTTCATGTGAATCCTGATCAAAACAGGTGATAATCTCTAGATTTTTTTAATTTATCACCAAGACTTCTTTAGTTAATTTTCTTAACTCATCATTGAAATGCAACAGTCTGGAGAAATACCACATATGGGTAAAATATGTACTGAGTGTATTTATAGAGGGTTCTGTTCTCACACCACAAGGGCACCTGTATTTGCCTCGCGTTCTCATCATCAGAGCTCTAATGCAGGAACCTGAGGTTACTGATGGGGTTAAGCTTGGATGAAGCACAGCTGTAGTCTCACAGACTGCAGTTCCCTGTGATCAGTGTTCAGTGGCATCACACTGTTTCGGATCATTCACATGCTGTGGAAGTCTCATCCTATGTTACTAAAATTTCACTCAAGGTAAAGCAATAAAGAGATTTTCTTTGATTTAGCTGAAGAAGAGCACATATTAAAACAAAGAGGGGAAGGAAAAGAACAGACTGTTCTATAGGGGCTAAATGGATTCCTTGAGTTGGAAACCATACACATTTTAGCAAGTGCTGTCTCTGAACAAAATTTGGTCCACACGCATATTTTCAAGTCTGTGTAATAGTGCACATGCACAGATTTTAAGTCCATATCCTTCAAACATTAACAAGAACTTTATTACAAGCAAAGGGAAAGCAAATATTTTATAAAACAATTATTTAGTTTGCCTTTGTAGTCATTATAAGAATACATTAGCAAATTAAGCAACATATGAGAAAAACAAGTAGTGTACAAAGAAGACTTGAATGAGGAAAGAGATATTTTCATCTGAAATTTGAAAATGAAACAGTTATATAATATAGCAGTGCTGCAGAAGAGAAATCTCCAGCACCTTTAATAGCAATAATGTAAGCAAAAGCAAAGACCTCAGTACTAGAGAAGGACAGATAAGAAAGGGGGTGGATGAAACAATGTAGCAGGCACCCTGGAATATTTGTATTAGAGACTTGGTTGAGATAATTAGAGGGACATTGTAATGCTGATGAACAGTGTTTTAGTAATGTTGAACTTAGAAATAAGTGGCACAAAACATTAAAAATAGCTTAGGATCAAGTCACATAAATTGCTTCAACACATAATATAAAATCTCTATATTGAGATTTGATTCCTAAATATGAAAAAAAATCTACCATCAGGACTGTACTACTGACTAGGTGACTAGAATGGTAACAACAATTTTAATATATGAATGGAAATTTGGCTGTAAGGAGCAGGAAACAATAATCATCAGTGATTTCTTCTAACATCATGTAAATTGAATAAAAGTCACCTCAGGATATGGTGCCAAGGCTGAGTTTTCAGTCAGCTACTTACAGCTTTGTGGAGCAACTAGCTACGATTCCCCTAGAAGAGACAGCTTTTGACTCAGCAATGAGCAGTGTATAGGTCTTGGGTCAGAATATTATTATCAATTACGATAATCAGAAGATAATCAAAGTGAATATTATCAATGAATCACTTTGCAACACAGGAAAAAAAATTGAGAGAGTGAGCAAAAAACCCCCCAAAAGAGTAAACCCAAGAGTAAAATGTTCCCATGGCGTGAATATTAGAGATGACATACTGGAGGCTTGGAGAATGCATCTCCCAAGAATAACTTCAGATAGCCCGGAAGAAAACTAGCAGGGCTGAACAGCAGAATAAAAGAAGTTGTTAGTAAAGGCATAACTTCAAAAAGTTTAAGTCATGTCCAAACGATGAAAATAGAAAAGATCATAAACTCAGGTCAATTAGATGTCAAAGTACAATAAGGCAGGTGAAAATAAGAGTTTGAGGAAAGAAAGTGTAATAAATCCTTTTTCAATACACCAGGAGCAGGAAGCTTACAGATTTTGCAGGGTCAATGGATGATCAAGAGCATACAGAGACTTTTTTTTTTCTTTCATCTAGGTTTTTTGTGAAGATCAAGGAGGTTCCCACATTGAACTCATGTTTTATAAGGGATGTATTGAAAGATCTATCTCAAACTGAAATGCCTTTAGAAAGTGCTATAGAGCAGACCAAGGGAAAAAAAAATTACCAGAATCAGGTAGCTTTTACGCAAGGGTTTTAAAAGGTATCTGAATATGAAATTCACCTCTTACTGACTGCAATTGCAACCAGCTGTAACTGCAGTTGCAGTTGTTTAGTGAGACTGTTTCTGTATCAGAGTAACAAAACTGGTAAATGTGATACCAATTTTTAGGAAGCTTAGGGGAGACTGAGACAAGCATAAGCATATCCATATTTGGAAAAGTGGTGGAAACAATAATAAAAATAGTACACAAACAGAATAGTACACAAACAGAATAATATGTCTCAGAGAAGAATCAGCACTGATTTTCCCTCACAGAACTGTGTTCATTCTCTCTGCAGAAGCCATTAAGCATGAGTCCAATTAATATAGTCTTGGAAGCCCACCTCCAAAAGGCATCTGTCAAGTTCCCTCACCAAAAGCTCTTAAAGAAATCAAGCAGCCTCCAACAGAGGTTTGTGCTGAAGCTTCTGTTGTCTGACACTTTATAGATTGTGTAGAAAAAGAGTCAAATATTGAAGTGGCAAAGTTTTCTGAAGATATTGAGTTACTCACAGTAGTAAAAACAAGAGCCAAAAGTCAGGAGCTGCAGAACTTCTTAATGGTACTGAGCAATAGAGAAAGAAATAGAAAACACCAGGGTGTCATTGCATGCATTGGTGCATACCTGCCTCTTTGGTACTGTGCACAGTTCTCGTATGTCATCCCAACCCTTGAGGAGGCACAGAGGATGCTGATAAGGATGGTCAGTGGGAGTGAGTAGTTTCTGCATGAGGATGGCTAAATAGATCAGGATGCTTTAATCTGGAAAGGGTAAGAGGTGTACCAAAGAGCCTGCCACATCATCCATATAGAGAGCATTTCTGGCCTGGGAAGCCCCAAGAGAGCTGAAGGCTTCAACAGGATGTTGTGGGCTTTCCCATGTATGTCTGAAAGTGGCCACTTGATGTGAGACTGGACTGGAGAAAACATCCTAAATTCTTGACAAATTAATGGGGGTTTTGAGAAATAAGGTCTGTATCCAATCAGGTCCAAAAGGGAGCTGGTAGGAATTGTAACTCTTTATATTTACAATAAAGCATCACTTACACATATCTAAAGAGATATGCAATTATGTCTCAATTCAAATTGGTAAAATATTATGTTTTTAAATGATGATTTATAATTTTAATGTTAAAATGACAGATTTTCCATGATGTATCAAGGAACAGTCTGCAGTGGGAACTGCACCATGGGAATAAAGGCAAATAGGCAAAGTGACAGGCAAGATAAGTAATCTTGCTTTTGATCACTATGTTGATTTTTCTATATTATTCTTTCCTCCATCCCTTTGAAAGCCGTGGATTGTGTGCTACAAGTTCTCATTTTGTTTTGATACTGTGCCTTTAAAATTTCATGTTTGCACAAAAGAACATGCCAAAGTGACAGACAAAAGCTGACATTTCTCCTCTAAAGTCACTTTTGTAACTGGCAGTTTATGATTTCTCATTGCCCCATGGGATAATTGCAAACAATAGAGAAAACAATTCAAGTGAATTTGGTTATCTTTTCACGGTGCTACTGAATCAATTTCCTGTACGATGCTGTTTCATTTACCAAAGGGGAAAAAAAAAACACCTAAAACCCAAAGCCTCCAACATCCTTAAAAAGTCAAAACTTGTTGTAGAAGTGTTTGGTGTCCCTCTCCCTATAGAAATTGCTAGCTAGAAAATATTCTTGGCGCTCAGGTCTGATTTAACTGGAAAGGCTTTGAGAAAAGGTTTCACAAAGGAAATGTGGGATGTGATGGCTGGAAAGGAATTTCAAAAACAAAAAAAAAATGATAGCAGAGAGGAGAATGGTGGAAGGACATTCAAAAGGCATGGCAAAACTGGAATTCTCCATCATAAAACCCCCAACTTTTGCAGGTATTTTCAGGGCATCCTCCAGCTTTTTCATTGTCTTCATAATGCTCAATCAGCAATAAATTCTACTTTTTCAGCATGTATAAGATTAATATCATTTACTTCAGCATTTTTCAGCAGTGCATTTGTAGGGGGAAATCTCTCAAGTGTACACATCTTGCATTGGTATTTCAGTCTCTCTCTCTCTCTCTTTCTTCAAAAAGCTAATTCTCCTTATGGAGAATGTGGAAAGCAAACCACTGCGGGTTCAGCTGGCTGAAAATGCATGCCTGTATACTGCATTTTGGAGGGCTTCCCACATGACTGTGGAGGATGGCAGCTCTTTTCCTGAGCAATCTCACGACAGCCTCTATATCCTGTTAATGCACTTTTGTTTTTTGGTGGCAGAAGGTGTGTATTCAATTTACAGCTTAGAAATGAACAGCAGGCAAATCTGAGATGCTTCATACTTCAGACTTTCATAGTTAGCCTTGTGTAAGGTTAATGTTACAGAAGTTGCATAAAAATGAGTTCTTGGATCAGAGTTAAACCTGAAGAGGAGTTAATACGTATTATCAGCTAGATGGACTTATTTCTAACTTGGCTCTTAAACCACCAGAGACACAAGGCTAAGAAACCATGACCCTATCACTATACTTCAAGTTTTATTATCATTAATTTGTCTAACAAAGTCCATAGAGAATCTTGCAATCCCCCTCTAATTTATGTGAGATTTGCTGCATTTCTAAAAGCAGAAAGTAAATGTAAAGAATCCTTAAAAAACCTCAAGTTTAAACAGTGTGTCCATTCAGCTGACACCAAATAGATCATAGGCATATATCATTTCTGTCCATTTTTTTAATTAGTTTTCACAGCACACAGCTGACAGCCGCTAGGTCCGAGCTGCTCCCGGCTGCTAGTGGGCAGCCTGCTGAACCACATGCCTGTGCTAACAGCACATGGGAGGCTTGGGCAGAGAGCTGCTGTGTGTGCTTTTTGTTTAAGATTTTGTACATTAGGTATACTTTCTTGATGGGAATGTATGCCCCTGGGCGATTAAAAAAAGGTTTCCTCAAACTTTGACACACTATCAAGCTACTGATGATGTTTCAAAGGGCTTTTGCTCAAAGGGCTTCCCTTGTGACCTCCTCTTCATTACCTGCTGTACTGTTTGCTTGACCTAAACTCTTTCTAACCAGACTAGTGGGGGCATTCATCTCAGGACACCATGTCTTACAGTTTTGCAGGACCAGTAGGAAAAGCAGCTGTTCTGCTCTGGACCAGGTGACAAGCACTAGCTGCAAAAGCCAACACTTTTGGCTTCTCCAGTCAAAGGAGAAAAAGGAACAGTTTATTGGAAAGTCTCTTTAAACATGCTCTGCAACAAGCAGTGCCAGGTACTACTTCACTGCCTAAGCCACCCATCAAGAATTCTTTCAATATAATTTGTTTTCAGCCAAGATGACTGAAGCAAAAAGTTTCTTTCCTTACATACAAGCAGAAACGCTTATATTTATTTGATAGAGAGCAAGGTTATGCCACCTTCCCCAGTTTGTTTCTTCCAAATGACAGATGGAGAAGCAGCAACTGAGAGATGAAATGGCAAAGAGCTACCTGAAGCCTGTGGATTGATTCTAACCCCCATTAGAAGAATGGCTACAACAGTGAATAACTGCATGTACAGCGGGCATGAAGCAAGCTCAGCCCAACCCCCACTCACGCTGGCAGCAGCGGGGGCTCTTTAACTGCTCCAGCACACAGAAAGCAGCACCAAGGAGGCAGCTTTCTACTGGCATGGGAGTCAGCTTCTCCCTGTTGCTGGGCAAGCTATTCAGATGCCGCCTCAGAGTGTTATTACAAGAGTCATCTTCTAGCTTTCACTGAATAGATAATATAAACAACTATCATAAAAATGCATTTTGAAATTTCTGTCTAGGCAACCACAGTGCAAGTTCTGCACCTGACTTGGCCTGCCAGGCAGCCTTGCTGAGCACTCAGAGAGGAAAATACCCAAGTAGCCTACTTTTTAAATGACAAGTTCCTGGAAAGAATCAACAACACAAAAGCAATTGATACTTGGCTCTGCAAACCATGGATTTGCAATTCCATCTTCATGTTACAGGGACACTGCAATGCTCCTGCAGGAAGCTCACACCACCAAGGCTCACAACTCAAAAGTCATCCTGATTAATATCAAGCTTAGACTTCCAGCTGCTGCCTTGGTGAGGTTTCTAAAAGCTCCTAACACTCTCTGCTAGGTGAATCAGGTGCTGATGGTTATTTGCCTGCCAGGTGGCTCTCCCATCCTTCCCGAGCTGCCTCTCTGAGGACTGTGTCTAACTGAGGGCAGCTGGGGCAAGGGATGTCCCTGATATGTCCCCAAACAAAGGCATCCATTTCTGAGATCACATATAAGGCTATAAGATCAATCCCTCTCATTTTCCCTCATAATCTTTGGAAGCTACTAAGACCTCTTCCTTAGATGGATTTTTTTATCTCCATTTTTATTCTTATGCGATACAAAATATTAAATTTGTTTTAAAAAGGCTTTTTTCTCTGTGCCTTCTGATTCTTTGACAACTAGGAAGTTTTGCATTTGCTTAAAGTTTTAGGAATATATGCTGCATTACTGTTTTGAGTAATACTGTAGTCAAGGATCTGGAATATGATATTGGCTAAGCATTTACACTGAAGTTGTATTAGCAGTCCCTATTTACAGTCAGGATCCCATAGTGCTGAGTGATGAATAAACAAAAGGCATTCCTACCCAAGTATCTGTTGAGAAATAAATGCAACATAACAAGAGCTGGCTGCAGCACATTCGGTGGATGGAATACCTGGGAAAAGAAGATAGGCATGGTGATAAGAGGAATACATAATTATAATGTGAAGTGCAGACAAAAATGTTCTAGGTGGTTGCCAGTGGAAAGCCAGCACCTCATTTCATGTGTTAGCACTAGAATTCTTGTGCTGGGAATTCCTGTAATGATTAGCTTTGTAGGATTTGGGTAATTAACAGCTATTTTTGCTACCTTCTTCTCCTTCCCCTTTCCTGCATTTTCTTCAGAGAAATTCATGTTTGTAAAGGTAAAATTTGTCTGCAATGCTAGTTACAATTAACTGTGAGCATGGCCTGAAAAACATTTTGGATTTCCTGTAGGTCATTTTGGCCCATTTTGCAGTTATTACGTATGTGAAATTCACACTGACCCTGGGAGCAGAGCTGTAGGGTCAAAGCTATTTTATTAAATCAAAATTTCTGTTTTGCAAAGGAAGTAAATGGAAACAGCACTATTGCTTGTTTACTTTCTCCTGCACTTACAGATGTTGGATCAAACTCACATATATAAGCAAATATGCTATCATTTTTGGCTCTCTCTAGTGTTTCCTGAGACCTCTAAATAGTGATGCTTCAATCTGGGATCTGCAACCACAGCAAAAGTAGAAAAGCCTGATGGATGCCAGACTGAATGCTAAAGTTTTATCATCTATTATTAGCATGTCCAAGTTTATTTTGCATTTTAATTGTAGCACAAACAGGGGCCCTAATGCTAGTGGTTTCTATAACCAACATTAAAATGGGAATAATAGAATTGTAAAGTATTGCACAAAAATGCAGCTTCAATTATTGAGATATTTGTGCTAAGAGGCCCAACTAGAGACGCTTCCTCCTAGCTAGGGACTCTGGAGTTTGCATATTTGACAGCACGTATTTGGCTTCCTCCTTTCTCTTGATTTTGGCAGATGTGATGCTCACACTGTCCGTATCTGTCAGAAGTAGCATGTGTTTTATAAATACAGGGGATTCTGATCCAGGTCAGTTTTGTGATGGCTGTTTTTGGTAGCTGCTTTTGTCTTCACACTGGTGCATATTAAACAAATGCACTGAAAGGAGAACACAGTGTGAAACATGGGCTGACAATGCAGCTGGCCTCCTTCACTCACTAAAGATCTTCTGCAGAGATAAAATATCTGGCCCAGCTCTGCAGGCTGATTGTTCCTGGGATACCGATTGCATGGAGACTGCAGGTGGCTCATTAGCTTATCTCACTTTGTGTTTTTATAAGAATGAACTTAATTTAAAAGTTTGGCTGTTGGGTGCTCTGGCTGCTTGGGGCCTTGGGGGGGGGGGGGGGGGAAGAAGGGGTTGTTGCTGGGCTGCTGCCTGTGTGTTGAGCCCTGATGGTGGCCCATGTCCCTTTGCGGGCAGCAGGAAGCCACTGCTGGTGCAGTGCCTGGAGCTAAGGCTGCTGGGCCAGGGCTTGTGAGTGAGGCTGCTGTGTTATTCCCACATGGCACCATCTGGCCACCCTGGGCACTGAGCTGAGCTGTTGGAAACTTCCACTTTTGCCTACCTTTAAAGCATCCAAAAGTAATGCAAAGCAGTTACTTTTACTACTATGAAATGGAAATACTATTTCTGCACAAAATAAATTATTTTGAAGAGTGATAATCATGCTCTCCAAAGGCAAATGCTTGAAATACTCTTTATATGAAATAGTGTTGCCAGCTGCTTTGCTCTTTAAATGAGATGCTTATTAAATGCTCTCATTGTGGAATCAAATCCTTTTTATGTATTTCTTAAAACTAATAAAAACAATAATAATAAAAAAGGCACAGTTGTTTTCCCAGAAGGGAAGTCTGAACTGAACCTCTTAGAAACTTGCTGGCCTGGAGTCAGACCCTCAGTGACCTGTGAGGCAGGGCTGTGTGCCCTGGCACACCATTGCACTGATGCTAGGTTGCACTGCTGCTGGAAGTCACTGCTGCCTCCGTCTTCCTGGGAGTGTTGACCCATGGGGGAAATGCGTGGGTTTCCGTGGAGCTTGTGCTCTTGGGCCAGCTACCAGGCATAGCCAACGGCTCCGCATCTCCTACAATCTGGGTCTTTTGGAGCTTGTGCAGCTGGGGAATGGAGGGGAGCAGGCCAGGAGTGGCTGCACAGTCCCTTGGAAGCCCTGCAGGGCTCAGCTGCTCCATGCCCCATGTGTCCAGCTGCCGAGCGGCTGAACGCTGTTACGGTTTCAGCAGTTTCAGCGGCGCCCTGAGGAACCTCTTTTTATGGTTTATGTACAGTACTTCCTGGTGATGGCTAATAGGGGCCATCTCCCTCTCCTTCTTCCTCTCCCTCTCCCCTTTCCTTACATGCTTTGCATTTGCTGGTTCTTGCCATTTGGAACTCCTCTTCTGGTGTCTGGCTTTTCCAAGTGTGCTGAATACGAATTGTTTAATGTAGTGGAGCACACTGCAGGCAACCAAAGTAAATTTGATGATGATGAAGCCAGTGTAACACTGCCAGCTTTACCTTGTCTCCATATCAATGTCCCTGAGCATTGGAAATGTGCACCTGCAACAGGTTATAAAAATCCTGAACAGCATTTTGACTTCATATGTGGACACCTGATGGAGAATTCATTTGGCAGAAAAACAAAGCAATCACATATCTAAAGTAATGAGAAATTCTGTGTTTCTGGCTCAGTGATTTGCTACCTTTTCATTTTTGACACAGCTTTTCTGTTTTTTCCAATTGACTGAAGTTAGTTCCACTACCTGTTGATATTCACAGCAGACTGACTCTAAAATACCTGAGGTCTGCTTTGTTCTATATATAAGCACATTAAAGCTTTTTACAACCTTTATGCAAAATAGCATCCATGAAACATTTGATGGAATGAGAAGACAAAAAGGTTAGTAGTGGCTTTTATATACAAGAGAATAGCCAGGTTAACCACATTTTCTGTGTCAACTTATGCACAACTCTTCTTTTATTTCCAAAAGCATTAGGTGAAATAAAAGCCTCAAAGATTCTATGATGCACTGAACTTATCACCTGGTGCTACTGCAGGAGTGACTTAGGCAGAGATTTGTTTGTGTAACCTACGGAGATGCGGCTGTCTTGCTCCACTGCAACTTCTCTTTCTTTTGGCGTTAGTAATTGCACTGCCATCACTTGCTGCAACAACCCTGGAGAGACTTAACAATCAGCTAGCACCATCCCAATCATAACTTCGTAATCAGCTTATGGGGAACATAAAATATCTAGTGTGAGGTGAAGAATGGTGATATTTCACACTTTAGGACTGGCAGTATGCTATTCTGCTTCATGTTGCAAATATGCTGAAAGTATAAATCATAAAATACTTTTCAATGGGCAAACGGGAAAAAGGAATTCTTGACTCTGCATTCCCAAAATGAGTAACACAGTATCCAGTAGGTCCTCCAAATCAGACTCACCAAATCACAGGGAAGTCCTGGAAATCATCTGGTCCAACCTTCTGCTGAAAGCAAGGCTGTAGATTAAGTTACCAGGGCCATGCCAAATCAAGTCTTGAATGTTTCCAGCCAGGGAATTTTTCCCCCACTTCTCTGAGCAACCAATTCCAGAGTTTAATTATTCTCACCACAAATAATTTTGATTATATCCAGGCAAAATTTCTTCCAAAACCTGTGCCTGTTGCCTCTACTCCTGTTGCCATGCATCCTTGAGGAGAGAGTACCCCGATCTTCTCTGCAGCTCCCGTCCAGGTGCTGGCAGACTCTGGCTAGCTCACCACTCTGTGCACCACTGCAGTAGCATTTTCTGGTTAACAAAGGATTAATCATGAGCAGCATGCTGGGTAGTGTATATGGAATGATCCTGATTTTCCATGCTATAGCAGCATGCAGGGGAAGAGTAGCTGGATGTCTCAGTTCCAGGATGCCCTAAAGAGCCTTTTTCATTCACTGCTTAATCAGGGAACAGCTGACACCAAACCCAACGTCCAGTTTCGTACCAGAATTTTATCAAAATTCAACTATTCTAGATCTGCTTTTCTGAGAAAATTCTACTTGAAATGAGAATAGCAATATACCTCTCTCTCAAAGAGCTCTACTGTACTTTTGGTCTATGGTGGCAGTTAGAAAGACATGCTTACTGGGATTTCCTGCAGGAAAGGAGGATTTGTACCAGCACAGTTTAAGAGATGGGAGCTCTTACATTTGCAGGACTTCTTTAACTGACACAAAACAGTCCGCATTTGTACCAGCAGGCTTATGGTGTCTGGCTGTGACCAGGGCTACTCTGCTGGAGACAAAGCAGCGGGTGTCGCGTATGGGGGGGTTGCGGTTTCAAAGCACTGTCCGCTCTTCTACCAAATTCTGCCTTTTATCCTTTTCTCTCTCTTTTTTTCCCCCTTTTTTCTGTGCCAGCTGCAGGCCACAAATGTGATTTATCAGCTGCTATGCTATCTAAATAAGGTGTAAAAAGTCTTCCCTCTGTCACAGTGAGAGTTGTGCTGCTCTGCTGTCCTGGCCTCTCCAGGCTCCCAGGTTTGCTCTGGATTGCTGCATGGCTCCAATGTGAGCCAGCAGGTTTTCAGTGGCCTACCTATTTTGCATAAGTACAAATGACCTGGAAAGGAGAAAAGCAATTAGGACCAAGGTCTCTGATGTAAAAATCGCTAGCATGTAACCACCAAAGTCACAGTACATAGAAGTATAAGGCCACCACATTACACGGCTTCAACTAGCAAGACAGAAATGCCAAAGGAGAATTTTCTCATTAGGTTTTGGCAGAAATCAGAAAGCTGCAATTATTTCAGGAGGGGTTTAGTACTTGCATGCCAAGCTCTAAGTGCAAGGGCTGATATGGGTATTGTCTGGGAGCAGATTTCCAGTCAGCAGCAGCTTGGAGATGGAAATCTGAGATGGATCTCATTCATTCTCTCTTTTTTCCTAATATTCAAGTCTTAATCATTCTGAGTTGAGAGACCCTCATTTTCCTTCCTTGTCTTGAATGTTTTTGGGTTTTTCCCTTTCCTCTGTTTTTCAAATTGTGATTAATTTAAATAATTTATTTTTAAGGTGATAGGCTTCAGAATTTTTCTATTACGATCAGAAAGATAATTGTCCAAAAATTATTTGAAAGGAAACTTTTCCTTTACATAGGTGTCTTTCCCAAGCATGCTTTTCCTGATTTTGAGACAGACATGTTCTGGATGAACTTCTGTTGCTAAAACAAATGTTTTATTATTATTATTATTATAATAATTCTTACAGCACAAGAATGGCTGTAATTGCACAATGATGGTTAAAAAAGGTGTACTTAGGCCTGTCTCACAACGTTCGGGCACCCTAAGAGCCTGGAGGCTCGTTTCGACCGACACGCTGCTGCCGGCTCCTGCCCCGTGCCAGGCCCTGGGAGAGTGGAGTCAGGCTCCACCGGGAGCTGCCAGCACTGGGCATCCTGTGCCAGGGCAGGAGAAGGTATCCTGCCCCTGCAAGCCCGGGCTTTGCTGGCATGCTCCATGCCCAGATAAGGGCAAGGTCCACCCTTATCTTAGGTCGGGCGCTGCAGAAGTAGTCTCAGAGACCAGAGAGAGAGAGCACATTTTTTAAATCTGAGTCCAGCTGCTTCATATTTTTTAGTTTTTTTTTTTCAAGTGGGAAGAAAATAAAATTTATACTTCTGTAATTATACAAGACAGTTCATTTGTGTGTTGTTCAGTTTGTATTTCACATTTGTATGAAATTTTGTATTTCAGCAGGCAGGTACTGTCAGTAAATCTACTGTAGCACTATTGCTCAGAAGTACACTGATCCATTCATCTCCATGTTGTCTTACATTATTGCTGAATTAAAAAAAATCTGAGCATTGATGTAAGTCTAGAAAATAATTATGTATGTATCAAATATTTATTGTTTGCCCATAAAAAAGGGAAAGCTATAATGATAAGATAGATAAGCTTTTCAATGTAACAAAAAATTATATATAAAATTTTATAGCACTAATCAAGAACAGGAAAGTATTGAGTTCCACAACACCTTTAAATTTTAAACAGACCCACATTGCAAAATCCCTTGAGCAAATCTTAAATAATGCATTATAAAGATATAAATTTAATTCTTGCTTCTCCCCTAAAAAGGAAGGCTGTATGTTGTGAAGACCAACCTGTGTTGCAAACAGCCTCCAACAAGGATGCTTGCAAAATCAAACCAACCAAACAAAAACCCATTTATGATTCAGCTATAGACTTGTGTTTATTGTACTTATAAAATATACATAGCCTTTTATTGAATTGCCTGCTGTCGAAATCTGCAAGAATTTTATTGCTTTTTACTGTCCTGGAGAGGAATAAAGCGGCAGCCTCTGTGTAATTTCATAAGAAGCAAGGACAGTAAATCTAATTCTGCTGGATATGGGATCAATGATAAAAAAATCATGCAGTGACCAAAAATTAGAAGTTTTAGAATACACAGTATCAGTATGTCTTCTCTTCATTTATATTTTTGAAGCATTTTGGGGGATATTTATGTCTGAATGCATTTCACATTCCCCCGCACCATATGAGCTATTTTAAGCTTTGTATTTATACATTTTCCACCATAAATATATTAGCTGTTTCCAGTACTGAATCAGGCTTTGAGCCCTTCTGCAGCAGCATCTAGGCTCTTTCTCTTTGAGGTGGGATGAGGCTGGCTTTGCAGCACAGCAGGGCAAGTGGGACCTGGCCACTTCTCTGCCCAGTGTTTCCTTTCCTCTGAACCCAATGTGGGATCCAAGCCCGATCCCCAGCGAAGCCTGGAACCCAAAAATCCAATTTTTTGGGTATTTTAAGGTAAAATTTCAAAGCTTAGCAACTTCGCAGCAAAATGCCGTGGATGCTGCTGTCAGCAGAGTCCCAAAGCGCATGAAGCCACGGACCCTTTCTCAGATTCCCCCTGCTCCTGGGAAAGCTGGAGCAATGCCTGCGGCAAGCTGTTCCTCCCATCCCACCTTCAGTGCAGTAAAGCTCTGGGAAAAGTCCTGGATCTCCCAGCATCAAATTTGGCAGCATTCAGCCACGGAGCCAGAGCCACCCTGGGAACCAAGGTGAGTGGTCCGCCCTGTCCCCGTCACCACCGCAGCCCCTCGCCGCCCTTGGCCAGCCCCGGGGGCGATGCCGGTTAGCACCTGGCTCTGACGGAAGTGGCAGCCTGCGAGGTTCAGGATCAAACCCTTAAATAAGCCGCATTTTGGGACAGGGAGTAAAGAAGCAGCAATAACCCCAAGAAAAGTTTTGAATGTCCAGGGAAAGAGGACAAAAAAGGAGGAAATTTGAAGGTGGCCAAAACCCTTAAAAGAAATAGAAGGTGGAGAAGGCAGCATGCAGCAAGAGGGCAGAGGAATAAAAGATATACTTAGCACAGGGCACGTGAGTCAGAGGCTTCCGGCTGCTGCCTCGCGGGAAGCCCTGCAGTAGTCCTTCCGCAGGCACAGAGCAGAGTGCAACGGTGCAGCAGCAGGGTTGTCTCGTAGAATTAACTGAAAAGCCCTTTGGTGATAACAAGACCCAGCTGTGACACACTAACTTGTTGCTATTTTGAGTGTTGAAAATCTCAATTCATCTTTTTATCCATATAAGGTTTTGTAGAGGCCACTGAAGCTTAAACTTTGTAGGGGGAAAAGATCAATGTGTTCATGTGGCAGAAAGCTGCTACTCAGTATGATAAGCTGAAGACTTGCAAATACAAATGTCTGCAATCGGAAATGTGAAAAAAAAAAACAATCAAATTTAACCGGGGAGACAGAATGTAAAGATACCCCCCCCCCAAGCCAGCATTTATCAAATAAAAATAAAAGTTCAGTCTAATCCCTTGGGTGACATGGAATAGAAACAAGGAATGATGTTAAGCAAATTGTGAATGTGTTTTCTTATTACTTTATAGCTCACAGAATTATATTCTTCTTTATTACTAAAATAAAAAATATTTGCAGTGTATTAATTTGCTAATCTTTCCCATGAGCTTGTTTTGGCCCTTTATCACCTATTGCTCCATGAAAGTCCCCTCTGTGAGGCTCAGTCTGCACGCGTCGTGTGTGATGCACCGTTATCTCCCTGTCTGCAGCCATGCTGCTACTTCTTTGAATAAACAGACACAAAGATTTCACGGTTATTCAAAGAAAAATGTTTATAAGCTGCTGTGTGTGTTTCCAATCATTCATGATATTGTCATTGACAAAGTCATGGTCTGCTGGTATGAGCAAACCCTCGACACTCTCACCAGCACTGACGGGATGGTTTTAGCAGCAGGGAGAAGGGAGGGAGCGGTGCTGGCATGCCAGTGCTGCTGCAGGTATCTGCTCAGGCCTCACGTGCAGGGTTGCACAGCTTGTGTTTTTAGTGCAGTTGCTAGAATGAAGGTGATGGACATCAGTGTGATCCTGCAGTGAAGAGGTGCGTGGGTCCTGGAAGGGGCCACTACTCAGAGGCAGACAAGGGTGCTGGGTTTGGTGTTCATCCCTCTGGGAGACATTCAGGTCTCTGGGGAGAAATCTGCTGTTCTGAGATGGGATCAAGGGGACCTACAGTCTGACGGGCAGCTGGAGCCAGGGATGGCGGAGGCGGGCTCCTGCAGTGACAGTCGTGAACCTGCTGAAACAGAGCAGATGGGTGAGTGCCAAGGGGGCGGTGCATGCACTTGCAGGATGGAGCAGCAGGGCTCATGTGCTTTTGGGCTATAGAAAATTATAAAAGTAATGTACATGTTCTGATATTTGCTAGAGTTTGCTTACGTTTTTCTTGGAAGTATGTGCCATTTATTACAGTCATGTAAAATACTATTACAGTCATGTAAAATAATTATTTTGTGAAAAAAGAAACAAAACCAACCAATTTCGTCAACAAAGCTAAAAATGCTTTCATGTAAACATGGTGAATTTTATCCTGGGGAGATACTTGTGGAAATTTCCTAGGGGAAACAGTTGTTTTTCATTTGAGTATACAGAATAATTTCTCCCTAGAGTGAATTTGAATTTCCTCAAAAAATCCTGTAGAAAGAACTTAGCATCTGTATGGGGAAAATCCATTTAAAAAAAATCTATAGAGCAGAAAAACCTTTTAGCTCAGCTTTAATCCAGTGTTAAGGAGGAAGCACGCATCTTTGCTGCTCGCACAGTGCTGCTGGCAAATGCACTGCCACCGGTGCTGCTGTGCGTACGGCGGGGTGTTCCCAGCCTGGCTGCAGAGCAGGGTGGTGGCGCCTGGGCTCTGGGCCCGCGGCTGGGCACTTGCAAGTGGCCTCCTGAGCTGTTGTTGGTGCCACGATTTTGTGAGGGGAAAAGAAAATTCTTTGTTAATCTCAAAAAATGTACCTTATTTGCAGACACTTATTCTTTACACAAAAATGTTCACTTTCTGCCTGATTTTCTTTTCTTTTTTGTATTTTTGAGGTGCACAGACACTTAGGAGAGGATGCATGTCTAGGGGCACCATGGCCTAGAAGAGTGTTCGGGAATGGCTCAGCATCACAGACTGTCTCCTGGCATCAGTGAGACAGACGCTTAAGCCGAAGGCTTGCAACTAAATATAACTTTAGAGATCAGCTGATAACAGCTCCTGCAAGAGTCAGCTGACTTCCAGTGCTGGCTCTTCAGAGCTTTTATATACTGGATACCTGCAAAAATTCAGTTCATTCTTTCTTGTGACATAAATCTTATTTTTAAATGCTTTACTGCCTAAATGTCAAGGCGGAGCGTGGGGCGGCAGTGGCAGGTTAATGAGGATGCCGTCTCTGCCCGGGGTAGTGCGGGCGCGCACCCGGCGTGGGATCCCGCGTGGGGCCGTGGGCGCTACTCCCTGCCCTGGCTCTGCTGATTAACACTGTAGAGCACGCTCCCACTAGGAACCAGTGACCATCGTTAAAGGTCTGTCCTACTGCTGGTTTTCCAGTAATGAGTTTATAACAAAACTGCCACCAAATAGTTTAGTGTCATGTGTTTTCTCTTTTATTGATTTCAATAAAAAGGCTAATTTGGAGATGTGCTGGGCTGTCATTTCTGGGTGGAGAGTAGTTAATATCACTAACGGCATCACTGCCGCACAGAGGAGTCATTAAAGCTGCCGCACTCCCGGAGAGCAGATGCAGCTCAGCAGACAGATGAGAGCGTCTCCAGCGCGCCCCAATGGCTGGCGAAGCGCGGTGGCGCCGGGAGCGTGCTGGCAGCCGAGGCGCTGCCCAGCCCGCGAGGCGCAGCCCCATCGGCCCAACGCCCCCTTGCACTGGGCTCAGGGAAAGCCATGTGGTTCCCGGACCTTGTTTGTATGCACACATGTATTGCTGCGTTTCGCACATAAGCATTGCTGCGTTATACACATACAGATTGCCATGTTATGCACCCACAGATTGCCATCACATATGCATTGCTGTGTTACGGACATAAGCATTACTGTGCTATGTGCATATGTGTTGCTGCTTTATGCACATGCGTATTGCCGTGTGGTGGTCATGGGGGGAAAGCAGTCCCTGTGGCTGTCGGGGCGCATCGAGGGATGAAGTGAGGCTGAGGGCTGCTGCAGGGCGGCACAGGTCACTGTAGCACAGGCATTGCCCCTTCTGCAGTGCTTTCAGCTGATTTGCAGCCAAAGGACAGCTGCGTTGCCAGGGCTGGGCAACCTACCCGGCTCTGCCGAGGGTGTCCACCACCTGGCACTGGCTGCCTGGGAACTGCCAGGGCCCCTGCAGCGCGCCAGGCGGCCCCTCTGTCCCGGCCTGCTGCCAGCCTCCGTGGGGATTACTGCTCCCTGGGCTCACATTTCCTTCGGGTCAGATCTCAGTCTCTTCCCTATGACTTTTAGGATTATAAATTCTTTTCCCTCTCACAGTGCTTAAGCAAAGGCTCTCAAGCAGAGGTGGATGCTGGACTTGCTTTAGCGGTTCAGGAACGCAGAACTCACCCAAAGTGAAAAAGACAAGTAGCGTCGGACGTGGTGCCACATGGTCCGAGCCGTCTGGGATTGCCTCCTTATTGTCTTAAAGAATTCTGGCTTTGGAAACATTAGTCTAAGCAGTTCTGAGTAATGTTTCAGGGAACCATTATATTGGCTTTAGCTACTCTAAGTCCAGCATTAGTAACAAAACTCCAGTTAAATACCTGCTGAAAACAAAGGCATTCTTGGAAGACTGGATCTGTTTTAAAATAACATATGCTTTGGCTTGTGAAAGGCTCCCCTATTTCAAAAGGAAAGGATTAAACAGAAATCTAATTTAAACAGTTTCTTAAAAAAAAAAAAAAAAAAAAAAACAACAACACCACAAACTGAACAGAATTTGACAATGAGGAGCCCCATTCCTCTGTGATTGCGTGCGAGGGCTGAGCGGCACCCGGTGTGGTGTGGGAACCCATGCACTGCTGCACTGCCGAGTGTCATGGCTCCGGGCTTGTGCTGCCCACAATAGCTGCTCCGGAAAGGGTGCGTGCATGATTCATGCGTGCAAACCTGGGAGTGCACTGGCAGGTGTGCAAGGAGGGGGCCAGCGCTGACACCTGCACCCCCTCCGCAGCCTTCCATTCCTGCACTGCTGAGCACAGGCACGCAGGTGTAGCCCGGCTTGTGCCGGCTCAGGTTCTCATCTCTGCTTATAAATGAAATTGGTCAAAGCACTGTGGTGGTTTAAGATAGAAAAACGCAACAAAAGCTGCCCAGCTGAAAGATTTTTGGCACAATACGAAGAAGAAAATAGATGCTGGCTCCTCTTTCAAATGAGTGCTGCGCTCTGCAGAGCAAAGATCAAGCCAAAGTTCACGTTATCAGCTCCTGTACCTCACCTGGGGCTCCGTTATTGATAGGTCTGTCATCCCCCCTAATATTGGCAGGGTAATAGCAGCCGATGATTAGGCCACTCTCGAGCTATTAACTGCATTTCTTATCCCCTCTGTAAGAGCTTCTCAGGCGGCTGGGAGACAAAGGCCGCCTTCAGCAGCAGGAGCCGGCGGCGCGGGGCCCGAGTCAAAGGTTATCCCGCCGGAGCGGGCGCTGACCGCCGCACCCGCCGGCAGGGGCTTGCAGCGGAATTACGGAAAATTGCTGGTTTTGTCAACATTTTCTCGGGAGGTTTAGGGAAAAGAAACAACGGACTAGTTTCAGGGAGCGAGAGGGACTCAGTGAGCGTAGAAGTGACTGACAAACACGCTATTATTCATCTATGTAAAAAAGTGATATTTTATATCATTTCCATGAGTGATCGCTAAGTGACTGGCTAGTGATGTTGACATGCAAGATAATCTCAGTAATATTTCCCGCTCCTGTTGGAGGGCAGACTCACATGTCTGCCAACGCTGACAGCAGATATACCAAGGTGCTGCTGGCAAGCCAGATCCTGGTGGGACCCCAGAGCCTGAGCAGGGAGCTATACCCCACACCCCAGCACGGGGAGCACTGCCAACAGCTCCCTTAGCCAATCCGTCCCACTTGCGTACAACTGCACAAGGTGACCACCATGATTTCTGCCACACTGCAGCTGGAAAATAGCTCTTGTTTTAGTTTAACAGAAGTGTAACAAATCTTCTGCAAAGAAGGGCTTTAGACTTGGAATGACCAACAACCAAGTGGTGGGATGGGATTGGCAAGTAAAGGGTCTGGGGTGATCTGAGCAGGAGGGACCTCTTCATCAGCACAACAGATGTGATGTGGAATCACCCCAAGCATATGCAGGTAAACAAGGAAGTGCTTCTGGGACCACGTTATAGGGAAAGATCTCATACCCTTCCTGGAAAGTCAGCACATGGAGGAGCCTCTCTGAAGTGCCTGTGCACTGGCACACGCAGCCTGGAGAGCAAACAGGAGGAACTGTGTGCAGCTGCGTGGCTCTGCCCTTAGTGGGATCCCGGAGACACCGTGGGCTAGCTGGCACGCCTGGAGTGCTGCAACGGACAGTCCCAGAAGGCGAGGAGAGGGAGCTGCCTTTCATGTGAGAGTGTGGAGCTCTGCCAAGGGAAGGGAGAAGAGCCAGCTGAGGGCTCCTGGGTCGGGATTAGCTGGCAAACCAACAGGGGTGACACTGCAGTGAGCTTCTGCTATAGGCGGCCTCCTCAGGTAGAAGTAGTAAAGGCAGCCTTCTTCAGACAGCTGGGAGAAGCTTCTCCTTCACAGGCCCTGGTCCTCATGGGGGACTTTAACCTTTCCGACATTGTCTGGAGGGACAACACAGCAGGGCACAATCAAGAAGTTTCTGGAGCGCATTGAGGACAACTTTGTAATACAGGTGATCAAGCAGCCAGCAAGGAGAGGCGTCCTACTGGACCTTGTACTTACTAAAAAGGAAGGGGTGGTCAGGGATGTGGAAGTTGGGGGTAGCCTTGGCTGCAGCGACCATGACTCACCCTTGTGTTGCTACATGTCTATGGACAAATAGAAGTTTATGTCACATTCTAGAGATTTTTACTCCAAAGACAGCAAACCATGCCTACTCTCTCTCGCCTTGCTGCAGCTTGCTGGCTTTGCTTTGTGCACAAACTATGTATTTCTCCTGGTTAGAAACCATTAGGAGCTCAAAGAAGAGTTTAACCTACTATTAATTTCAGAAATAGTTTCTATAGATAACGCTTCTCTCATGTTGCCAGTTTTACCAGGTAGATGAGTAGGATAATTAAATAAAGTACTGGGACAAATTGTTGAAATGTCTTTGTTTCCATTGGTTAGTTATTGTCTACACATTACAGGACTCCTTATTATTCAAACCATGTCTGTATTAATATATAGCATATGCAGAGAAAGTTTAAGGTCCAATTTATAGCCAGCCTGATAGCGACTTTATCCTTTGGGGAATGAGTTGGGACTTGGTTTGTGTGTGAAAAATCCAGGTGGGAAAGGGCAATGTCAAGCTACACCTGGAGCAGTCCATTTCTTTAACTCATTTCCATAGCACCTGGCTTGGTAAATGGAGCTGTGCTGAGAGATCAAACTGTGTTCAAAAATGACACAGGAATTTCTGTTGCACTTTGTGGGGTGTGTGTGCATGTGTTTACAAAGCTGCTGTCAGAGAACTACTGCTTTCCATTTGTTCCTTTAAATGGGCGGTTCAAAAATGACTGAAATAATGGGAGGGAAATAAGTGGAAGAAGATGTTTTAGTGCAGTGTTTAGGACTGAGCTCTGAGAAGCAGCACATTGACCCTCTCCAGCTGCTTCGTCTGGAGGTTGTGATGCAACTCCCAGAAGGTGAAATGCATTTCAGAGATGCCAAGCACCTCAGGACTCAACACAACTAAACATAAAGGCCGGAGTTTTCTGGTTGGTCAGAGTTGTGCAACATGAATGCTACTGAAAGCTTGATTTGCTGGATCTGCCTCTGCTTCCTAAATCTATTTGCAAGTGTGACTGATGCGACATACATGTGTGTCGTAAGTGTGACATAAGCAGCATATGGAGTTTGTTTTAAATATCCAGCTACTATTTTTGCGCTGTGACTTGCTAGAGCTGAAGAGCTAAGTCTCTTTTGGGGTCTGGGAAGTAGGAAGTCGGTGCTGGTCACAGCATATATGAATGTGTCTGAGTGTTGTATGAGGGCACATTAATACCTGAACAGTATTAACTTAGAGCAATCGCAGAAGATGAGCTGTAGGACTGCAGCTGTTCCCATGGGCAGCAGCACATGTGGAAATGACATGACAAGTGTTGGAGCCGGGAGCAAGGTGCTGGGACCACACAAGGGCAGTAGCAAGTCCTTGGTGTCTGAGATGGAGAGCTAGAAAGAGCTACAAAGCTACCTGCCTGGACCTGCATGCAATTTTTGATTATGCCTCTTCATTGGAGGACTTGAAATGCTGTGCTTAGGTTAACTAACAAAAGTTGTCTTATTTAGAAAATTCTACCTTATGTCACAGTGAATTCCTGCTGGTGCTTTGTTCCTAAATTGCAAGTTGTGGTTAATTCTAGGAAGAGATAATTTTTCCTTATTCTGATAGAACTGGTTCTTTGGTTCTTTTTCTTACGTACCTCTGAAGTTGCTTGTTTCAGCCAGGAGAAGAAACAGAACGTGTAACAGGAGTAAAAAAATGTGGTGACCTGACCAGGACAGCAGATTCTGGGAAGTATTTATTGCTGTTTCCAAATGTTTACGCAGCCTTTCAGAGTCTGGTACCTGGCAAGGTATTGGAGAGATGCAGATTTTTTAGTATTACAAACTGTACCTACACCTTTGGGGTCTGTGGTGCTTCCGTGTTGGTTTTACCCTGTAGTGTGCAAGGAAGAAAGGGGAAATCATGTCTGTGTCGGTGTTTCCACTTGGGGCCACTGCTTCAGTTTTGATGTGATACTCTAGTGGATACTGTGATGCTCTAGTGGAGCTCAAATCATTCACTCACACATTTGTATTGAGCATATTGCTTTAAAAACATATAGCTTTCAAATCTCTTCAAAAATGGGGAATTTGTTAGACGAATACTGTATATTTAAGCACTGCATTCAAAGGGAACTGCTATTATGGCTCATTTATAGCCGTGGTGATGTGTATATGACAAGATGTCAAGAGTATGCTCAGAAATGTGATACGCTGTACACGAGATCTGCCAGTTCGTTGTGTTCAGTGGCTCCGCAGCTCACCCCGCCACCTCTGTGGGAACATTCCTGGCTCTTTCGGAGCACCAGATGTCAGCTCATTAGTTAACCGTTTTGCTTCTCCACGTATTAGGACAGTTCTCAATTACACAAAATGCTCTTCAGAGAGAGAGCAAGAGAAAGTTTTCATAACCTATGCTCATTTAATCTTCTAATTTTGTCAGGACCAGCATTCAGCTCTGGACCCATGGATGTCACAGCCCCTGCTGTGGGGCTGCATACATACTGCCAGCAACTTTTGGTTATACAATTATAAAATCTGATGTTTTACTGGCTACTTCATGTGCAATCAGTAACTTTTGAGCACTTCTGATTGCCTGCTGTCATAAAGTTCAAATCATACAAAGCTTGTATGACAGGATCAGTAAAGCAAACCTCAATTTTTCTCCCGCAGGTAACCTGTATGTTAATACCGTCTGCATTTGCTTGTTGCCTGACGCATTTTGGGTGCCAGGGAAACGAATAATTAAAAATAATAGCTCTAATGGCAATATAGTATGTTGTAGTCTGATAGTCTTTATTCATCTCTGTAGAGGACATTTCCGTTACTAAAATATATTTCACACTAAAGCCTACAGTTTAGGAGGCTGAAGACAAGGTGTAAAAGCCCAGATATGTGAGAAGTCTTTCTTTGCAGAACTGTTTCCATCACATCAAGGAACTTAGGTGCGCTTTTACAAAAGTGCTTTTTTTATTGTTTTGCATGACAACTAAAGTTTGGACAACACAAGAATAAATGAATAAAACTGACTTCCAAAGCCGACCTCTTTTAGGTGTGGTCAGTTCATACGATTGTTTTTAACCACTCAGGTAATTATGTTGGATTAAAAATACCCAGATAGGACTGAAAAACTAAAAAGGGAAGGATCCAATATTCCTGCCAGGATGGCCAGATGAAGAGGGCTATCACAGCCTCTGTATGAGACATGAGTGTTTTACAGTGCTGCACTTTCAGCTCTTCCCCATGTGCTCCTGCACTGTCAGCTTCAGCAGCTAACGGAGGATGTGGTAACAAATCCTCGTAATCTTCAAACATGAAAACTATGTGTAATGCATCCACAGCTGCCTTGCGTTTCCCACAACAGTTGAGAGATGGGAAGTAGTTAGACTATTACTCATCTTATAGTGGCCACTGATTTATTCGTGCAGTGGATTTTGCTTCCAGGGCTTCTCTGAGTGTATCTCGTCCTCTACCTGCTTCCCCTGGGCATAACGAGAGACCTACTGACAGATACTTCCCAGCCTGTGTCCTGTCTCTTGTCCCTCTCACATTTTCTGTCCTGAGAAAAGCAGCAGCAGTATCTGCAGCAAGAACAGACGTGAGCTCTAGCACTAGAAGAGCCATCAAGGAATTTTGCTCTATTTTCTGCTGTGGGTTTTGTGGTCATTACAGACTCATGCAAATGTTAGAGTTTTTACCAGCAGTCAAAATAAATCAGCTTGTTTGCATCAGCCCTTGCCATCTGCCCCAGGAAGATCCAGACATCTTAGGTTAGAATTGGCAGCAGAGGTGGGTAAATTAAGCCTTAATGGTCTGTGGGCAAGTTAGTGTTAATATCCTAGAGCTATCACAGTCTTGCAAAGAAATGTCAGCCAATCTTGTTAGCAGTGTGAAGCAGAGACCTATTCATCTCTGTTTCTCTTCCCAAGCACGGCAGTTCTTAAGAGTGCTGCTCCTTAGCTAGCCCCGCTGCTAGGGCATGCCCTGCTCCATGCTGGAGCAAAGCGAGCGGAAGTTACAGTTGGGTTTTGGGGCAGCCTTTGAGGGTTACCTGGACTAGAAGAGCCCAATTCAATTGCAGTCTTAATTTAGTGCTATTTAATGATAATGAGTTTGTTTTACACACTGTGTAACTGCAGCAGGTGCAGAGGTACATTTTGACGATGCCGTTGTGGACTCCAATGACATGGCCCACAAGTGTGACTGTGCCCTTGATGCTCCCACTGCTGCACAGAAGGACCACCATGTCTACGAACAGAGAGCTGAGCTAGAAAAATGCCCCAAAGAAAACTGACTTAATTTTAGCCTGAATTTACACAGTTTCAGCTCTTTTTTAGAACTATACCTACTCAGCAGTGGTCTCCTATTAGCAAGTACATATTAACATTATCCATTAGACATTTTAAATCTACTTTACATGTTATATATTTGTTTGCTTTGGAATTATTTGGTTTCTAAATTATTTTTTTTGTAATAATGAATCAAGTGTTCTAATGAAGCCTCCTGCAGTAGCATTTTCAGTTGTATCAGTTTAGCAGCAATCTATTTGGAAAACAAAATGGATTTAGTTTCACAGAAATATTCTTCATAAATTTAACTTCACTGGCACCGGTTTTAAGTCTCTTCTTTAACCATTATCAGAGTAATGGTGAGACTGAATTCAGGTTTTACTGGCTTATAATCATTTGGACTGCCTGATATACTCTTTGTAAATAAAGATGAATTTTCTTCCAGACTACCAGATGTTCAAAGGCCTCTTGAAAGAATTAGCATTGATGGGTCGGGTTACTCCTTACTTATTTCTTTTTGAACACTTGTTTGCAAATTATTTGGATTTGCTGATTTAAAAAGATCTGATTTTAATGACTGCGCTTTAGCAACCTTCAGAGCTATTCTGATGGAATGTTTCAGTACCTTCCTTTAATACAACTATTTTATTTAGCATTTTTCTCACATTTGGGATAAAAATATGTGTTGAACCCTGCCTTTTCTGAATTACTATTCACAGCTTATAGTTTCCATTAGAATCAGCAGAATTTTAGACCTTTGTGATCCTGCCATGTACAATTCCTCCCATACACATCACTGTCCAAATTAGACTGGTATGTGACGAATTCTGAGCAACAGGGAAATATGAAACAATATGTTTTCAACATATTCAGAATTTGGTGTTCTATCAGAAATAAATATTCTGTAACAGGCTTTGTATAAATTAGCCCTTCTCTCCCTTAACTGATAATCTCTGTTTGGAACATCTCTACCTTGAACGAATCAGTGTTCTATTTCTGGCTTAGGGGCTTAGCTAGTGCTATCTGTAGGATAGAAAATTATATGTAGAAATGATTTATACATGAGTGATGTTCACTGGCACCCCCTATTGTGTATGATTTTATCAAGAGAACACATTTTTTTAATGCAACTTCAGGCTCTCATGGTATTCTCAGTAACCACAAAGCCATGCACCCAGCAAAGTCATGCAGCCTCTCCTGAAGACTGGATTTCTCATCTTTCACTTCTCAGAAATGGCAGTTCAAATTTACCTGCTACACAACACACTGTAGAAAATCAAATAGTTGGGGTTTTCTCTGCAAATATTTCTTTTTCAAAATAGAACCTTTAATGTGTTCTAAAAAGCCTTTCTAACTTGAGTTTGCTCTCACTGTTATTAATTTTTTTATTACAGATCTTGTTATTTTCAGGGTTCCTGAGGGAACCATTAACAGTAGACTTTTATGGAAAAGAAGCATGGTTAAACTGGTGAAAATAACTGTGCACAAGTCATAAGTAAGTAATATAAGCTGCAGCAAGGATACTGTGTGTTGTTTTAATTTCCAAAATAGCAACAGTTCAGACATTTAATTGCATTTTTATGACTTTTTTTCTTAGCTGCCTAGTGTAAAATATGTTGCCAGTAATATATAACTGCTAACAACTTTTAAGTTTCTTAAGCTGGCATTAGATTTCTTATCCTATTGGAGAGGAAGGTTATTTAATGTACTCTTCAACCTTAGGAGGGAAAAAATGTTATTCTTGGTGGATATATATCTCTGTTCTTCTGTTCTTATAATGTCAGCATTACCTGAAATCTTTTCTGTAGTAAGAAAGATACGAGACAGATATTGATTTATTTATGCCTTTCCACAATGTTAAGTGTGTAAATGGAGCTTTTCCACCAAAGGGATTTTATGAGGAACCAACTCAACTCAATTTTGTAATAAGTGACTGGTAACGCCATGGACATGCCAAGCCTCCAGTCCCTGCCACCCCCTCACTTGTGCAATAACAACTCATTGCAGCGTTGACGTGCCTAATGCCCTGTGCAGCTCTGGCAACGCAGTTCCCAGCACAATGTCCCCACAGCCTACGTCCTCACGCTACAGGCAGCCATGGCCACCTACATGTATTCCAAAGCAGCATCCATCCAAATTTCTGATCCTCCTGAAATAAGCAATCAGGAGACTTCAGAGCAAGCCTGATGGGGCATGGCAGGACATGTCTCCTTACCTAGACATGATGGTGAAAGTTTGGCACCTGACAATTGTCTCATTTTTTTCTCCTTCCCTTTTTGCAGGTAGCACTGATAGGAGAAACTCTCATTTGCTTTGGACACTCTGCTATCTCTAGTTCCTCATCACATAAATTCACCGGTAAAGGCCCTTTAACGTCTGAACTTGCTCTGGGATTTATTTCCAACTTTATGTCAACCTTCAGAGACCTCCAAAATCCTGCTTGTTATGGAGGACCAGGAGGATCAGAGCCAAGTGCTTGCCCTGAAGCTTTGGCTCAAGCATCAAGTTATCTATTTGATCTGAAATTAAATAAACTTTTTGAGGGAGAGAGAGCCTGATGGAAAGAAGTGGGAGAAGGCTTCATTATCAGGCTGTTTGTTAGGCAACTGTGTACCAAAACGTAGTGGCAATGAACTTTACCACCACTATCTACAAACAAAGCAGACATGTACAATTCATAGAACATTTAATGGAAGAGAGCAGTCCTCCAACATTGTGCTTGTTTTCTCTTGTGCATGGGCTGCAGCTCTGAGCGTGCTGAAAAGTTTGGTAAATTTGGCAGGCGTGGGACAGTGCTCATCACATCTGGCTCATAATTAATGTAAACAGGATAATGGAAAATCATTTACCCAAGACTGTAGAAGAGCAGACACAAGGTGCCACCACAACAGACTTACATGTAATAGAAAAGATGATAGTAAGAATTCACTTGTTGTTTGAATTAGCCTGAAGTTGATCTATTATTTAAAAATTCCCGCTCAAGCTCTCATCATTTTCAGCTCTGACAGTGCAAACTGCTTTTCCCAACTTCCTCTATTCCCATGCCTCACCCAAAATGAAAAGATCATTTCCATCTGAGCTCTCTGTTCACCTTTGCTCTCCTTTCCCTGTGCCTTCAGATGTGTGCTGCTTGCCTCCTTGTCCTGGTCCATTGAAGCCTATACCACCTTGCAGCTATAACTTGCTTGTGATAATACCACGGTTTGGTAGCTACATTCAGTCAGCCAGTTTTGCCACCATACTTTCCATTTTCAAATAAGCACGTTTTCTCCCATGCTACCCCTACCTCTATCCTACTGTAGCTACTATTCTGTATAGGATATATTGACTTTAATGGTACTTAGCTTGATCTCTAATACTGTAGAAGACCTATGCAAATACTAACACCCATAAAAGCTCATAAGGATGCAAAACTGAGGAACACAGGCTAAGAAGCCATTCTGTTCTGTCTATAGCTGTACTACATCTATCTATGTCCTTGCTTCACCCTGGCCTCCAAGCCAGATGATATAAAGCAGCTCACATATAGGCTGTTCATGGCCAGCATCGTTTGAGGAAGAATGGAGGCATCCCTTCTCCAGAGAAGTTGCTTTTGTCTCCTCTGGATCCTCCATACCCCCAAAATCATAATTTTTGTGGTGGTGATGATGGGGATTAGATTGCAGTTCTGTAATTAATATGAAGACAGTATCACAGCCTAGTGGAGTGCTGTTTGCAAATGCTGCACTGAGGATGAATGCTCTGTGCCCTGGGGCATGGGACAAAGGTGGATGGAGATCTCTGTTCTGGGCAGAGGAGGTAATTTTGGCTCTGTTCTCACCCATAATTTCTGCCTGGAATAGCCCTTGTGTGAATTACTTAGGCAGTTCTCCTTGGATGGCCTTGAGGAGGGGACTGGTAGCTTATTAGAAAGAAGCCTCAGCATGAAGTATCATGCCTGAAGCATGGACTACCTGGATAGCAGGGTCTGAAACAGATAGGGAGCAAGTCAGGCTGGTAGGCTAGACACAGTAAGATCTAAGTCCCATATTCAGAAACAGCTTGACCATTTCGGAGCCCAAATCCTATTGGATTTCAGTAACTTATTTTCTTCTCCTGTTCACTTCTTCAGCCTAAATGTTCTTAAAGAGATACACAAATTCTCTGAATTTATAGTACAGTATTAACATCAGCTACCCATACATCTTGCCACTCTCGCTTCCTCTTTGTCTTCCATCCACCAACTCCTTTCTAAATCACTGACAACATGCTAGAGAGTTGCTGTATTTATTAGGATCCGGTAATGCATTACACATTCCTTCCGTGTGTTGCACTTTTAATTATTCCCTTGCGGATTATTCAAGCAATGTTGATGGTGGGAATATACACTAGGGTTGTTCAAGTTAATGGCCCAATGATTCACTAAACAAGATGTTCTTGGAAAGTAATCGATTGCATTAATTGTTCCACTGAACGGTGTGAACCACAGCTGCCACACGACCCTCCCAGCACCAGCTGAGAGCTTTGCCAGAGCAGCAACACCAAGGCCAGGTGTTGTCAGCTGTCAAGCTGCAAGTATGCTGGTCTTCTCATTTTTCCTTTGTCCAAGGCTGTTCATGTCCACTCTTTGTCTCTGTTTCCAATTCCTGCAGGAGATCTGTGATGTCCTCTGAGACCAGAATAGGTGCTGAGGAGTGGGAAGGGACATTTAGCAGGTGGTGCATAAGCCTGCCTGCTCTTTGACACTGCCAAGTATTAGGTTACTAGACACTCTTATTCAATAGGGTTGAAAAATGGGCAATTTGCAAAACTTTATTATTCTCAAAACAGAGAATGACTTGGTGAAACTTAATATTGCTCAGACAGACTGAAAGCAGCTATAATTTAGCTGGCTCTTACAATTGCAGTGGAGGTGAAGGCTGAACAGCCTGCGATAGTGAGAGGTAAAGGAGCATGGCAGGGACACACATGAGTCTCCTGTGTCACATACCCCATGTGCACATGGAGATGTTTTCCTTGCTTTTGATGTGATGACCTAAGGAAGACAAACAACAGTGCAGTTTCCCAAATGAGCTTGTCAGTGTTGCTGCTCTTCCCTGCATCCATGACACCTGTGCAGCCTGAGGTAAGACTCTGGCCTCCCAGGGTCTGGCTTTAGGGTTAGCGCTAGTAAAGAGAACAGAACATGGACTTCAGCCTCATAGCCGCCTTGATGGACTCCTGCAGGGTCTTCTAGTTTCTGGTGCTAGTTTGCTGTGATCAGAGATTTACAGTCACTCCTTCCTAGTCTGGCAGAGCACAAAGAACTCCCACTTCGGGAGTGAAGACTGGTCCTCTGCTCTGAGCATGCTGGCCTGGGCAAGAAATAGCTGTGTTTACAAGAACCATTCGGGGGCAGGGCCACATGGAACGGCACCCGAGCAGGTAACATCTCAGGTGCACAGGCCACCTGCCTCACACAAGGAGGGTCTTATAGGGAGGCAGACATCACCCCACAGACCCCTGACCATGACCTATGGAGCCCTCTTCTCCCTCCCTAGGAGCTGGCACTTCAGCATCAGAGGTGGCTTGTCGCCTGAAATAAATGCAGAGGCAATGCAGCCAGCACCGTGTTTTATATGCAGGAGGAAAATGTGTGCCAGCAAAGTAAGTATTTATTAAAGCAAGAGCAATGGAAGCTATGACTGCCAAGCCCCACCTGAGTTAAGCAGACCTGCCTATTACACCACGAGTATGGCAGCGCAATTATCAGCCTTACAGTGACTGGCATTACCAGACATAGCATGTCTATCGGGTAACCTAATTATGAGCATTTTTAGGGGCAGACCAGAGATGCTTGGCAACCTAAAAGACAAATATAACCCAGGAGGTTATAAATTAAAGTAACAAATTTTGGCAATAAGGAATGCCTACTTGAAAGTGTCACAGTTAGCAGCCTTTGGTAATTGTAGCTTGCTACAGATTCTGAAATGTCCGGCTCAGAGCAGAGCCCGGGGCCAGTCCCCCGGGTGGCAGGCAGAGAGTGGCGTCTCCCCAGCCCCCCAGCCCGGCCGGCCCCGCGGCAGGGGAGCAGGGCGGCTGCCGGAGGGATGGAGGGACGTGTGGGGTGGAGCCTTCCTTCGGAGAAGTTCAACAGCCCTAACTCCAGAGAGCAGCAGAACGGCAACCGCGGCCAGATCTGCCGCGTGGGAAACTCGCAGCCGAGAACCCAACGCAGTGAAGCGTATGCCAGTGGCTCCTCGACAGGGAAGAAAGCTACTTGGGACTTTGAAATCAAACAGTTGCCCTTAGATGACGCAGTCCAAGGCAATCTTAACCAAAGTATATAAAATGCAGCAAAAAAACTTTAGAAAGAGATATCTCAGGCACGCTATCAACGTCAGGGGAGCGCGGAGCCTCCTTTGAGCTTCCTGCCAGCAACTCGGTACTTGCGAGAGTTTTAAAGCCCCAGCTCAGCAGGGGCAGCCCCTCTGTCTGTTGCTTCTTGTTTTACTTGCATCAGAGGCTGCAATTATATCCATACGCAGGTGGCCTTATTTGAGGAGCCGAACACAGCCCCTGATTTATGCTCCCTGCTGGGCAATTCCCACTCTCCAGGATGCAAGGTTTCCGGATGTGCTGCCCCGGGCCCGCTTACGTGGCTCGTTGGCCACATCTCTGCTTCAGGAGCCTGTCCGTAGCTGACACTCCCACGTGGCACGGGAAGAGCGGCGATGCCTGGCGGGGCGCGCACAAGCCCTGCCCAGCGCCTGTGCCCACCGCTCGGCCTCGCTGCTGCCTGTTTGCGCTGAGACACGGTTCAGCGCAGTGCTGGCGGCAGCGCCCTGGCATTAATGTCCGTGAGCGGCGCGGCACATCTTGAAGGGATATTAAATGCATTTAACAGCCTGAGGATGGTGGGTAAAATTGCATGATTCATCCAGTGCATCAGCCTTCCCTCTTCCTTGCCCAGGAATATTGTGTTTCCTAGTAAAGCAGAGGATGTGGCGAGCCTGGTTGGAGGCCTGATTTTTATCCATGATTCTTTCTGTGCATGCACAGAAGTGAGCTTATGGTTTCTTGTGGGTCCACTTGGGGTCAGTTAACGATTTACAGGGAAAAGCTGATGATGGGGACAGAGCACTGAGCGAGCAACTGCCGGCTGGGGGCTCTGCAGCCTCTCCCCAGGCAAAATATCCCTTCTGAAATCCCAGGTCTTGCTTCCAGGTTGTCCTCGTCCCTGCACCTCGTCCCTCCCCGGTGCTGCCATTGCACGGCTGGGTGAGCCTGCTGCCTTGGGTCCGCCAGAGCCCGGCACACGGCGGGACAGTGCTGCCTGCACCTTGCTTGCAGCTGCGGTGCCCCTCTCTGGCCTTGGGGAGCAGTGGGCACTGTGCAGGGCCCAGCGGGGACCGGGGGGCTAACAGCCCTTTGCTGCTCACCTCTGCGGGCTTAGGACAATACTCATTTCTGCATTGCTCATAAACAAATGCATCTGAAACACCACACTTTATATCCACTTACAATTCTGAATACCTTTCCATTTATCTAAAGCTTGCTGAGGTGAGCTCCTATAAGGGAAGACTTATTTCATTTCCATGAAATGTTTATATTTTCTGGGAAGTTTCTCTCTCACCTCTTTAAATTTTACTGCAGTTGGCATGCAGCCTGCAGCAGGGTCCTCCCAAGGAAGCTGGTGAGGCAGGGAGGCTCAGGAGGGACTATAAATTTCAAACTCTCTGGGTTAGAATAATTTAAGTGCACCAAGATCTTAACTTTAAAGGATCAATACCGAGTTAGGGTTTTGTTTTGTTTTGTTTTGTTTTTCTTGTAGTGCTGTAAAATTCAAACTAAAGAAAAAAATAACAGGAAAAACAAAATCCAAAATAAATAAAGATTGTATGTGAACAAGGCACTGATCCTGAACTATATTTCTGGAGTTTCAAATTATATTGTCAAAAGGGCGTCTGTATCGGCTGTTCATGAGAATAACCATCTTGGGAAGGTTTCCATCACAAAAAGTATAAAGACCTATGATCTGGTACTCATCCTTACCAAATGGATGCAGTCCTCTTTCTGCACCTAATTTCTCTGCTCCAAGCCCAGACAGGACTTGGCCTTCTCTGCACTGTTTGCTGGAGCGGACTGGGGTTGGTAGATAGGACGTGTCCTCATGGGCGATGGCGCTGTGCTTTGCAGACTGCTACTCCACACTTCACCTTGCTGCAGTGGCATTTTCGGACTAGTTTGCTGGATGTCCAACTTCATATCAAGAATCTATATGCATTGTTTTTGTCCTATATCCTCCTACACGGCGTTTGTATTAAAGAAGGTGTTGACTAACCTATTTTGTTCCCAGAATATTAATAAATTTTCTCAGTCAAATCTATAGCAATATATTTAGGTTTCCATGTTTGTTTGGGGAAAAAATAATACCCACAAATGTGGCTTGTAAATCTTTGCAAAAAAACACAGAAAAATATCACATAAGATCCCAGATGGGGTTTACGCAGTGGACACACAGGATAAATGCATCTTAGAAACAAAATTTAAGTAACATTTCCTGCTTATTATTTCAGCCAGGACTTGGGTAGGATTTTTCTCTGTTTTTCCTGATGACGTCACAGCCACCTAACCCAGAATTTTTTACCTTATTTTAGTAGGATATGCAAGATCATCAGTCTAACATGGGTGATGTAGGAGTCCAAGGTCAGGATTTGACAGGTGAGTGCAAGAGAAGCTGTTTTATAAAATACAAATTCATGTTTAACCTCTAACGCTGCACATAGTCTCTGTTAATCATCTCCAGTCTGGAACAGTTCTGCTGCACGACCCTCCTGCGGCCCCCAGGCATCATGTGCACGTCCTGTGCCTGCTGAAAGCAGTGTGTTTCCCTTACAGCACGCCGGCAGCGACCGCCAGCCACTCCGCGCTGCGCCATGCCGTGGTGTGCAGTGCTGTGCCGCGCAGTGCCGTGCCACGGGCAGCACTGCACGTGGAGCTTGCTTTCTGTGCGCTCTAATGCTCTTTCTCTGTTACTCCTGCCTCTCCCTGTTGCACCCCTCTGTGGCTCGAGGGCAGTTTGTCTCTATGTGCTGTGCATTTAAAATGCATGTATGCATGTATTCTCAGATATGGACCAGAAAGGACATCAGTACTTGTTTATTATGGGAGTATCAGTGGTGATTAGCCCCTAGTCACTAATTCTGCCTCTTTTACTTTGTAATAGAAGCTGTATAAATGGCCATTTTAAAGCAGTGATGTATAAAACAAAACACAATGCTGAATATATGTCACAAGCTTTAAGATCCCCCAGATGCAGGCATAAACAAAAGCAAATTCCAAGTGTTTTTTATTCATCACTGTTAGGAATATATTTAATGTAGGAGAGGAGAGGAGGGTGGTCTCATGTGGGCTGTCCTTGTTGTCTTATGAGGCGTCTTAACACTTGGGAGCCTCTTCGTGAAGCTTTTTTGGGAAGTCATCTTGCCCACACTGTGACTCCAAGAGTGCAACTAGATGGCCAGGGATCAGATTTGCTTATCATGACCTAAAGAAACATCCACATACATTGGCTCACTCACCAAGTGAAATAGAGTATTAATTTCCACTTTTATAATCTATTGAGACTTCTTTGCAGCAAGCTGGTATCATGTGAAAGAATATCACGAGAACCACACAAGAACAGAGGTGGTGGTGTGGCAGCTGACTGTTTTGGTCCTCTGTCTCCCATTCTTTAATTGGCTAATTAAGTCCCAGAACTTAGGTGAAAGCTTTCTGAAAATCTGAGCTCGCTCCTCCAAAACCACCTTGTCCCTGCACATTCCTGCTGAAGCCAACAGATCTCTCTCGTGTGCATCTTCCTGAAACAAAAGACATGCTTTTCACTGCAAAACGGCACTCAGCAGCAAGCTGGCTGCAGAAACGTGCACAGGCACCTCAATCTGCAAAGGTGCGTTTCTGTTCCTGGACAAAGATCTCACAAGAAGGCTTAGTTAATAATTAATTAAAGCTGCTTCTAATCCATGTTTTGTATCCGACAAAGGTAAGGAGCAGTGCTCTTACAAGCTTCTGATACACAGAGATTCTGCAGAGAGGAAAGCTTAGGAAACCTACCCACAGCTGGTCACATTTGGAGAAGAGGTGGTTGCTGGTTGCTTTATAAATGTCATGATTTTTCAGGTGTTTCTAGTGAATAATTAGGGCTGCAAACAGTCAGCTGGCCTGTACTTCCTCTTAAGGCCTGGGTCTTCTTGTCATCCAGGTCTGAGCAAGGTAAAAGGGATTTTTGTCCTTTGTTGATCTTAAAAGGGGTGGTTGGAGCTGGAGCTTTGTCTGGGTGGGCATCAAGCTAAGCTGTGCAAGTGGCAAGGTTGCTCTGTTTCCTGCTCATCGTTCCTCTCTCTTCGCCCTGCTGTTCTCCGCTGCCCAGTTTCATGTGGTTAGCAAGGAGAAGTGCCTCTCTGCTTTTATCAGGGTCAGTACTGGAGCCAAGCACGGAGGTGGCCCCAGCTCAGGTTCAGTAGCTGCGCTGAGGCCTGAAGGCAAGCGCTGCAAGCACTGTGTTAATGCAGAAGGGACTAGCCAAGGGGATGAGCTGGGTAATCACAGGCCTGTGCACGTGGTGTCAGCCACAGGAATGATAATGGATCATCTGATAGGAGAGCAGGAATTCTTATTTTCTCTGTACTTGGCACTGTGGCTGAAGCTGGCATCTGAATTTTTTTAAAAAAAAAGTGGATATGTCAGTGAAAATCCTTGTGGAAAGGATGGAGTGATTCTGAGAAGCGTGTTTGGAGCTGGCAGCAAGCAGCAGTGGGATCCCCTGAGTGCCTGTGCTGCACCGTTTCTCGTGATCTCTTTTTGCAAAGGGTCCTCAACAAAAAAGAAATTGCTTCTGTCTTTCAGATTTGCTCTGGGTGTAACCCTGCTGCCAGTGATCATTCAGGTAGGGAAGTAATGAATGAAGTAATTAGTAACGGGTTATGGTCATTATAATTACAGTGAGGAAAAACTATTTGAAATCCTTTCTTCCTAAAAACATTTTTGCTAAGTAAGTTAGTCACAGTGCTCCTGGCAGAGATCCTGCTTTCACGAACGTCCTCCTAGTGACAAGGAACAGAGACGCAGAGGAAATATTATTGTGAACAAGGTTATTCCCAAACTGAGCATTTTTCATGCTTGCTAGGGGCCAGAGGATCTTAGATAAGCAACAGCTTAAATGACCCTGCGCACAAGTTACTCTCATAGCAAACGTTTGCTCTGCGGAGGTAACTAATGGTAAATAACGCACGCTGCAGGGCGGGAGGCAGAGCCTTCGCTCAGGTCGCCCCGTGGCGCAGTCTAGCACAGCAGAATGAACAAGGCAAACAATAAATAATGACATAATCAAAAAGCCTGGAAGCCCTTTTTGCTGTAACAACATATATCTTTTAGCGAAACACTCTGATCTCACAGAAGTAATGCACCATTATGCCCCTGAGGCCACTCCTCTGATTCCACGTTTTATGGACTAGCTCTTTATTCCTAAATTCAGCAGATGCATGGCTTATAGCTAGTCCCAGCATGGGATGCATCACAAGCAGCTTGTCTATTGCAAGTGACCTGCAAAAGAGAAGAAATAGTGTCTGTATCCTCTGTAGCATTTTTATGGCTGAAAAAGAGGACTGGGAAGTTCTTTTTTTTCTTTCTTTCTTTTTTTTTCTTTTCTTCCCTGCTTGTTGCTCAGTATTAGGTATTTTGATATCAGGAAAACAGAAGACCAGTCTTTATTTTTCTGGGGGAAACAGAGGACGAGTGCTTGAAATACTTGGGAAAGACTCTTCTTGTACAGCAGAACAACTAGAAATTATCTACAACTGTTTGCTGGGATTAGCTGAATATTCCTCCTCACACAGACTCTTATTTTTTTATTAAAAGTATGATTTTAAAAATAATATGCTTAAACTACCATGGAAAGTTTTATAGGCACTTTTTAGATTTTGGTTCAAACAATCCTTGTTGATTACCTTTTTTCATAAGGGATTGCTGTACTGCTTTGTATTATAGCACAGTAGACACTAAGTAACTGCAGAGGTCATCTTATGTCCTTTAAAATATACTATTTATTGTACATCTGTCCTTCCAGATTAAAGAGACTCTTAGTGACTATTTTTTGGGTGTGGCACTGGGCTGTGTGCCAGGTTTGGACTAGAGTGACAGAAGTGATGCAGACCCTGGTAGCCGTTAAATGACATCCCCAGATTCCTGACATTATGCCTATGAATCTGTGTTTTGAGCTATATATGCATCATTATGTAGTGGCTGAAATGTTCTGGAGTACTCAGTCAGCTTGATACTTATAGCCATCATCTCACGTGCTGGAGAACAGTGGAAAGAAGAGGCTCCAGCTGCCACTGCATGAGAGCTGAGGCTACACCTCATGTCCTGGCAAATGCCCGTCTCCTGTGGAAATAACTAAAAGCAGTTCCTGGTCACCTTCGTCTTGCTTCAGGTCCTGGCTTGGCCATAAGCAGTAAAGTTAGCCTCCTGTATGTGAGGTCATACTGCTTTTTTGGCAGATGATACTGTATTGGCCACTGCCAGAGCCATAATAAACTCTGAGAAGACCTTAGCACCATTACTTAAAGATCCTTCAGCTTCCAATATTTTTCATGTTGTCCTAATCCCATAATTCTGCAGTTTAGTCATAACAATGTAATTTGCTTTAATTGTTTTCTCCAGATTTTTTCATTATGCCCAGTTCCTTCCAAGAACTAATTTACAGCTCAGCTTTCTCACGGCTTTTGGCTATTTCAGGCTAAGGCCCTGCAGATGCTCAGAGTAGGCACCGCCCTATGAGAGGGGGCTGATGTGCTACAGGAAGATCTCAGCTGTGCCCAGGAGTCAATGGCGTGGCATCAGCTTTGTATCCCATGGAGAAGATGATGTGACGTGAAGAGGACAACAACATCTTGCAGTAGGAAAGCTTTAGCTGTTGGTATGACCTCTCTGGAGGTGGCTTTCAATAAGATTTCTGCAAGGTAAGGAGAATGATAGACATATATTTAAACTATACCGGGAAGGCAACCATGCAGATGTATTTACTAGGTCTTTTTTTGACTTTTATCTGAATGAAGGAAGATCTGTATATGTTATGTCCCAGTTAAACACCTCCTGTGTCACGAGTCAGCTGTGGCCACCCATGGGGACTCTGATTTTCACTGTTGACTGAATGGTTCTGTAATTGGACACCAAAGCATGTGGCACAAACCAGGACTAGGATTTGCTCTGTCTCTTGTTTTCTTTCTGCTGGCTCCAGCAACCTCCTCTGGCCTACCCACAAAACCAGTATTGTATGGAGAGATGCAGCAGTCCAGTGGTTTCCTTGTATAATTCCTGCACGGAGGTTAGAGATGCAGACACAGTGGGAAGCTGTGAGCATACTGTCGTGTAATTACTGAATGAATAAACACCCCAAAAGGGTGCTCAGGCTGGATGGAGGATGTGAGTATTAGGGAGCAGGTAGTTTCAGTTCCTGTATAGAAAAGGTCAGAGCTGTGTTCTGCAGTTGGGAAGTAGCAAAGATGTTGGGAGTGTTTATGCAATGGGCTTGTACGTTTTGGAGCTTGTACTTTGTTTTACATGGAGTCTCTAACCTCCCCATTTCTTTATGACAAAGTCAAACCTTCAAAAAAGCTATGTGATATCAGAAACCACAACCTGCCCAGACTGCTGCCTGTCAAACAGAGTTTGAAACAATCCCTTTGCTGGTATTTTTTTGTAGAATATGTTCTGCAAATTGCAAGGCAACCCTGTTTTAAGGAACAGTGCATGATGGGGAAGGGAGAAGGCAATGGAGGGATTAGCGTTCAAGTTATGGAAGAGTCTGATCTTAGTTATCTGAAACCATATGGGCATCCAAACCCAACAGGACTGCAGCAGGAAAGAGAGGGGGAGCTCATTTCTTCCCTGGAATGAAATGACACATCGCTAATACTTTGCCAAGGAGCTTTGTTATTGTTGGTGTGATTTCAGGGTAGTAAGGCAAAAATTCTGAGTGCTGATGGGAAGGACTCGCACTCTTGCTTCATGGTGCTTAGCATTTTAAAATAAGCCTTTGAAAGGAGAACACAATTGGAATCACAGTTGAATGTGTTGATTCTTTGACCTGTGAAGTCTACAGAGAGCCTTGCTATAAGGGGGAAAAAAATCATCTGTGTGGCCTTGAAACCTTATATAATGTTTCTGTGTTGGGCCAATAAAAAATATCCTAACCGTTATTTTGTCTGAGCTCAAGGCTTGAAGGAAACATTGGGCTGAGTAGGAAAAAAGTTCTACAGTTACAGCTCTTATAATTCTCAGAGCTTTCCCCCTAAATACCCCCTACTTCCAAGCCCTGTCTCCAAACACTCAGACTATGGAAGTGATAACCTGCAGACTTGGCAGTGTACATGACGTTTTACTAAGGGAGCTTACACAAATATTATCTCAAGTGAAATGAGGGTTTAATTCTATTATCTGTGGCTTTTCTTTCCCTGGGGTCAAAAGTACAGAAAGTGGTCATGTTGTCTTTATAGCCCAAGAAACAAAAGACCTGTTTTTAAACCAAATAATTAGTCATCCAGAACTAATGTCCCACAGCACTAACCACTAAAGGGGCTTTAGCGGGATCTGAACCAGTTCGCAGTGCTTCAGCCACGTCATTCCAGGAGTGCTGGATGAGCGGCAGCAGCCGATGTGCTCATGATGGGTGACGCTATCGCTGGGGAGCAGGGAGCATGCAGGTACTGTGAAGAAACTCTAGCGTAGCCTGCTCCTTGAAGAGTGCTGTTCCTTGTGCAACATTGAAAAATTCTGTTCCCTGCTGCTTTGTATTTCCATTGTAGTGGGTGCTGGTGTGCGGCTGTGCAGGGACACTCTTGTGACACCTAACAGCCTACTGGGGAAAGTGTCAGTCAGCTTCTGGGTGACACTAGGAGAGCTACAGATGCAGATGGCATGTGGCACAGCATCCCACAAGGCAACCCTGCTGTGATCGGAGAGTTGCTGTTTGGGGGAAGAAACTTTACAGCCTGCACCCAGAACTGCAATTATCTCAGATCTGCTCTTCTGCCTTGACTAGTTACTTGTTTTTAGCAGTTCTTGTTCACAGCAAAAGGAACTCAGACTCCCATACTCAATTCTTTGCTTTTAACATACTCTTCACTATGTTCTTGACCCAGATGTTGGAATTCTGGTATCTGTGAGAGAATGAAAAACATTAGAGAGGTGTTTGTTTGTTTGTTTGTTTTTTAGCTGTGGAGCTAAAACCTTAGTAGCTCCAGTACCTGAATCCAGTCTTCTCCACTTTTTCCTTGGAGCTTGCATCTTCAGCAACTCACAGTTTAGATAAAGATACATGAAGGGAGCTGGGAGGCTGTGAAGTTTTTCAGCACTATGTTACTATACACTCTGGCCCACTGCTGTAGTGTGACTTCACTTTAGGTAATGAAAGAGGTAAAGAGGAGTGACACAAGCTCTGTCAGAACAGGGTTTTGGCAATGGATTAGGTCAGAGGCTGTGCACAAGAGCTGTTGGAATTGGCATGCGCTGAAGAAATGAGCCGGGAAGTACACCTGAGCCAGCAGTGCATGCATATGGCAGCTTTGCCTCTGCTGCCAGGTGACACCACGGAGCAGAGCTGCAAGTTTTATTCCTATGCAGCATGCAAACCCTGATGGGTCATAATGATCGTGACCTTGGCTTAGGGACTTAGGAAATTAATAACTTGCTGTGATGAATGTCCCAAGCCAACTCTCTTAGCTAGTCATTAATTTACAAGCAGTACCATTGAACTGACTGCTACTGCTTAGAAGAATGAAGCCAAGGCTTTCTTTGTGCCTTCATCTCTGATATGCATTGCAAGGGTTGGACCTTCTTGTTCACTGCAGGTTCTCAGGGAGGAGACAGTGTATTAGTTTCAAACAGCTTCATGGTCTCTAAATAGACTACGAAAGTCTAATTAGGGGGAAAAAATCAAAACACACAGGAGGGGGAAGCAGGGAAATGTATAACTAAAGGAAATAAAGATGCCCTGGAAGGTGTCTTAGAGCTATACAAGCCCTTGGACATGACAAAAGCAAAGGACAGTTGTAGCACTTCTTTTTGCACAAGGCCTGCAAAAGCTATGGTTAAAAAAAGTTCCTTTTTTTTTTTTTTTTTTTAAGTGTGCCTATAGATGAATGAGAAATGGCGGTGGCGGGGGAGGAAGTTTCCTTTTTCTGTCTTTTCTCTAAGTTTTGTATCCAGTTATACAGTCTGCTGAAGGTGTCCTTGGATTATCAACAAGTTTTCTAGCCATCTGACCTTGGCTGTATGTTTTGTAGAAGTCAGTGCTAAAAGACACAGAACCAGCTCAGTTCCGAGCTGGACAGCTAAGGTCTAGGAAAGCAGAAATTTGCCTGAACAGGTAGGTTTAGCATTGCTTTTTAATAAATTCTGCAGTACCTGCTTTAACACGGTGGACGCTTATCAGTTTCCAGTGTCCCCTATGACTGGATATGATTGATCAACAAATTTTACAACTGCTTTATATGCCACAGGGAGTGAGAATTTCCACTCAGCTCATTTGTCAAGTAATGACTGTGATCCTTTCTCAGGATTCGAGACACACTGGCCATTTTCTGCAGCCCTCTAAGTCATCCCAGACCTCTCACTCAGATTGTTTTTTCTGATAGTGCATTGGGAACTCTGAATTCAAGCAAAAAATATTTCTTTTAATAAAGAAGTAACTTTGAAAAATGTGTTTCATTTACAGCACGTGCTAGAATAACAAAACTTAGTGATACTGGTATGGTAGTTACAAGTGAAATAGTCCTTTCCCCTAAAAGATACTATGCAGACTCTGTTTGTTCAGATGGCACATTGTCCTTTTAGACTAAAACTATTACTTAAATTTTCCATATAACAACTTCCCAAAGATGCCTTTGAAAATTTCTAAAGACAACATGTACTTAATACTTTAATATAATCAGGTTTGATTCAATACAGATTGTTCAGAAGCACCAAATATCTGTGGATGTATCTTGGGTTGTATCTAAATCTGTACTTCCGTGCATAGTTTTGTGTCTGAAAGCAATCCCAAGCCACACAGTCTGTGAAACAGCCCAGCAAGCTTAGTAGAAATATGAACCATGTGAACTGCGATGCCACTAAACCACAGATCTTCCTTTTGTCTGTTTTGATAGCCCTTGATCCTTCGCGGACGTGGAAGTATTTTTCAGTCCAGCATCTGAAAAATAAGGCCACTCTGGATTCTGGAAATAAAAACATTCTGTTTAAATCCATCCCTCTATACTTTTGTTTTCAGACACTGTCTGTCAGTCTAGCCTTTGAAATTAGCACAAATACCCATGAGAAATATAATCCTGCTCAAGGCTCTGAATCAAATACATTGCAGCCGATAAGTACTTGCCCTTTGACTTCCAAATGATGTTTAATCTCTGAAGCAGGTACAGTAACCTTGGATAATCTGCTCATCAGTTTTATAGGTTAAATAAATGGATAGATTAGTTTTCTCTAGATTTCATTGTTCTATACAGTGATGGGAACATAAGACAGCACTAAAAAAAGCACCAAGAACTGCCTGCTGTGCTTTGTGGAGTCTATTAATGAGCTCTGGGAAAAAAAAATCTTTATTGCCCCGAAAAAGACTCTGTGCTTCCCAGGCATTTTTGGGGTGAGGAAACTCTGTTGCAGGACAGTTATGCCTGCCTCAATCAGATGCAACTGGCTAGCAGAGCTGTTGACTGCTAATCAGACTGAAAGAGTGTGTGCTTGTGCCTTGAGTTGCAGAAGACACCGAGGCTGGCATCTTTGCTCTGCTTAAGGAGGAAGGGGTAGCACCATGTTTCTCTTTGCAGGGTTTGCACATTCGTTGTGTGTATGCCAATATCCCTCACTTCACTCAGCAGCTTGTTGAAGGCTTTAATTTACTCAGAAGAAAGAACAGAAAGAGAACACCATCATGTTAGAAGTTTCCTTTAATTAATCTTTATGTTGCTTCTTTAAATATCTATGTGCTATTGTGCATGCTAAGTGAAAACTTTTTAGTAAAACAAAATAATGTCTGTATTTGGATGAAAATACTTTTAAAATTCAGATTCAACTCAGAATTAAATAAGCAAGGGGCAGAATCCGTTGTGCAGTGTGCAGAACTCACATAGCTCATAATTTTAGTGCTTGTATGATGCCTCATTTTTTTCAAAGCAAGTCAAGAAACAAAAGTGAAGATCTAGTACAAAGTGTTCCCTATGAACTCTAAGGTCACAGCAGCCCCAAATTGTTAGCTTCTGTGCCTGTGAAATAATGTCCTATCAAATCGTCTTTTGGTAGGACACTGTTACGCTTTGTTTTGCATGCAAGTGGCAATAATCAGTGTGGTTTCCTTGTCATATAAGCTGTGAGAACAATTGGAGCATGTACAATTACCCACCTCAAATCCATTATTGCATAGAACAGACAGTCAATAGAGAGACTGTAAAATCCATTGTCTAATGCAATTTAGGGATCATTTGGAGAGATGATTTATGGAATTATAAAGACCTGACATTTGCTGACCACTGAATTACCCTTTAAATTATTCAATGGTTTTGGAGATTATCTCCTGACCTGCCATGACCTAACCTGAGTTGACTATTGCAGCAAAGAGTGTTGCCTGCTGCCGCAGTGCAGGCAGGTCACATGCGGATTTTACACCCTGTTGGTAGTAAAAACAATTCATTAAGTCCAGGCTATTTTTTCAATATAAAGCTATAAAAAAAGCATTAAAGTGAAGGTCATATCAGGTCAAAAGTCCCCAAATCCTTCCAAAAAGAAAGCAAGCTGCCCACACCTCTACTTTATCACGACTGAAATCAAATTACGTTCCTCTTTGCTAAATTTAGCAAGAGAAGTCAGGCATTTTTCAAAAAGAGGTAGAGATATGCCTGATTTCTGTTAGTCAGAGCAGGCAATAGTCATCTTAATGTGGCTGTTAAAGAGGTTTTGTGAGGAAAAAGTGCAGAAAAAAAAACACTTAGTAGCAGTAGCAGTGGCCCTAGCCCTGTACTCCAGAAGCACGTAGTTACTGCTATGATAGGTAGCTATGGCTTTTTTTTTTTACTTTTGGTTGACAAGTAGATCTCTGAAGCCAAAGAGGAAAGCATCAGGTACTTCCCAGCTTTTTTTTGTTGGAGTAATGATGAAAAAGTACAGGTCGTGTTTATAGAACAAGAAAATTTAAGGCTGAGTAATGGATTTCAGGCTAGGTTCAAATGAAAGCACTTTCTTAGCATGTCAGGCTAAAGTAATGTTGATGAGGGAGGTGGCTTTTCAGAGAGCCACTGAAATTGTTAGAAAATGAACAAGTGTTTAGAAAGATTTGTGCAGGAGCTACTGATCCTGATAAAAGCTAGCCTCACCTTAAACATGACAGGGAGAAAACAATTGCAGAGTAACATCTATGAAAAGATGCCAAGCTAAAGTAGGTCTAGGCATGTGGGGCAAAAGGTTCTCCTGTAAATACCATTTTAGTACAAGTAAAGAATCCACCACAGATATTTTGGCATTATTTACACCTGTTGAAAGTTTGTCCAGTTACACTTGCTCTGTCAGTGTATAAGTGGGGTTTTTTTTTTTTTTTCAAACGTTTTGATGAATAATTGAGAGAAACTAGTAAGAAACCAATGTTCTGAACTGTGGCCCAAAGCCTTTTCATGCAAAAAACTAAAAGTGATGTTTTCATGTGACTTTGCTGACCTAATAGTCAGGTTAGTTGTATGACTTTCCTCATCATTCCCAAAGAAAGGCACTTGAGGGTGGCACAAACTGTCCTGTAAAGGTGTGTGCATTGGACTGGGGCAAAGCTGCATGGAAAATTATGCCTCGCAACTTCCACAGAGAATGGAGTAGTCTCCACATTTACATATGAGTGTGCTATAAAATGGTGACTCATCTAAAGTTGAAGGGAATAGCTAGATGAGTGCATAGAATAAACTCCTTCCTGGATGAGTTAGAAGAAAATTCTCTTTAGATTGTATCTCTCTCTCTACTCTAGTTTTCCTATGTTTGAGACAGGCTCTGGTGCTAGATATCTTCATCATCATTACATTTATTCAGTTATTATAATTTTGCAAGTGCTCTGAATACCTAATCTACAGGTTTTAGTGTTTCATGGAGGTATGAGAAATGTTCCTTTCCCCCTGGGCTCTATCTGCAGGAGACATTGTTAATGCTGTGAACACTAATAAGGACTAGGGAGCTCTTGATGTAGACTGCTTGAGGTATTATGAGTCAACCTTACCATAAAAGCAAAGGAACTGAAAGTGTTTGGGACAAAAGTGCTTTCTTTTACATGGCAGATAATCACTGGCAGCTACTGCAAGGTTGCTATGCTTAGTTCAGCCCTGAGAGAGAGGTCTCCTGATCTGTGACAGAGATGTGGGCAGGTGCCAGTTCCCCAGGGAGGCAAGGAAGGTTGTGGACCTAGATTTAACTTGCTCCAGAGTTTACCCTAATTAAAGCCTAAAGGTGGTGAGACAGTGAAGGTGCTGGTTGTTTAGTGCAGGTCAGCTACAAAGAAATACAAGGCATCTAGCATTTCCTAAAAGAGGTCACCTTAATCTATATGTTTGCTGTGGAATAATCGTGAGGTGTTAGAACACTTGATTTCCATATTAAAGCAGTTAAGAGACATTTGGGAGTCTGAATGCTTACTTTCAATTGAAAGTTCCTTGGGGCAAGAACAGAATCTCACTATGCGTGTATACAGTGTTTAGCAAGAGGAGCCTGCCTGATCCTGCCCGAGACCTGTGAGAGTTACTTAACCAGAAATAAAATGCAGCTCTGGGTGGATGCAAATGGACTTTGAAACCTGTGGGGTCTGCTGCTTGCTAAGAGCAAGCTTTTAAACCCATGTGTTCTGCTGTATCCTATGTACTGAGGAAGGCAATGAAACAGATTTCTGCAGTGCCAGACCAATTCTAATTGTAGGAACAATAATAGTGACCTCACAGGATTTCTTGCAGACACAAAACAATGATTTTTCTTCTAAAAATGTGGCTTCTACAGGCCATTAATCAACTTGAGCTGAGGTTCCATATGCTAATGAAGACAATGTAAGCACATGTGCACATGCTCACACACACACACATATTAAAAATGATCTTGAAGACTTATGTCAGCTACATGATTGTACATGCCTTAAATCTCTAATTCTGCATCCTTTGGAAGACACTTCACATACATATTTATGACTCTTTGCCAATAATGAAGAGAAGTTTCTTTTCCCAAAATGCTACAGGTGACAGTGTTACAAGGGACAACGTTACAGCTCTGTTGCTTAGGGGCTGAAGTGAATGTCCACAGGATGCAAGTATCATGTCATGTTTATCTCCCTGCCCAGGCACCTACAGTGCTGTATGTTCTGATTTCCAAGGCAGTCTGATGAAATCAATGATAGGAACATGCGTCTTGCCCTACCTTATGCCTGAAGTACTCCCTAACACAGCTGCCAGGGCATCCTAGTGCTGATGGCCAGCAGCGCATGTGCTGCATCACCCAAACTCCTATGGGTAGAACAGGGATATGAGGACAAACAGTGACTGGTGTCATTCTCAGGCTGTACTTCATGATTTATTGTCTCAAAAGAAGCTACCAATACCTTTGTTTTGTCTTCGTCTTCAGACCTGGAGTGCTGCATTTCAGCATGCACGCAGGGTCCCTGCTTTATTCTCCTAGGAGGGGCAGGAACAAAGGTCTGAAGGTCTCTGCTGTAACAGGATGAGGAGGGACAAGAGCTGGCAGGTGTTTGGTTTAGGGCAACTGCTTGAGCTCCACATACTCATTAGAGACCTGCTGCCTAATGCTTCAAAGCTACAGGCACTGGGAACATGGCAATGTCCTGCCCTCTCCTCCCTGCAAGTGAGGTTTGCCTTACTCTATCAGTGAGCCTGGCTCATACCTCCCTCGGCACCTGGAGCTAGCAAAGGTGGAAGCATGCCTGGGGCACAGATGACATGCAGCTCAGAGGAGCCATGTGTTGTCATTACAAGCATTTTCCATGCTGGCCTCTCTTGATTCAGATAGCAGAGAACACTCATGAATAGTGGAGCTGGCAGGAGGTGGAGGAGCAGGTGGGCACAGCCACTGTCTGCTGCTGACAAGTGCTCTCAGAGTGAACCAAGGAACAGGCATATCAAGATGCCTGTATACAGAAGGCTTTCTCTGATGTATGATTGATAGTCTCTTGTTAAAGTCTTGGAAATTCTACAGTAAGGAGGTAGAAAACAAGGGATAAACATGGAATGCAGTGGAATTATAAGACTGGAGAATAGTCCTCGGAGAGGGAAGGGCCATGCCTGCTGTGGAGCAGAGATGTGTGGAGAGATGTCAGTAGCAGGGCAGAAACAGGACTCTCTTCCTCATGGTGATGAATTGAGCACCCTTCTTAATGGCAGGACTGGTATAGCAGCTGGGAATTGGGACTTCAACAAGAGATGAAAAATAAAAACAAAAAATCCAGAGCAAATCCTGGGAGAACAGACTGGCAAGACAGATTCCTCATCTAGCAGAGTCAAACGTGAAGTGTTATATGTCTTTCCTGGGTGAGCCTCGTGTGGGCAGCGACTTTCAGACTTGTTTTATGAAGCAGTGCAGCTGATGAAGCCTTATTCATAAATGCTAATTGTCCTCCCCAGGGGATGCAGGTTTGTTTCTTTGTCTAGTTCACTCAGTATCCACAATGTTTACAGAACCTGGGCTTGAACCTAAGACATCTTCCATGGCGCATTTGAGGTATGCTGCCCACACCATGGGATGGTCTCATGGACATCGCTTTGTTAAAGGATAGGAGAGTCGTCTTCCTACGAATAATGAAACCTGTATCCTGAATTGTCCTGAATTAGGTGCAAAAATGCACCAATCCCTAAGCAGTTTGTACAGGGAATGCTCTTATTTTAAATACAAGATGTTTACAGTTAATAGGTAAACATGTCGATCTCTGTCAACATGTAAGAGGCATATGCTGTCCTTTGACACTCAGCCATTTCCAACATAGGTGCTCTGCTATGGACCACAGAAACCAGGGCTGAGGCTCTCTCCTCCCCCTCTTTGGTGATATTTGAGGCAGTTATATGGTCTGCATTCAAAGCTCCTGTTTTCCCTCACTGTTAGGCAGATTTGCACCTAACAAATACAGATATCATATACACATGCATGCACATAGGTGTTTCATCCACAGTTTGAAATGCAACTGCATTTAGTGAAACAGACCCTGACTTTTTAACCCAGTGATTACTACAGTCTTAGGTAAGCATGATGTGTAAGAGGCTTCTGCTGACTTTCACCAGATTGAATATTTGATTAAAATCTTCACATCTATAATGCATTGTTGGGATATTATTTTTTTTGAAGAACATAATTTTAACAGATTCTAAGAAACATAGGACTTGATATCAGCTGCATCTTTACAGTCTAACTGAAATTAAAAATTACATTTAATACAGATTTACTGACAAATATTTCTCAAAGGAAGTTTTATTCAAATAATATCCCCTTTCTTCTCTGTATTTGCATCTGATGACGTAGGCATTGAGAAGCCAGAGTTGTGGGTGGTAGCTGATTACATAGAGATTTATTTCACAATCCAGCTTTGTCAGCAACTGTGAAAGCTGTTCTTTTTTAGAAAAATAAAAAGTTGCAGTTCCATTCTGGCTGTGCCAGTTCCCAGGTAAGTAGGGTGTTCCTGAATGCAGTTACTTCTGCTAGTGAGTAACAACTTTCTTGTCTGGCCGGCTTCTAAGGATGCCTCTATATTTTTGGTCCTTTGGTCCTTTCCTAGATTTCTTATTCCTCCCACTGTAGAGCTCACAGCGGGTTTTGCAATCACAGGATTAGCGCATGGGCAAGCAGTGGCAGCAGATGTGCTTGGCACCGGTCAGCTAGCTCCTGAAAAACTCCTGAATTTGCCTCTCCTGTGCCCCGTTAGCACAGTTCAGCCACCTTCTGGAGTGGTTACCGAGAGCTGGCTCTTCCTTTCCTTCTGCGGTGGATGTTTTAGATGGTCCTCAAAATTTGCTTGCAATCTCTGCACCTTTATGGATTTCAGGACTGGTGACTGAGTATTTTTACTCAATCTAAGCCCAATGGCCTTAGAAACTGGGAGATTCATTTTAATGCAGCTAAAGTGTAGAGGTGACGTGCTGATTTCACTAACTGAGCAAGTTTTCCTTTAATTTGCTCTCGCCTTTGTTTTCACTTTGCCATCAGAACGCAAAATTGTTGAGCTAAATTTAAGAGCCTAAGTGAAAAAAATAATTTATGAAGATAAATAATCACTTTGAAGTAAATCTAATATTTGTAACATGACTTATCAAAGCACCTGCACCTGTCCCCTTTGCAGGTTCCAGATGAAATGTTGCTCAGCAGGGAGAGGCTGGAATGTCACTATAAATCCTGGACTAGAGTCAGGACATTTTTGTTTCCCCCTCCTTCACTAGAGTAATTTAGTTTCTAAGAAATGGAGTCTAATTAAACATACATTTGGCATAAAACCCTCTTTATTTCCTTTCTTAACATCAACTGTGTGTGTCGTTAAGCATGTGGGATATGTGTGTATGTGAGAGATATGAAGTACTCTAATCAAACTTGTAGAATTATCAGAATTAATAACTGACGTTTCAAACTCAGCAGAAGAGTCAAGTTTTGTTTCTGTTACCTGTAGTCTCAGTATTGCACTAACATCTAGCCAATTGTAGAAGGAAAGTCAAGGGTTCTAACTCACCGTTAGGTGGTGCCCCTGCCTTTCACTAAAAAAAGAAAACCAAGAAAACCAAAAAATGTTTACACAAAAGTATTTACTACTCTCATTTTCATTATAGAAATAAAAACAGTTCTATGAGGAAGATGTAGAGGAAGATTATGTTTTAGTGTGGGAATAAATGAAATACACATACTTTTGATGAAAGAGTTTTTGACTGTTGAGGTGTTGGTAGAGAAGAGCAGCTTCCTGCCCTGCGCCCACTGACGCCACTGTCCACCAGCCCTCGACAGGGTGTCACCCCGTGATGTTGCCACCTACCCTCACCACCACAATTCTCCAGTGTGTGTAAGTCATGCCTCACCTTTCTTGCTGCAGTTTCTGCTGACTGCAGAAAATTGATGTCCAAGAGGGTGTTTCTTGGACCCACTGAGAATCATTTTACACCCTGAAGCCATATCCTGTCCCTGGATCCAAAACACTTAACTTGGTCAGGTGCAAGAGCAGCTGAACTCCAGGCCCAACTCTAGTTGGACTCCAGGTGAGTCTGTCCTTTAGGAGATGGGGGAGGTGGCTTGTGCTTCCGGAGAATTCCTGGGTTCCAGCAGTCCCAGCAAAGTCTACAGCCGCATTTCTGCACATCAGGTTTCCCATTAGCATATCTGAAAATAATGAACTGAACCAGCAACCTCGAGGTTCACTAATAACTACAGCTTCTCTGATGATGGAAAGTATTGCATATTCTATTATTAGCGAATCAATATGAATGCTTGACAGACATACAACAAAAGCTATTGGTCACACAGAACATAGCACCTGCTATGTTCCTAACATGTCTGTTGTCCTGTTGTGGCTCCTGCTGCATGGAGCTGATACCACCACTGACGTCTAAGTCTGCAAAGATATTTTCGAACAAGGTTCTCTGAACTTCTTAAAACCAAATTTGATGCTTTTGGATATCACTTGCTGCTTCCATTTTAGAGTTTCCTGGGAGTCCTAGCTCAGCTTTCACCCCAGGAAGGTGGTTGTGCTGATGCGGCGGTGAGCGGTGGGGCTGCACCTCTGCAGCCTGGTAAGACTGCCCCTTTGTTTGCGGGCTGTTGCAGATAACAATCCTTGGGAATGTGGCTTACACCTGCTTCCTTTCTTGCGTGTCATCCTTGGAGATGAACTTTCAGGCTGTGTCAACTGAGAAAAAAAAATCAGACAAAAGCTCTAGTCATTGATGTAGGATTTTTTCCTTGAACCTCTTCCAAAATCACTAGCTGCATGTTACTTCATCAGTGAGTGAACAGGAAGGTTCTCCAGGGCCACTGCACACTGCGGAGGAGGCTGTCACGTTGTTAGTGCACCTCCTAAGCAGGAGGATGTGAATCCGCCCTGCTACCGAATGAAACAAGGGAGGTGATGGGATGGGAGATCTCCATGAATATACAGACAGTGCTCTCAGCAGCTCAGCTCCCAGTCTCCTCTGGGCCAGAGCAGAGCTCCTTACTGTGTACAGGGAGGGATTCAACTGAGCAGATATATTCCTTGTCTGGAATACCAGTGCTCTATTGAGAGAAGGCACAGGAGCAGGAAAACAGGCTACATTTAAATAAGCATGGTGCAGCTCACGTCAGGCTGGTGTTCTCTGGGCCCACTGTTTTCCTTTGTTTCCTAACTGTCATCCAAGACAAGTTCTGAAATTTGTAAGCAGAGTCAGCCCTAGCTTCTTTGAAGGCAGATGCTTACTTCTTCAGTTGATGATCTTGTTTTTAGCCTTTCTTCCTCATTAATATGTCTAACATGCTCTAGGTATCCCTGCTTGAGCAGGGGGGTTGGACTAGATGATCCCCAGGGGTCCTTTCCAACCATACCGACTCTATGATTCTATGATTTCCTTGACATAAGTAAAAAGGTGAACCTGTACAGACTGTCTTTCCACCTGACTGTGATCTGGTGCAGTCGGCACTCGGTGTAGCCGTTGCTGCAGAAACCAGCCTGTGCTGAGGACCCCCAGCTATGCTCTGCCCTGGGCAGGTGCAGGAGAGTGCTGCTGGTGCCTCTGCTGTGCAGCCTGCAAACAGTGAGGGAGGAGGCATGCTGATCAGCTCCGAGGACTCACCCAGGCTGTGTCCACAGCTTTCTGTGGAGCACTGCGTGCCTATTCGGCTATCAAAACCTAACCGCTGGTTGTCAGAGCCAGTGCACATACTGCTCGTGTTGAACCCACTCCCTGCATCACACAGTGATCTGTTAGCAAACCTAACTCACTGGGCTAGGTCTTCTCCGGATGCTTTCAGCCTTTCATGGTTCCAATGGCTGGCACACACTGTGGAAGTTTTGACTTACGGATAGCCACATCCTGGTGGGTTGGAGGTGTGACAGCAAGCTGAGACTCCACAGGAGGCATCCTGAGGACCGACCTGCCTGCTGCGCCGTGGCATGTGCAGGAGTTTGTGCTGCGCACTGGCACCACAGCTGCTGGTGGTGGGGCAAATCAGTGGAGGAGAGTTGCTTTGGATTGTGCACCAGCAAGTTTCTAAGAGCTTGTCTTGCACCCAGATCCTGTGCGGTCCCCAAAACTGAAAGGCTTGCCTAAAAGGTAAATGTCCAGAGGGGGTGGTGGTAAGAGAGAGAACAGCATTCCCAAGGTAAACTTCCAAGGATGCTGGCACACTGGCTGAGGGTCCAGCTAGTGTTTGACTGGTTCTCAGCCACATCTGGGATACTAGTATTCAAGTTGCAGAAAGGTGACATTGGTTAGTGTAAGGCTCTTGGAGATGCTGCTAATCTGTACAGAAAACTGGTCTGAATGGTGCAAAAATGCCCAAGGTCTCCAAGGGTGTCTGTCAATCCCCATGAAGGGGCTTGAGCTGCTCTCGCTGAATTTCACACAGATAGTCTAATGGCTTTCTCTGTTTATTTATTTATTTTTGTTGCTATGACAATGATGCAATGAGGTAGATGAACCATTCTATCATGTATAAAGTCATAAAGTTATTAAAGACAGTTGCTATTTAGCTCTAATTAAAACAATAACCAAGATCAACATGTCTTACTGCCAAATTGTTTCACTATAAGGCCAGCAGATGGAAGTTAGTTGTGCATTACTTCTACTAGCCTGCTATGAAATAATAAAAATAATACAAATAACAAAAAAACCCAAGCTCAATAAAATTAGACATTCACAATTAAATTTCAAAATGTTCCAAAATGAAAAAAATCTAAAATGAACGTGTTCCTTTGGAAGTTTTCACTGGGAAGCCTTTACAGAAAAGTATGAGTTTATCAGAAGAGCCTTTTCTAACCAAAAGCCTTTCTGTAATGGAAGTTTTGCTACAAAGCATCACTGAAGGGCATGTCTCCCTGGGGGGCAGAGACGGGCCCAGGCTGTGTGGCTGCTCTGCCCCAGCACTCCTCTCTTCTTACAGGCCTTGACAGAGGAGAAGACAATTTATATAAAATCTTGCCTTTCTGTAGGCAACTGTGCTGCAGGTTGGCTTGATGGAATAGGAACAAATCCACCTCGTGGAAATTTTTAAAGTTCAGACATAATATATTGAAATGTAAAATACATTCAAATTAGAGACTAGGTGTAACAGCGTTAGTGGCTTACCGCAGCTGGAATTCAGTGCTGAGCAAGGGAAGGCGGCGCGGGCCAGTTCTAATTTGGATCAGATGGCATGCCAGAACATGTGCGCTGGATTTGGGAGGTTTTCTGCTGGGATGGCAGGGGGTCGTCTACCCCACAATAGCAGCACAGATTCACAGTGGCCAGCCCAGCTCAGTTCAGCAAGACCTGCATCCTGAAGAGATGGGTCACCCCAGCAGATGAAGGATTGATCTCAGCAGGTTGGCCTAGTCAAATAATTGTATGTCAATAAACACAGGCAGTAAAATATCTCCTCATTTTACAAAAAAGGCTGTCTCTCCCTGAGTGGGACTGTGGCAGGCTGGTGGGGCAGCACAGGAATTGTGCTGGATAGATGCTCCAGCCCTGCTGGCTTCCAGCAGAGGAGAGCAGTGGAGGAGGTTCAAGGAGATCTGCAGTTGCTGCTCTCTACGCTGCTTCAGGGAGGTGTCTGTAGGTAGGGACCTCCAGGTCCCCAGTTTGGCCACTGCTTCCTGTGCTTGTTTTGCAGCATCATGGGCCTCTGAGTGTGTCTCAAGACATGTTTCCACTCCACTGTCCTTGCACGGGTGTGGTAGCTGTGGTCTCCAGCTCACACTGGGTCCCACATGCCCCATTTCTCTCCTCCTGCCCACGCTGCGTGGTGTGGCAGGGTGGCTGAGAGAGTCAGACCCAGCTATTAGAAAAAGTGGAGACATAGCTGGCTTGTTCCTGCTGAACATCCAACACATGATTTCCATAAAAGAAGGGTGGACAAATACTGCTTTGAGTTACCAGAAGGTAGAGGGAAAACTCAGCATGACTCGTGGAGTTTTTTAACTGACATAATACACTTGAGTTCCCACCAGTCACTGTTTCACCCATCCCTGTAAATATCCTATAGTTTGGCAGTGATGGGCTGGGCAAGGCACCGATACTAGATTTGAGCATTTTCAGCACAACAAAATGTTCTGGGGGTTATACTTTTTTTTCACTGCTGAAATACAAAGTCAGTCTCAACAGCTTTTAACTTTGTGTGTCTCAGAGAGCTTTTTTTGTTCTTTCTCTTTGATTTCCAGCACGGTGCACGACTTCCGCCAAGGACCCGTCTGTACTACGTGTTACCGGGAATCAAAGCTGTTTTTGCCGTGCTCCCAGCACAGCTACCGAGCACAAACTGTGCAGCAGCCCAGCGGGAGCCGTGCGCTGACCTGCGATCAAAGGGATACGGGGCTCTGCGGCCCCGAGTGCCAAGCGATCTTGTTTTAACTTAAGAATGTCAAAATAATATAGAATAAAATGCGTGAGGCATGATCTCCCATTGCTAACAGAGGGGAGGAGGGATTCCTTCTGGCCGCCCTGCCGAGCCCTGCCAGAGCCACGATCCTGCCGTGGGAAGGAGAGGACGGGCGCCGAGGGGAGGAATCAGAACGGAGGGGAGGCCGTCTGCAAAGAGGACTCGTGCTGCTGACAGGGCAGGACCGCAGTAGATGTGTGCGCGCCACCCACTCCTGCCGCGTGGGCGACCAGGCTCTCAGCACTCAGAAGTTTAGTGGCTTGGCCACTGCTGAGGCATCTCGTGTCCTTCCCTGCTGCAGGAGTGAGGATGGACTTTCTGTCCATCTGGGCAGTCTGGGTACCCAAAAGCGCAGACCTGCCGTGAGATGGGCAGAGGAGCCCGCTGCACCGGAGCGTGTGTGTCCGTGCTCACGAACCATGGATGGCCCCGGTTTGCAGCCCGCCAGGGCGGCCCAAGGCTGCAGTAGGAGCAGGCAGGCATCCCCACAACAGACCCTTCCTGCTGTCGCCTTGCCCCAGCACATCACCCAGGTGCAGAAACTGGGGACACGGTTCTGCTCTTCAGGCCACAGACGAGGCCTGCAGAAGCCATGCTTGCCCTTGCAACTCTGCCGCCTTTGGCTGGCCCCAAGTCAAACCACAGCGACTTTCCTCATTTGAGCCACCCTTTTTGTCAAGCACTGGACCAGAATCACCACAGTGATTCTGTGGACCAGCTTTTTTTCCACAAGGATCATTTGACTTGTGCTGTACAGAGACCCAGGAAAAATGATGAAAATTGGCCCCCATTTTCCACGGCCTCCAGCAAGAAACAAAATTTAACTTGACATACTACGACCTGGGAAAGGCCATGAGAAATACAGGCCACCAGCTGGGTGTGAGAGCAGCTGAGCCTCTGCCATGCACACCAAAGAGCACGGGCATCCTTGCCAGACCCAGCAATGGCACAAAATGCAAGAGCAATGCAGCACTAAGCAGGGCTGTTCTTGTGCATCGGCTGATAAGATATGGCCTGATGCTGAGACACCTGGGCCAGAGCCACTTTCATTTACGAGGGTCTCTCATGTGTTTCGGGATATTTGCGATGATCACATACGTATTGACAAAGAATGTGGTACAGAACAATACAGGGACCAGGACTGTGCAAAGTTTCAGATTAAAAATACAAAAAATGGCTCAAAATAATAGGATTTAGCAATCACCAATACCCTTCTGCTGTAACCCAAACCCTAAATTTCAGGTACCACAGTGTAAATTCATAAAATCCCTGCATGAAGCCAGGGGATCTGTTCATCCTGTGGAGGAGGCCAAGGCACCGTTGCACAGGTGAAGCCAAGGTACAAAGGAGCAGCACAAACCCAGCTGTAGCATGTATTTGGGAATACAGGAAAGTCACCATTCAGCTAAGACTTTTATTATGGAAACTACTGTTAACAGAGACATTCCAGTGAGGTGAAAAGTCGAACTTGGAGCAGTTTGCATGGATTTGAAGGTTCCTTAAGTCTATGATCTATCCCTACCCTGCTCTGTTTGGCCTAGGTTTTGCTGAAGTTACAGACGGAGGAAGGGACAGGATGTGAAAACAGACTAGCAGCCTTAGCTATAAGCATTGTGGCTCAGGTGGGTGGAAACCAGACCCCTAAGGTAATTAGTGCAAATCTATGCTTTTGCAGTTTTACTGTGAGAAGCTGCAGGATGATAGACCTGTTCACAGAGTAATCTAGCCACAGCAGACAGCTTCCTATTCAATTCTGACAGTGCTGGAATTCAGTCTTTAGCTCCATCTCTGTTTTTTTCTTTTCTTTCTTTCTTTTTCTTTTTTCTTTTTTTTTTTTCGGGAATGCTCTTTTGTGCAAAAGAAAAAATTGCAATTTTTAACATTTTTTTTAGGCTTCCTTATCAGTCCAGTCCAGTCCTTCAGTCCGCGGAGTGAAGTAATTTGTAATGGGATCGCATTAGCTGCTATTGCTATCTATTTCTGCTGAGAGGTGCTGTGGGACATGTACTTACTTCTGACAGGCTGCTAGTTCCTGCTAATTGTTTGTAGTTCATGCCCCTGCTGAAGCAAGCAGCAGAATTGTCATTTAGGCAATACTTGTCTTCATCTCAGAATTCATGAACAGTCCTGGAAAAGTAATGATGCATATTGGTAGTGAAGGAAAAGGATTTTATGAGTAACTATTTATAAGAAACACCAAGTGAAAAATGCTTTTGAAACTCCTGGCAGTGTTTTGACACAATTGCTGAGCTTGGTTGGACAATTGGGCTTTACTGCTCTCTGCAGATGTTCTCAAGAGGCCGAGAACTGCCCTGACATGGGGGCGGTAAAAGAAACTCATTGACTGGATTTCATAGAAAGCCCTGCAAAATGGCCAAGTGCAGACATATCCAGCTGAGAGCTACATCTATGTGTGAAACAGGAAAAATCTGACCACTGTCCCTACCCACAATGCAATAAACCTCTCCTACTAGCCTAGCACAAGACTTTTATGCTTTAATTGTTAATTACAGTCAGGAGATTCATTCAACACTTTTGATAGCATGTTGCTACCTCCATTTTGTATTTGTCAAGAAAATATCACACCTGTCTTAGAAAGGAATTTCACTGCATCCACTCAAATGGGAGAATTCAGAAGTATCCCCATGATAAATAAATATTGGTATAGAAAGCTGAATTAAACATTTTCATCTCTTTTTTTCATTTTGTGTCTGTTTTCTTTATCTAATGTGAGGATTCAAGAGAATAATTTACAACAAATAATTTATTTGACAAATTTATTCTCATTTTCTGCCTATGAAATACCATGGATGTATTGTGTTTTTTAAAGATTGACTTGAATACTTTCCCATCTTTTGCACTAATGATTATGATTATTTGGAATTCAAGTTATGCTGCTTAGCAGGGAGTGGTCAGACAGCTTCCACAATGCTTTTAAATTTCCTTTCTTCTAGAGGTTGAGCTACCCAAATTTTAGCACTAAGAATAAAAGTTTACTTCCATGTAGTTTGGAGTCCCCTTACCAGAAACCTTCTGGCTAATTTGACAATTTATGGCCACTGAAGTCAAAAGTAGCATGAACGTGGCTATGATATGTGGTGCTAGAAGGTGGAAAGATGACTTTGAGATACATCCTCCACCTTTCTCTGCAAGAAGTCCCAGTGGCCCTCTGGTCCCATGCTTGAGGCTATATATCCTCCTCAACAGCACATGGGGCCAGAGGGCAGTGAAGAGTGGGGGCTGGTAGTGATCTCCTCGTGCCAGTGAGACCCGCTTCACCACCCTGGCCCCGAGGCATGCAGCTGGCGCAGGTCCTGCCCGTGTGGCAGCCCACGGTGGGGATGCTCATGCCCTCTTGCCTCGCAGCTCTGCCATGTGCTGCGCTTCTCAGAGTGTGCCCCTCACACAGCACAGCAAGGAGGACATCACTGTGAAGCCACAACTCCAGCGGGATAAGCTGCCCAGAAAGCAGCTGCCGGTCTGAGGACTGCATGTGCTGGCCACCAGGAGATCAGGCCCCTTCCCTTCACTAACAAACCAGGCCCCCAACATCCACTCTGCCCCTCTGCCCCTCCCCGTACCTTTTCTCCTATTGAGCAAAAGCCTGAAGGACGTGTTCCTGATTAGACAAGAGAAATGCCTTTATTAGTCTCTGATGGCTGTCCTGCACACAGTTTCATCATCCAATGCCTCACATAGTGAGCAGAAGAAGGATCTGCAAATGGGAGAAGCTGTAAATGGGTTTGAAGCCACACATGAAGCCTGATATTAGCCTTTATTGCCAAATGGGGGTAATTATATGTTGAAAATCAGGTGCTGACAGTAAAATACTACTTAGAATTAAAATCAATTACAGGGAGAATTTGTATGTTAAAGCTTGACTCTTGAACTCATTTACCTCTATATTTGTAGCTATTTACTAGAACTGATCCATTGTACATCAGTCTAATGGGAGCTTCCTCTAGGACAGAAATTGGTAATACTGTAATGAGATATCATTCCAGATCTCTGGACTCAGGGCTATCTGCTCTGTGAAAGGCTACAAGTTTAAATTCCTGCATGCAGAGCTGTTCTCTCACCCACCTGAAGGAAAGACTGAATACAAATCTTGGGGAACTCCCATAGCCAAGAAGAATAAAGCGGTGTCTTCGAAATAGTGTTTAGTAAAAGCCCATAGACAGGGCTTTTAACTGACCATTTTCTTTGAAACTGTGTTATTGCTGGGCTTTGCAATTTCCCGGTGCAGGCCATCACTTCACTTCACTTTTGGCAGAACTGGTGCAAAGACTCTTGTGACTATCTAGAGCCATAGCCTTTGGAGAAAGACACACAGCTGCAGAGTGGAGGAGACTCTCTGTTGTGGAAACATCTTTATTTATGGGGGAGAAGGGGAATTGTAAAAAAGAGCAATATACAAAGAATATGTGTGGGGGCGGGATAGTCCAGTGTAAGGCTGTATCCTGGGAGAAGAAAGAGCAAAACCCGCTAAGACTCAGCAAATCGACCTGCTTGACTTTGTGTTTAAGCCCTGCTTTCCCTGGTCTGGGATCCCTACTGGCTGTTAGCACAACCACAGCTGATGCTTGTGGCAGACTCACTGACTCTGCCTTTCTCCGTCTCAAGTATCCCCCGTAACTTCACCTTTATTCTGCTTAATAATACAGCCCATTGTCTGCAGTTCCCCTCAAGACATTTCAAGCAGTTCTTAGTGTCAACTGTAATTCTGTCAGTAACTCAATCCAGGATGGGCTGTCACTGTTTAGCAATGCTCTTGAACTCTGCAGCTCCTTGGAAGCAGTTGCTAAATTAATGTAAACAACGCCCTTGGGATAATAGACGATACTACTTTTTTATTTTTTATCTGTAAATAAAATAAGAATTGTTTCCACTGGGAATGCAAAGGGCCTGGTAACATGAATCCAGCCTGGGCCAGCTTCAAAGTCCATATTTGTTTATTAGAAGAGGAGTCAGTCCTGAATATGAACCTGATTGGAGTCCTGCACTTGGAAAGGACGGTAGATGAACAATAAAAATATGGGATGACGTGTCATGTTTTCTTTTCTTGAAAAGCCAAGTGTGATCAATAGAAGGTTTCAAGAAAAAGAGCGTTTGCAGAGACGCCAGCACTTCTGTGTCAGAGGCTGAGCGTTATTTCTGCTCGGCTAATTGTCCATAGGTTATAGGTATTAACCTTGGACCAGCAGCCTCTGCCGAGGCATTGCCCTGGCAGCTTGCTGTGCTAGGAGCTCAGGGGCTTGGTGGGAGAACTCAGCAGTGGCTCCGGGGCCTCTCCCTGGCAGCTTGGCCAGACCGGCAGGAGCGGGTGCACCCTGGCAGCGCAAAAGGTGACCGAGGAGGTGCTGACCTTGGAGCCTGGCTGAGCCCGGCCCTCCTCCAGCATGCACTGAGCTCCTGCAGCCACGGAGAGGCAGGCGAACATACAAAGTGGCTGGAGGCCGGGAGATGTGGTCCTGCTTTGACTTTGTGTTGCCCTTACCCAGACAATTCTCAAGTGTGTGGTGACACCTCACCACCGCTGTGGCTATATAACCATAGAGAGGGAGATATCTCTATATATAACCATAGACAGGGACATACATAGATATAGCTGTAGACATGGAAAATGTGGCTACCTGGGTGACTGCGCTATGTAACAGCTGATGTCACGGAGAGGCTGAGTACTCCTTCAAGGTGCAGATATGCCGATGATGAAATCAAGCTTACAGTCATTGCTCTGTAGGAATACAGCATATAACATCTACAGAGGAGATCTTATCTTCCCTTAACCTGCGTAAGCATATGTTAACCCTGTTGGATTTAGTGAATTGTTCTGGGACAACATAGCTTTATCTAAGAGCAGGATTTGGCTGACTAGATCTAAACGCCCTTGGTAGAAGGGTGTATGCTTCCATTACCAAGTCTTCAAATATTTTGCAATAATAAGACCCAAAACAATTATAATTCTCCAGTCTTATCCTGTCTGAATGATCTATTTGGGATTTAAAAAAAATTCTTGAGATTGGAACCTATGTGTGTGCTGCTGCAGAGCGCAGCTCACAGGGATGCACTGGCCCTTCCGAGATGTGGGCATTCCCCATAGCGTCTGCACAGCACGGAGATTCTGAGTAGAGAAAGCTTAAATTAGCAGAACAGACTACCATAAAGTATTGTAAAACTCCAGTTTAGTATCAGTGAGGTATTTAAACCTAACTGACTTTCACTTACGCTTTCTTTTATGTTTTCACATAGTATCTGTACTCTCCACCAGTAATTCAGGGGCCAGAAGCTGTCAGACTTTCATTTGCTACATGAAGATGCTTCATCCTGGCTAAACAAGGGACATAGGCATGACTCATGAATTTCAAGACAGTCTAATCCTCAGCTTCTCTTTTATTAAAAAAGCAGACATGAAGTTATAATTGCAAAACAAAGTCTTGTCTACAATGTTGTCTTTCACTCTGGAATGTATTCTGCAGCTCATTGGTGTGACACCAAAAGCCTACAAGGTTAAGTGGATAGGCAGTAGCAAAGATACTTGTAGAGTTTTCTCTTACTTGTAGAGTGTTTCTTACCCAAAGACATCTCTCGTGCATCCCATTTTTCAAATGGTGGAAGACACGATGCCAAAGCATCAGCAATACAATGCACTCGGCCTTGCTGAAAGCAGATTAGGAAGATTTTTTATAACTTCTTGAGAAATTGCTCTCCCCTTCAGTAAGTTTTTACGAGTGTCTTGGTTGGAAATTTTAAGATTTTTCAAGGTGCTTGAGAATGTTAATAATTGTGCACAGGGCCTCAGAGAATGAGCAAGATGATCTAACAGGTTGTTTCCACCTCTTATTTCTGCGTTTCTTTGATTTAAGGATTTTCTGCATTTATTGGCTGCTGCTTCTCTTGGCCACTTTATACACTGTCTAGTGATTTTACCAATCATAGGTAGTGGCAAAGGCTACTTGAAACAGCATGTTGCCATAGAAACACAGTAGCATCTAGCTGGGTCTAACTGCTCTCTCTCCAGTTTCAGCCCCCATGGGAAGCAGAAATTCACATCTCAAAAATTAATCAATTTGATGCTAACTTTAAGAAGTGTTTTTCTTTCAGTTGCCTGAGCTTTCTAGTGGATTCTCTTGTGCAGATTTAATTATTTACACTATTACTACTATATTAAAATTACAGTAACTAATTATTAGCACCAGTAACACTGTAGTTACCAGAGCCGTGGTTTCTCCCGTTCCTGATGTTGTGCGTTGGATTCCCGTCCCCGTCACCCGTGTGCTCGGCCCCGAGGGGAGCGGTGAGCGTGAGGTGGGCAGCGCGGCCCCCGAGCAAGCCAAGCGGCTGCGGGGCGCTGGCGGGGCTCGCGGGTTGTGGCGGCGGCTCGGCGCCAACGCTGGCCCAAGCTGCTTCCCAGCGCGCTGCAGCCCCGGCTTAGGGGCCCATCTGCGGAGACTCGGGCTTGAGGCGGGTTTTCCCCTTTTGCTGGTGGTTTTCAGGTTCTTGTTCCTTTTCCACCGGCCGTCACACAGGACTGCAATCTGCCATAGGCCATTTCCAAGTTCCTTGTCAAGACTCAGTGAACGTTTTTGGTTGCATCACTCTATAATTTTTTCTTTATTCCCATTTAAGAATGGGAACATCTACAGTTCACAAGGGGATGAAAGGAGCGTTATAACGAGAGCTCTGGGGACAGCTGCTCTTGTCGCGGTTGGGCAGTGTGGCTTTGTACTCAGAGAATGGTAATTTCCGACAATTTTAATAATTTGCAGCTCCGAGGCTTGTGTGGAACCAGTGCTTTTCCTTGTACTCAGCCCCCAGGAGCGGTGATGTCTGGCTCAGCTCCCTGATGTTGCACACGCTGGCGAGCTCATGGGCTGCTGCTGCTGTGCCCCCAAACGACACAAGGAAACACACAGCGCTCGCTCTGAACTGCCAGTCCGGGCCAGAAAGAGGAGCCTGTGGGCTGTGCCGGGGTTCTGCGTCGCTTGGAGCTGAGCAGAGCCCGGTGCTGGGCCTGGAGGCTGCGGCAGCTCCTGCGCTAACACACGGAAGTCATCAGGATTGCCTGTGTTTTGCAGCTACTTTTACAATAGGCAGGATCCCTGTGAGTGCTGCTGCTGCGGGAAGGCCACAGAAAAAAATTTATCATGCACATGCAGCATGAGTGGCTTCTGACAAGCAAACACAACATTTGGTCTGGCTCACATCAGCCCTTGCAAGCCTTCCCTTGTCCTGACTTACAGGAAATAGGAAGTCATTAGAAATTTTGCTTAAATCTTGCCTTGGAAGTGAGAATTTTCAATTCTTCTCCAAGAGTGTTTAGGCCAGGACCAGCAGCTCACGGAGGGCTACCAGCACCATTCCAGGGCAGAGCGTTGCACGGCCAGCAGGCAGAGCACTGATGGCTGGGACGTGACCAAAAGCTAATGGATCATGCTGCCTCCTTAACGGGAAAGCAGGGAAGGTGCTACTGCACCTGGGAACAGCGCTGAGCCCAGGGGCCCTCTGAGACACTGCGGTGGCCAGCCCTGCCGACAGCACCGTTGCTGCAACAACCGCGGTATATGTTTTTCTGCTGCAAACAGGAACAACATTGATTCCTCTGGACTTATTAAACTGAACTTAGCTCAGCGAGGTCTGCAGTTCTTCTGGAGTTTGCCGTTCCTCTGCCTGCTGCGTATTTTTACCTTTCTTTGAGAATTCCTGTTTCTCTATCCTTCGCTTCCCTTCCACAGCTAACGTGTTTCTGATCTGCACCAGCCCATATAAAACCCAGGGAAGAGAAACACTCTCCATGCTCTTTCTGTAAACTGGTAAACCTCTGCCGGAGACTCAGATCCCTTTGGAAATGCACGAAGTACATTTCATACTTTCCAGGTACAGTGCATGAAAATTCTGCTAAATAAACACCATAAAGTAGGTTTTGAGAAAATGTTAGTCACCATTATGCAATTCCAAAACCAAAACCACAAATCAAGTGCTAGTATATTTTGTTTTATTGGTTGTGACTGCAAGTACTGTGTACACAAAGAAAACCTTTGAAAACTAAGCAGCCTGCAGTTGTATGCAGTTTACTCTTACATAGCAATTTGTCTAGTAATCTCGGTGTTAATTTTTTTCATCTGGTCTACACAGCTAATCTACAGGACAGTGTACCTTGCAGTGCATATGAAAATCCACATAAAGTATATTTTTTGCTTAGCTCAATCTCTATTTTTTTAACAATCTTATCTGGCCTTCTCTTTTGTCCTTGCTATTAAATATAGTGAAAATGATGTTTTCATGCACTGCCTTTTCACTTCAGAGTTTTCAGAGTAAATATAAGCAATGTGCATTCCATTAAAAAAATATACAAAGTATCCAAATCCTAGTTTTCCAGGCCTGCCAGAGCTGCATCTGTTTAAACATGTTACTTATATGCATGTGTACAGTACAGGAAGCCGGAGCGCTTTTCAGAATTGCCTGGAGTAGTATCTTTTTTATTCTTCCCTTTCTCAAAACAATTTTAAATCTACAGGGAAGGTCAGAGGAGGTCACGATTCCTGACCCAGTGCTGAACCGCGGGTGCCTCTGCTGCCTGTTTGATGCTCCGACTGGGGTCACTGAACTGGGGGTTATTATTGGCTCCCTGCGTCTACGAGGCGCAGCCTATCCCAAACAATTTTTAAATTACCACTGGCATGAGACTGTCAGGACGGATAGTAGCTGGGAATGTCTAGACACCGCAGCCAAGACAAGCTCCCCAGCAGCGAAGCCACCGTGCGCCGAAGGGGGTCGGAGAGGGGCCGGGAAGCCGCCGGGAACTCCCAGACTGACAGACAAAACTCCCGTAATGCACCCCGCAATTTGCTCCAGGGGCAAAGCCCAAGAATTTAAGATAAGGAAATCTATAGGGCCTACAACTGGGAGAATTTTTAACTGCTTTATTGCTTGCATGGATTCTAAAGCCAGCTGCCTGCTTTTATGAGCTCTTTAAATCACACATCACAATATCTCCTAGCTTGAGCCACACTAAACCGTCTTTGAATTTATACAGATTGTTCTTGACTTTACACTTTAAAGATTAACATTGTGGTATGATTTTAAGGTTGAGCACTGATCTTTCTGCGAAGGCACATCGCTTTGCGGCGCGGGTCTTTCCGGTGTGTCCGCCTACCGAGGCGCGGAGAGGTCGTGGGATGCTGCAGGATCCCATCCTCAGTCATCGCCCTGCCTAGGCAGCACCACCAAGGAACAGGAAGAGGAAACCCACTCCCCAGCCCCCCCCAGCTCAGCCTCTGCAGTTCCCTCTTGGGTTCCACTGCTGTTTTAGGACACTTCATCCAGAGCATGATAGCAACTTATTTATTAACAACATACCAACATTTATTAATATCATAGTTCACACATTAATAAATGTCATATTATTTGAAATAAGATTACAGTCATTTTGAACTTAATATTGAGGGATATTTTAATAGAAAAATGCCCTAATCAGTCAGGATAGATTGTAGCTAGTATTAAATTTTTGCCTCAAACTCGAAACAAACCTGAAATGAAATACTGAAATAAAAATGACCAATTTTAATTACTTTTTTGGAGATGTTATTATTTGTTTTTAAAAGCTCTGCCTTCTGGCAGCAATCTAAGAGATATAGTGTCTGTAGTAGCTGTAATTTGGGTGCAGAGAAGGGGGGGAGTCTAGCACAGGGCTGCAGATGGTAAAGAGCTTCTTTAAGCAGTCCTGGCTGTGGCTGCATTTTGGAAGTGACTGACGTGATGCACAAATACCGTGGACTCTTATCGTACTACTTCACACCAAACAAGAGCTGCTGCACATTATGTTTGGCTTAATTTGTCCCTTCCAGGGAGGAAGATGGCCTATTACAGCCAAAGAGAAATTTGCAGGATAGATTAATTTCCATTTAAGTCATTAGTTTATGTGGAATAAAAAGAAAAGAACCCCAAAAGATGCTAGTATACATGCTAATAAAAGTTTTTAAAAAATCAGAGGCATTAGGGAAATGACAGTCCCTCTCCCGTTTCCAGCACTCATCTCTCAGTTAAACAGTTACCACACCTGTGCCTGACTGCAGTGGGAGGATTGCATATGAATTTGTGCAATGAAAGGAAAGAGGCTCCCGTCCACCCCTTGCTGCGCTTTAGCCCCTCCGGAGTCCGGAGGGCGCACAGCTCTGAAGTGGTTCACAGTAGCTGAGCTTGTCATAACCCCTGAGGCCACAGCCAAACCTCTTCTTTGCAGGTGTTATTTTTAGAGTAAGCACTCTAGTGCAAACGTGGCAGGACTCGGTGCCGTGTGGTGCAGAGCGGGGCCCCGGGCTTGCCCGGGCGCGAGCAGGCCACGCTTGGGGCAGCGCAGCAGGGTGCTGACTCCTGGGAGAGAAGCATTGCTACACAAAGTTTATGGGCAATTTTTACCGCTTCCTTTTGCAGAGCTTTACTTGAAAATTAATGAAGACAAGATATTGCACTTCAGTTTCATCGTATAATTTAGGATTAACTCCTTATACGGACGCACATCTCTTAACCAGACAATTGTGTTCCCTTTTAGCTTAGCCCGTTTTGGAAATGCCTCTTAGCAGATTAAGGAAAGGACGCACTTGTGCCCTCCACGAGAGTTAATCAGGAGCAGCTGAAGCAAGTCATTTTATTCTGCCTGACCTCAGGGGTTAGCCTTCAGCTGCTGGGATTTTCAGGCCTGATGGGACTGCAGGTCAGTGTCTCTTGCACCTCTTTTTCTTACTTCTTGTAGTGGTTTCTATAGAGAAATAGGCTTTCCCCCCTGCCCCCCCCCCCCCCCGAAGTTGCATCTGTAGGTGAATAATCTTATTTTGAACCAACCCTTTTTCTCATGTACTCAAGCACTGCACTGAAAAATTGGTTGGCTTCCCTTAAGGCAAATGTTTGGAGAAAAGTATGTTGCTTAGCTATGACCTGCCTATTACTGCTTCAACCTGTTAAGATTGGATGTTAAGTGTGCTTGAAAAGGAGTAGTCTTTTATGAATACCTTCCCTGCTGGCCCTGACAGCATCTCTGGGGCCTGTCTGACGTGAGTGGGGCCCAGGGGTGTCTCTCTGCTTTCCCTGCGTTGTGTCCCCTGGTGTCATCCTACGGGCTTGCCGAAGTCTCCTGGATAAACACGGTGGCAAGCAGTGTTTAGAAAGACCCAAGGTGCTTTCAGGAACTGTGGGGTGCGCCACCGAGCATGCGAAGGGGCAGGGTTTGACCTGTGCTCAGCCGGCCCCAATACTGATTCAGCGGATATCTCTGTTAACAGAGCAGCTGGGAATGAAGTGGGCAAGAGCCTGGCCAAAAACAGTTTTCTCCAAGGTACTGGATGTATCACTTACGACTGAAGGTGAATTATGTAATCTGTGACAGTCCTGACAGTTTGCTGAATGTGTGACATCTGCGTAGGCACAAAAATGCGTGCTCACGGGCAGGGTGTATTAATGCTGCGCGAAGATCACATCGTGGTTTGTGAGGAAAAGGGCAGAAGGGGATTCACCTTTGAAGGTTTGCACTGGTACCTGCTGAGCAACCTGTGCCCTCCCCTGTGCTGGCTTTACTGCTGGAGCAGGCAGCTCTCTCCCCAGGGTTTTGATATCACCTACCACTTAGCTCCCAAGCATGGGCCAGCAACTGAACTGTGATGAGGTCTGCTCTGCAAGTGGTGTTGCATGGTGCTACGAGAACCTCCTTGTGCGAAGAACCTGCAGAATTTGGTCATAGGTTCAGTGATGGCAACAGCCACGGCCCTTGTTAATTGTGTTGGAATTAAACTTTTGTCTTGCGTTATTTTGAATAATAATTATTTTTATGGCCTGGGAAAGAAAAGGGGCAGGCACAAGCCTCTCTGGGAGTCTATGCACCCCTGCAGAGCTGGTGGACATGCACAGCTTTGTGAACGAGCTATGGAAACCTGAGTGCCTAAAGTCAGGGACCTGGTCCCACACCTGCATAAATACCTGACCTGCTCTTTGCTGCATGTCTGCAGCTCTTGGGACAGGCTTCTGACTGTGACAAGCACAACAGAAAAGCAGGTGTCTTATTTAAGGCGTGGAATATGCTTTTGGCATGTGTTTGGAACACTCTTTTGAAATGCAAACCTGGTAAATGCTGTTGGAAATCTGCTAAATGCAGCAGCTGAATGTCTGAATCAAAAGAGAAAGATTAGCATAAGAAAAAGGAGCTGTATTAGCCACCCTAAATTAAACTGAAAATACACCAAGAGTGCTTTCCAGAAAGCAGTCAATAAAGCATCCCAGTTACCTTTGATCACTGGGTCGCTCTTGCTGTATCGCTCTGGCTCTGTTCTCCCCTTGTACTTGCAACCATTTGCTATTGACCTTCCTAGCTTTTAAATATTAAAAATACATTTAAAGGAAAAGTAAGAGTGCTTTAGTGGTTCAGGCAATTTAAACTCTCACTGTACTCACTAGACTTAAAGAAGCCTAAGATGTAAAATTATGCTTGGAGAACTGCATGGATGGAGTTACTGATTTTTGTCTAGTTTATTTTTTATCTAGCTTTTTGAGTACCTGAAAAAGATTTTGAGCCTGTTTTTTGGAGATTTTTATTCTTTAATTCACTGCAAAAGATGAAGCACTATCATTTTCACTGTACAAAATTTGCAGATTTATTTGTGTTGCACTCAGAAGGATCAACTCTTTCCAGAATTAAATGTTTTCTCACTTCCAGAGAACACCAAAGTGTTTGAGGTAAAAGCACAAGAGCTGTTGCTTTCTGTAACAGGCGGGATACTTTCAAAGTTTCAGAAGCAGAGTAATTCTTTCCCAGCAGGGCTGTTACAGGCAAACTCCTCATCTGTACCCGCCTACAGCTTTTTGCCCCCTCCCCCCCTTTTTAGTCCCTTTTCTGGAGAAAGCCTTGTCCTGGAGGGTCTCACTTGCAGCTATGAAGGTAACTTGAAATAGAAAAAGTACCATGAATCTGGCTGAGTAAATCCATCGAGACCGAGTGCAGATTAGGCTAACAAATTAAGCTTTTACGTCCTGGCTATTTCAGGCATTAAATAACAATGTGAAAAGGACTGCTGTAAAAAATCCTGAAAGAGGCACCGTTTTGCAGGGTCGCTCCCACTGGCAGGTGCTGGGGGCTGGCGGCAGCACCGGCGCTGTCTCTGCGCTCTCCAGGGCTGGGAGCGCCTGGTCCATTCGGTTGCTTTCAGAGCAGCGGTTATAAAGCAGTTCCTGTTCCCGACTGGTAGGTAAATTCATGAATAAGCTCAGGGAATTACATATTTAATGCAGTTCTTCTCACCTGGCCTTACCCAGGTATGTGCATGGAGTGAGGGCAGCAGAGCCGCCTGCGCAAACGCGGAGGGAAGCTGCTTTGCTGCGCGCTGGGTCCTGGCCCTGGCAGGCAGCTCCTCGGCTGCGCGAGGGGTGAGCGCGGGCGCTGGGCAGAGGGCAAAAGAAGAGGTGGGGATCACTGCGTCCCCTTAGGCGAGGGGAGGTAGAGCGCTTTGCCTTTCTCAAAAGAACAAGTTCAGATTGAGCGAAATCAAGGGCAAGAAAATTGAGTAAAATCGAA